>NC_072381.2:120617500-121224230 GCF_028885625.2 Pongo pygmaeus | reverse complement strand
TTTTCACCTTATCTATCCTTTAGGTATCTGTGGTGTACATTCCTAGTTGTTCAGGACACACCATGTGTTATTTTAACACTAGCTCCTTGCACACTATAGATGTGCACTTGGCCTACACTTGAATAAATCAACAAATTTCACTATATTTGATGAGCAACTTGTGAGCCACAAAGCTATGCAACTTTTGTTCCTTTTTCCCAATTGTTTCCTCTCACCAATGATGTACAACATAGCGTAGTTTATCTAATTAAGTGATCACAATTCAAAATATTCTGCTGGCATATCTTAATTTTCTTATTTTTACTGTCTATAGAGTGTACAACATGATGTTTTGATATACATATACATATACATACACATATACATACACATGGTGAAATAATTACTACAGTCAACTGAAGTAACATATTCATCACCTGATAGTTACCTATTTTTTCGTGGAAAGAGCACCTAAAATACACTCTCTTAGCAAATTTTCAGTATACAATACAACAGTATTAACTACAGTCCTCCTGCTTACATTAGATCTATAGACTTATTCATCCTACATAAGTGCAAGTTTGTACCCTTTGACCCACATCTTCTCATATCCTCCCCCTCCTTGTCCCTGGTGAATATTGTTCTATTCTCTGTTTCTATGTCTTTGACTTTTTTTAAGAATCCACATGTAAAAGTGAGATCAGGTTGGCATATCTTTAATATTATTTTAGTGAAATACCTATTTACTAATCACCCACCAATGCACTTGTATAAATAACTTTAGAAATAACATAGAGTAAATAAATATATGATAATAATAATAGTAATAGCTAGTATTTTATTAAGTTGTTACTATGGGTTAGGTGTTCAAAGTGCATTACATATATTGACTTATTTAAACCCACAACAACTCTGTAACATGAGAACACTGAAGCAAGAGGTTAAAAAAGCTTGCTCGGATTCATATAGCTAGTTAGCAGTAGTTGGGCTAGCATTTAAGCTCAGGCAGGCTGCCTCCTGACTTCACATTCTTAATCACACAATGCAGGCTTATGACATGTGTGCATATGCAAACATGCAGCACCACACATGTACAAATAAACATATGCACAAGTACACACATGTGCACACAAATCCACATATGAAATTTGGAATTAAACACAGTGTGATCTTTGGAATAGTAAGGCTATCAGTTTAGCCTAGGAATGCTGGTTTTGGCCATCATTTAAAGAGCTATAGAAGAGACATGGTTGATATGTCAAAGCAACATTTCTGAGGAAAGGCAAAATTAAATAGAAGAATAAGTACCACGGCTTTAATTATTAGAACAAATGATTTGTTCAGGTTTTTTTCACTGATGATATTTAAACTTTTCAGAAGAAATACAGACATATGCAGTCATTCACCTAGAATATTCTAGAATACTGCCGTTTCTAGAAAGTTTAATGAGGCATTAAAGATGAAATATGTCTGCTTTCATGTAAAACTTAGACTGAAATTTCTGGTGACAATGGTTTTATGTGGTTACAAAAGGATTTCTCCTTTATAGCAACATAAATCTCATGTTTTAAAATTATCCTCATATAGCTACATTTTGGGAGTATTCAATATAAAGGTGAAAGTGGCCATGGTGGCGGAAGCAAAGGGCATAAAAACGTTCCAGGAAAATGCTGTAAGCCACGTTGCAATACTTGTATCAAGTTACATGATCTATGGTTTTACACTTTAAAGCTTACATTTAATTTAACAGACTTATTTTTGAAAATGTTAAGTTAAAATCAGCATAAGTACATAGATACTCTCCAATGATGTAAATATTTAGAGAATAGGTTTGTCTTATTCCAAAGCTAAAAGAAAAATACTATGAAATGTTTCAAATCATATTTACAGGCTACTAAAAGTTATTTTAATTTAATAAATGCAAACAATATGTAAAGGTCAATTGATTAAAATATACTAACAGAACATAAAATAAACTCAAAGTTTAAATGATAGTGATATATTGGAAAAACCATACCTAAGAAACAATCAATCATTTCTACCAACAGGCAAGCTTTTTTTGTTTTTTTCTTTTTAAACTCTCAATGTATTAACTGATACTATTCAGCATATCCAGAGGCATGTTAAAAAAAAAAAACAACTCGACTGCAAAAATTAGAACAGTAGAATTATATGTTTATATAAAAAAGTTGAGAAACAATAGGCCTTGGTTTAGGAGACTGAGAAAAACAACAAATGATTCAGTAGTACATCAATTTGATCTTTTTGCCAGGCTATCTTTCTGCTGCTTTTAACACAAGCAGAAAATATTTTAAAACATCAAATACTGGTGTTTAAAAATCAACAGCATCAACAGAGAAAAAAATTAATAAAAACTAACTAACCTTCAGGTGGAATATGGCCTAATTAACACTTTAAACTTCAGAGACTTAGCAACAAATAAGGACAGTGGAGTAGAATATCTCAAACGTGGAAAGGAAATTATGCCTGCATAAAAGCTACTTCTATAAAATCTTCCTTTAAAAAGTTACTCTCTCATTCTTAGTTCTACTGCTATTGTATAGAAAACATTCAGAAATTTCTGTATATTGATAAGCTATATAAAAGAAGATTATAATTCTATTTAAAAAAATCAAATTGACTTACAACTTAGTCTATTTTAGGTAAAATAATTTTCATAAAAGGATATTAGCAAAAATATGAATTATTCATTCTGTTTAAAATATTAGTTACTAGCACAGCTCTTTGATACTTCTGGAAGAAATTCACATAATTTAAAATATTATTTCCAAAGAGTATGTGGCAAATATAACTTCCAATACAGAATTTTATATACAAAAATACCAAACAAATCACTTTATAGCACTTGAATTTTACAACAGAAAATAGCAAAACCCCACAAATGATAATGTTTTTGATACCCTGAGGTTTGTCAGTTGTTTCGTGATAACTACATAACCATGAATCAAAATTATTTCACAATGACATAACATGTTCACTGAGCTGTGCAATTTATCATGTATTTTCCATTGCTGCCTTTCAAAGAGATAAGGCCTGGGTTTGTTTGCCCACAGCACTCAGCAACTGTGATTTACTTCTAGGCATTTTCATATTCGTTGTACTGCAAGAAGCTGGTGTTAGGCTCTGCCAGAAAACATCACTGACCATTATGTAATTAGCAGTCCTTGTGTATTAAGCCCACAGCACTTTTAAAAAGACTGCTTTTGTTCACTCTAGTGTTTGTAAAACTGTTGTACTCTTATTTTCAAGTTGCTGTTTTAGGGGCAAAAATTCTATATTAAATACTTTCCATTTTTCAGCTATTACAAACAGAAAAAAATGTTACCAGAGAAGCTTCTAGAATCATGAAGATTTTCAAGATTATAGTTCTTAAAACTCCTAATAATTTGTTCTGAAAATGAGGCGTTCATTTGAGCTCCGGATCAATCCTGGGAAACTGCTGCTACATGAATCACTGCACGTTTGGAAAACATCAATGAGTAAAGCTGGCTACTTGTTTCTTCTTCCACTGGCCCTCTCCAATGGCAAGTGAGGGATTCACTTCTGTAAATCACACTGAGACCCATCACTAGAAACCATATTCCAGCAGCTGAGGGCTTAACAGAATTATCTGATGTCCTTGGACTAGTCATTACAATTTAAGTGGGGTTTAGCAGAACATTCAAGGACTCAAGATTAAAAGATGTTACATCCTTTCTCAAAAACTTTTTCAGTAGTTCCAAAGTAGAACTTGTAAACTAAATCGCTTCAAGGCACAGGTGGGTAACATAGTAATAATAGCTAACATTTATTAAGCACTTACTATATGCCTGATGTCAATACCTACTCGATGAGACATTGACTGTTTCCATTTTACAGATGATGAAACTGAAGGTCTAAGAGTTCAAGTGACATAAATAAAGTTGTAGACCTAATAAGTAGCACAACCAGGAATTTGGACCAAAGCAGTCTATTTTCTGAGCTCGTATGCTTAACTTTATGCTATATTGCCTGTAATAGGTAGGAAGACTGACTTATCCTCTAGAGTAAGACAATAAAAACTAGTGGGTACTAACTAGAAAGTTCTTTAAAGACATTAACTCTTAAAACGTGTGCTGACCAACAGAATATGTCTTGGGTCAAAAGAGGCTTGAGTCCAAAATGACATTCCCTACGTACTCATCTAATCACATCCTTTATTCTGCACAAGCTCTATTTTTTAGTCAAATTAAGTGCTATTAATAACTGTTCAACAACTGTTCCCAGAGTTTTCAGAATCATCTGTGCCTTCTTCACTCTTAATCTTCCTACTGTCTAAGGCATCCTTCCCACAGGTCTCCAACGTTCCTGATCTTATGCGTCCCTCAAAGCCAACTCAAATGTCACCTCATCTATAAAGCCTTCTCTGATCTGAGATATTTAGTTTCTCCCTCTTTAGTTCTTTAACTTTACCTTTTGTGACCCTCTTTATTTTCTACTTTGAATAACAGCTGGGTAAATGTCTATTTCCCATTGGATCAAACTCCTTGAGAACAGGTCCGGTTTCTTATTCATCCCTGTATCCCCTATGCTCACTTCCTCTCTTTGAAATGTCCAAGCATGGTGCTTGTGCCGCCTTTTTGGGACCTATGTCTCCCAATGTTTTATTATACTTATTGATGTCCATGTTGTATAGCCCTGCTTCTGCAAGGCAGATATTATGTTAGATTCTTGTCTTACCTATAGCAACTACTAGAGTGCATTGCACATGGTAAGTGAAAGAGTTAATGAATGAATAAATGAAGTTGTCACAGAGGTCACATGGTGAAATAAGTGATAAGGCATGACCAAGTTTCTCTCCAAATTGTGGATATTAAAGGGATAATAAAACACTAATAATAATAATAATATGTAACATTTACTGAGTACTTACTAGATGCCAAGTGCCATGCTAAGCTTTTTACATGCATTATTGTATGTAATCTAAACAGCAATTCTATTAGCAGGATACTGTTATTTTCCATTTCCTACAGATGAAGTAATTGAAATTCAGAGAGGTCAGACGGTATTCTCAGGGTAAGACAGCTAGTGAGGGGCAGATCCAGGATTGGAACTCTGATTCTAGAATCTAGGTTTTCGGCCACTATACAATATTACTAAAACATATAGCTTAAGAAGCTAAGGAGAATCTCATTCTCTCAGCCTGACTATTAATAGTAAAAATCAATTTAGAATACCAGTTGTAACAATTATATGCAAATACCTACCCCATTTCTGACTAGTGATCAGAACATATGAGTCCTCAGACCAGCTCTCCCACTATCTAGCTGTGTGATCCTGGGCTTGTTACTAAGTCAGTTTCCCCAACTGGAAAATGAACAGGCAGGTTGGATGATTTTTAAGGTCCCTTTCCTCTTTAACATTCTGTGACTACGATTTATGGACAACCTCCAGAATCTGTGACATACCAATATCTAATAGTTTGTCTAAGTATGGTGAAATTTAAAATTTCCAATCCTTAGTATTTTTTTCTTCCTGCTCAGTTACTTTAAATGGCACATCTAATTTTTAAAGAACATTTTTATACCATATGATGAATACATCACATAAGACTAAATGGCCACCATCGCATGCCAAAAAAGCAATTAGAAAATTGAATCAAGGAATTAAGGATTAATGTGGATATGTTATACCTGTCAGCAGTAATAAGTATTTTGACAAGAACAGAATAAATTCTGACAGTATGCACAAATACTAATCTGATATATGAGTGAAATATTAAAAATTCAAACAACTACACATTAATCATTCTAACATTTCCCTACTAAAATACTTTTAATGCTATTCTTATCAGAATTCATCTATAAATAAAAATCAGTCTTTTTCAACAGCTTGCATGACTTGGTATTTGCAGCTTAATAAGTGTTTATATTGATATGAAATTTAGTTTTTAGTCACATTAGTAAAATTGAATTAATTTACTGAGTATTGTATTAAGTGAGCCTGATGACTTGGCTCGCAGATAATCAAGTGTGCTGATTCCATAGGATCAGCAAATACTAAGATTCCATATTTCAAAAACAGATTCTCTGATTCCATTGTTTAGGCTTGGGGAAAAAAATGAAAGCAAAAATCATATTCTTTCCTTATTTACTTTTTGTTTGCATGAAATGATAAAGAAGAAAAAAACACATTAGCTGGGTTTACTCAGTAGAAAGGAGAAGAATTCATATTAATAAAAGAAATTAAGCTAGTGGACACTCAAAAACAGGGTTAAATTGCATTAGAAGCCAATTCAAAGAGAATAAAGTATTACATGTGGGAACAGGTAAAGGAATAAAACACAATCTTCACGGAATCAGGATGCTGCACTTGAGGTTCTGAAGGTATTCCAACCGTAAACTTCATTTTCATATCCTACCAAATATCTCTCCTTGCTGAAATGCCTCCATGTTCAATCTGTGTTCAAAATTTCTAACTAAACACACACATGTACACAAACACACACATTCATACATACCCATATTTAAGGATTATCTTTATAGTATACTATCTAGATTAACTGAGTTTTTTAGTTATTTTAATTGTGTGGCACTGACTTTGGGAGTAAAGAGGCTGGATTGTGACAGCTTTAGTTTTATCACCTACTTTTCCCTAGGTGTTTAGGTCCCAGAAAGTAAAATGAGACAACACTACCTCTTCTTGAGCTATTATATAATCATGCTTTGCCCTGAGTTGGTTAATAACATGAATGTTAATAGGAGGTGACTCTGAATAGATTATCCTTAA
Source organism: Pongo pygmaeus (assembly GCF_028885625.2). Classification (NCBI taxonomy): domain Eukaryota; kingdom Metazoa; phylum Chordata; class Mammalia; order Primates; family Hominidae; genus Pongo; species Pongo pygmaeus. Next base: position 121,217,483 of record NC_072381.2, on the reverse strand, counting down.
AAGTTGATTCTTGTTAGCATTTTTCAAAACTTTAAAATAGATTTCTATTAAATAATTATCTTAATTAGGTTTGTAACAACCTGTACTTTTCTCCACAGCTCAGTGCAAAAAGCAACCTAACCACTATACTTGATGTATGAGTTTCAAAATTAAGAACATCCTTTCTGGCCTTGAAAGGTACTGTTAAGTGTGAGAGACAACTGTGCCTGCCAAATCAGTCACTTCCCATCTTGCTCATGCCCAGACTTAGGCTTTTTTTCAGGCCCCTCCATTCACGTAGACTTCTTGCCAACATCTACCATTCCTGCCATATTGGCTTAAATCTCTCTACCTGCAAGAAGCCATGCCAGGTCATGCTAGGCCACTCCAGGACCTCTTTGCTCTACTCTCTTTCAACACTTCTGAGTAAATAATTTTTCCTTTTTAACCATTGAAAGGAAGTGTAACGTGGTGGTTATGAGAACAACTTTTAGCACCCAACTACCTGGGTTCAAGGCCATGCTCTCATCCAAGCATGAGTTTGGTTAAAGCACTTAACCTCCCTGTGCCTCAAGTTCTTCATCTGTAAAATAGAGCTAAAAATACCTTACTCACACTGTTATTATAATGATTAAAGGAGTAATATACATACATGAAGTATAGCACACAGTAAGTACTCAGTAAGTCAGTGATTATTATTACACCATTCTGTCCAGTTTTCACTTTGCTTTGGAATTGCTCTTTGTTCCGTATGAAGAATATGCTCAACTCAAAAGAAAGATATCTGAGAACACAGACCATATTTTAAAAATCTCTGTTAATGGCTTGAAATGAATTTATTAAGAAATTCAGCCTTGAGGAGAGATTTTTATTGATGGTTTTCAGGGTAGGAAAAATCTAATCCCAATGCCAAACTTCCCACACTTACCACATCAACACTGCCCCTGAAAGCCTGCCTGTTCTTCCCATTTTTGTTCCCTGCTTTTATCAAGGAATCTGACCTGACTGTAAGCATTATATGCTGCAGAGAATAGACTTTCCCTGGCACCTAAGACTGAGGCGTTTAGGAAATATTTTATGAATAAATGGATATTTGTTTTCCCTTTTCCAAATTGTACACAAGGTAAATCTCAAAGTTATAAACAAAATCTCAGTCTAGAATAGATAGATGTAAACCAGCTGGAAAGTTAGGAAAATCAAGATCTTGGTATTACTTCCCAGGCTAGTCCATTCTAAAACACATTATGTTATTCATTAATGTAGAAGGCCACCATAAGAATATAGCTGATAGATCAATTCTTTTTAAAAGGTAAATGTGCTAATTATTGGTGGTAGAGTGCTACATAGGCACAGTACCCACTCTGGTGAAGCATCCTTTTAAGCTAAATGCAACTCTGACTAATTTAGAGCTGAATGCACTGGAAGAGTTATGCACAGAGTCCTGAGGGTAGCAACGGAGAGAGGCAGGCAGGAGAGGGTATGTGAAGTTCTGGAGAAGGACTTTACCTTGCAGAAGATGACTAGGAGTTCACCAAGAGAATGATGAATTTCTGGCAGAAGTAAGGAGGATTTCTGGCAGAAGTAAGGGCATGCACACAGAGGTGCAAAGATATATGGGTTGTACTGGAAATTGATAGAAGTTCATTGGGGATACAGCCTAGGAAATATTCTGTAAAGAGGGATGAGAAGAGGCAAGAGAGGAAGACTGAGGTCCTCCAAAATATCCAGATCCCCCGTTAGCCCTTCCCCATCCTTCCTGGCCATGACTGGGATTCTCACTACCTGCTTAAAATGCTGTGCTGAGATGCTCAGATGGAACTGGACACGTGCAGCACACAGTGGGTCATGGGCAGCCTTCACCAAGATGTGGTGCGCATCATTCCTCGCGAACACGAGCAAACCTCTCCCTATTAGAAACTTGCGGTGTCCCTTTATTAAACTATTAGTCAAATCTGTTATACTGAGGGAACATTAAATTAAAACATTTATTCCTGAAACTTCAATCATAAAAGTAAATCAAGAAGCACTGTGAAAACTAACTGTCAGCAGAAAGAATAAAAGTGCAGATTTGGCAATATTCTTAATGAGGAATCAGATGTTAATAGATCCACATAATAAATGACTTTCTTCTGTAATTATTATACCAGTTGCAACCTGTTATAAGTACAAAAGCATGGACATAATTATGAATGAAAGAGTTCAATATGACTTGGTACAAAAGCATGTATGAAACTACCTGGATTTCTTAGAGAATAAGTCATTCTGGATTACAGAATTTTCCCAGAAAGCTGAACATTAACTCTACAAGAGCTTAAACTTTGCCGTTTTAGGGTATTAAAAAAAATACTGCGAAATTGCTTAAAACAAATATCCTTTTCTCTGCTTCTCAACAAGTCTATATTAAACATAATTTAATATTATCTTGATGTTCCATGATCAACATTATGAACATCAGCTTTCACAGAATGCTAAAGACATATAGAGTTGCAAATGTGTGAATGAATAAGTATGTTACAGCTATAGCCCTAGGGGTTTCTTTTCTCTCCTCTTCCCCAGTCCCAGAAACCACCAATGCCAGCTTGCTTGTTACTTGTTTCTTTACATAAATACAACCTAAAACTTATGCAGCTGCCAGTGGATAAAGTGACTGCTTTTCTGTAAACCCCATCAGTGAAAGAAATACTGAAATGACCTTCTCAAGAGGTTGTCTTATTTTCCACAACATCTTCTTCCCTGTTGCTGTCAGTGTGCTGTGACCTGTCAGTAACATTCAAAGCACTGCCTAATTTCTACATTACCAATCCCATGTACCACAGACATCCTCTTGACAGTCTGTAACCATCCTCCTATGTCCCTTGAAGTTTGTAGATGGAGTAGCCTTTGCAATTTCAAGAATTTTCACAATAGAGCTTGGAAATAATCTTATTATAAAGTCTAGAAATACTTCAGCAGACCCCAAATGACTTTACTGGACATGAAGTGGGTGTGGGTTCAAATATGGGATTTTAAATAAATTATTGAACTTTTGTGTGCCACAGCTTTTCCATACAGAAAATAGAGATTATAATGCCATTCTTCCAAGTCTACATTGAGGATTATAAAGAATAATATAAGAATAAGGCACTTAGCATAGTGACTGGCAAAAAGTAGTTGTTTAAATACAATTTTATATTAGGTAAAATCACTTGCAAATGCAATTTTTAAAAGTCAAAACCAATTGAATATCAGCAATTTTATATGGGTCAATGTTAATAGTTCCTTTTCCCTTCCTTCCACTTTGTTTTGGTGATTGATGGCAGGTAAATAAAGGGGCTTACACATCAAGATCTTTTCTTATCTTTCTCTCCTGGGTGAAGTCATTCTCTCTGGCGTGGTCCGAAAGTATGGCACCAGTAGTCTAGTGTCTGGTCTAGAACTGAGTTCCAAGTTCAAACATTAGTCTATTTTGGAGAAGATGATAATTGATCAATGCTAGTGTTAGAAAGCTCAGAGGCAAAAGCCATTACAAACGATATATTCTACGCAAACCTTTCTGCTTATACAGCAAATAGAAAAATATTTTATGGATGGATATGCTTAGAAATGCCTCCTAAGGGTGTTCTGGTGTGTGTGTGTGTGTGTGTGGCTTGGGAAGCCTCTTTGCTCACTAGCTGTCTCCTCATTATTTCCTAAATTTAAATTTCCTAATTTTATAATCAAGTCGGGTAAGAGGGAAAAATGAGAGAAAGGCTGGTAGTAGACAGAGGATGCTTTTTGCAGGTCTCTGGGGTCTTCCTGCAGGAATCAAATTTATGGAACTCACAAGACAGGGCTTGCTACCCCTGCGCATGACCTGAGATATGTGGAGTCCTTGTGTGGCCAAACTGAATATATTTGTGTAGCATTCCTTTAGGTCTTTTCCTCAAATTATCTAATATTTGATTGTGTGAACTCAACTACCACATCATGTTGCTTTAGATAATGAAGTATATGAGAGTGAATAAAATATCTCTTCAAATCTGTCTTTTCCCCAAAGCTCCTTTTTTCAGTATGACTAAAAATTAATGGTCAGAGTCTGGGTAATGATCCTTTCCCTGGTTTTACTTATGCTGGTTTACCAACTCCCTGTTGGTCCTACTAATTATCTAATTGATTAAGCCTTCAAGGAGCCTTCTGTCATTGGGTGGCGCCCACTGCACACATCTGGCTCACTGTGTTTTCTTTTAAAGCAGTTAATTAAAAGATCCACAGCACAAATACAGGTATCAACTGGGAAGCAGATCTTGGTTGTTTCCTCAGTTGTTCTCTGCAGAGGGTTGAATAACATCTCCTAAAAGTTCATGTTCATCCAGAACCTCAGAATGTGACCTCTTTTGGAAATAGGGCCTTTGCCAATGTAATTAGTTAAGATTAGGTGAGAGGTCATACTCCATTAGGGTAGGCCTGGCCTACTTTTGATACAAGGAGATGCCACATGGGAGAGTCACCAAAGAGTTCACCACGTGAAGACAGAGGCAGAGACTGCCGTGATGCATCTACAAGCCAAGGAGCACCAAGGTTTGCAGGCAACGCCAGAAGCGAGGGGAGGGGCATAGAAAAACACTCTCCCTCAGGGTCTCAGAGGAATCAACTCTGCCAACACCTTCATTCCAGACTTCTGGCCCCCAGACTGTTTTTTTAAGCCACCAAGTTTGTTGTAATTTAGCCCTCAGGAGCTAATACAGTCTCTCTAGCCACAAACCAACCTTCAACAGAATGGCCAAGGAGTATTGATTGCTTGCCATCTTTTGCTTTTGTTTTGGAAACGATCATAAGTATAATACGGTAACTGGCCAGTCTCAATACCTCAGAATATTTCCCCTATTTGGGGGCCATTCAAGTCACTTTCACTTGAGAAATTAGCTACATATCACATAGCATGGCAAATGCAGCCCACACAAAGGTCAATGGGGAGATTCACTTAGTTATGGGAATTTTGTTCATTGTATGATTGATGATGTTCTTAAAATTGAAAATAGTTGTAATTGCTCCTTAGAATGCAAATGTAGTATACGTTATACGTTGGATTCCCCAGGAAATAGATTCTGAGATTCTGAGACATGTGTGCAGGAGGTTCATTGGGAAGTAGCCACAGGAACAACATCGGTGTGGGGTGACAGAGCAGAGCGTGGCAGAGGGAGAAGTTCACCTGTGGTGTGGCAGCCTCTGCCTGAGTGGGTGGTCCTTTAGAGTTGTATCACATTGAGACAAGAGGCTAAGCCTTTGAACCTATCCATGGATGGAGGCTGTCCTCAGGGAGGGGGCATGACCATTGTGAGAGGCAGCTTCTGTCAGCAGAGGGTGATTTATGGAGAATGACTCGGCTCAGAGCTGTGAAAATGAGAGGCTCAGTCTCGAAGTGGGAAGGCAGGCAGCACATCCCAGTCCTACTATAATATTCACAGTTCTAAAGAGAAATTTCTTTATTAGCTAAGAGTGACTGGGCCAAGGCCCAATTTTATATGTTATGGTATAGATAAGGTTATTGGGCATTTATACTTTTGTTCCTCACCAGGCTTCTGAGGCCGCTATATTATTGCCCTTCCTAATTCTCCCACATTAGTGCTTGCTCTTCAGGACTGAAAGCTTCCTCTTCAATTTTCCTACCTTGGCTGACAATTCTGATGGTGATTTTTATCTTCAAAAAAGGGCAGAAATTATGATCTTGGTGCTAACTCCATGGCTAGGTCAATAGTCTAAAGAACTGAGTAAGCATTACTCAATATTTTATTCTTCACAGTTGGCATTCAAATGATTCAATGTATCTTACTTTTTGTTAAGTCATGAAGCTTTCAGAGGAAGAGGTCACCTTTCCTCTGAAATAAGGTCACTCTTATTTTGCATTCAGGGACAGTGGAAGATGAGTAATTAATGAATCTCACCAAGGTTCTGTAAGGTGTCAAAAGGGATGGCAGAGAAGATGCCAATAGCCTCTGTTTGCCTGCTAAGTCATATTCTCTCTTGGAAAACTGCAACTTTATATGTCTTTTCTCTAATAATAATAACAATAATAATAATGTCAACTATTATTAATTGAGCATGTACTATTTACTGAGCACTCCCTTGAGAAGTAGAGAGTGAACTAAAAAGCAGTTGATGGACACTGTGCTAAGTACTAATACATGTTCCAAGTATTAGCAAGATTAAAAGGTTTTTGAATCTAGAACTTGAATAAGTCACATTAGTTGTAAAAACTACTGCAACAAAGCAAACTAAACCCTTTAGGTGGAACATTTACATCAATACTTTTAAGATAAATATTGGTCCCTATCACACTAAGGCAAGAAAATACACAGCAGAGGAGAATTCATTATCTTGAAGATTAACACATGGTGGAAGGTACTAGGGGAAGGTGTGAGGTGACAACACTGTGGTTCTACATGTAGACATCCCATTGGAGAACAAACAAGGAAGATGCTTTGCTAATACAGATTCCAAATTTGACAACAGCTGCCTGTCTGTTGGCAATCTGATTCTATTCAAAACAAGTAGAAACTGATCATATTACCTAACCAGAGCAAAATGGTAAAGGGAACATTCCAATAAAATATAGGGGTTTGCCTAGTGACAGGCAAACTTTGAAAACAAAGTGGAAGAGTCTGAGAGGCAAGGGAGAAGTAGGCGATTGGGTCAGAAAAGAAGAGTTGTTGAGCCTTATGGACTCAGACATATATACTAAACTTAGGAAAGTGGGTTTCAAAAAGTTCAGAAAAAATTACAGCTATAATCCCACCACTAGAGAATCTAAAATAATATGGCTCAAAGGACAGGAAGCTTTAAAATATTGTATTGAAATCGCAAGTGAGAAAATAAAGAAGGAATACTGGATCTGCAGAAAGTAGTTTCTAATGGGATGCCAGTAGAATAAGAGTATACGACCTCAGACTCACAGGCCTACTGTGGGGAGCAAGTTCTTGGAGTGGACTAAAGGTGTGGGGAATGCAGGGATATGATAGACAACTGGCCCCTGAGATCATAGCAGTTGCCACCAAATTAACTGTAGAAAGAAAGACAGTCAGTCGCTGGCATTCCATTGAGGTATAGCAGTGAAGTGCTCTGGCAGCTGAGCATAGCACAGTCATGGAAAATCATTCCATAAGAAATGTTTGCTCCAAAGGATCTCCATCAGGGAATCATCCAGATTATGAACACATATGGTGAAGAGCAGGCCCTGTTGCTTATGTGGCAGACCTTTAAACTAAAGCTTTACAAGTTAATGTGCTTTATATTAGAATTCAAAAGAATTAGAACACAGGATTAAATTAACTAGGCAGTTTGTATTGGATAGAGGGTAAACATGTGGGCTCTGGTACATTATCACCTAGAATTAATTCTTAACTGCCACTTACTTGGGCATGTTTCTTAACTCTGTGATCAATCTCCTCATCTGTAAAATGGCAATAATTCTAATATGTACTTCACTGGATTGTTGTAAGGATAAACTAAATTGATACTTACAAAGCATTTAGAGTACTGCCTGGCATAGGGCAAGTGTTCAATAAATGTCAGCGATTATTATTTAATTTTATCATTTTAATGGTCTGTTTAACATAGCATACACTTTTACTATAATAACAACTTATTCTTATAACTTAGTCTATATCTTCTGATTTATGATAGAATAGCCCAGGAGCTTATATGTGGCCCTGGTGTGACACAGACTTTGAGAAAACTCTTGCAGGCAGGTTCTACATTCAGCACACTATGCCATGAAAAGTAAAATCAAGTTTGAATCTTGGCTCTACCACATACAGATCACGTGACTTTAGGTAACTAGACTACTCTTTCTAGGCCCAAATTTCTTCACCTATAAAAGAGAATGATAATAGTGCTAATTACTCATAGGGTTTTTGCAACGAGTAAACTCAATAACGTATTTAAAGCACCTGGTATATTGTATTGCATACAGTAGGCATTCAATGAACGGCAGCTATGTTATGATTTAGCTTGTTTATCTCCTTAAAAATATATCTAACTTTCCTGCTTATTACAAATGAACACCATACATTCTTAGTTTGCTATTTGAATTTCTTTTTTTTCTCCTCTTACATGTCCTGAAGGAATTTTTAAAAATCTCACTAAAAAGAAATACTGGGACATAAAAATACTTGTGATGGTCATTTTCCATTTAGAAGGGAATTATCTTGATACTTCATTGCATCTCTTCACCATAGATCTTTCTACAATGAAACTCTAATTCATGATCTTGTCAGAGCTGGAGCAGGGGATTCAGGTGTGAGTATCAGATAAAAGGTTGAGACAGAGATGCAGGATCAAGAAGGGGTGGCTTTGAAGCAAGCAAGCAAGGACAGCAAAAGTAAAGGGTTAGAGAATGGATAAATCAGTTGTGGGTTTAGAAGTGACATACATAATAATAATGGCCATTTTTGAATACCTAATGTTTCCTTTGCCTGTGCAAGGAAAGTGGAAGAGTCGAGACTTGGACTCAGACTTATCATCGTTCCAATGCCTAATTCTTCCTCACTTTCCATACTAGCATCTAGAAGTAATGAGATACCACAGGAGACAGACAGACTCATACGTTGTAGTTCAAGATCTGAGACTCAGAATCCAGAAAGTCTATGAGATTTGAAGGAATGAAGTGAGAGCAAAAACAATGTCAAATGATGAGCAAGTATAGAAGAAACACAACAGAAAGGGTTTTCTATCTTTCCCTTAGCATTATGCTCTGCTTCTTGGTAACAGAAGCCAATCTTCCCACTTAGGTTGGTGGAGGCTTTGCAGGTGAGAAAAGGTGAGTGGTAGCTCCTGACCAAGATGAGGCCCACAAGGCAGGAGTCAACAGCACGAGTGAATGGTGGGAAAATCCTGGATTCCTCCCTATTTTACCTTGGCTATTTGATAGCTTTCTGACCCAGACTACAGTTTTAATTTGAAAAGTTCCCCTTTCTACAGAAACTAAACAGGTTTCAAAGCAGAAATATAAATTAATTTTGCCAATTCTGGCAACCACTAACCCATAAATTTTCTATGACCTTAGCTTTTTCCCCCTTTATTTACCTCATAAAAGGGAAGTTAGGACATATTAATCTCTGTAAATAGCTCCATATTTTCTGAGATCACTTCAGAAGAAGACTATTTGAATAAGATGAAATTACTATTTGTCGGGGAATTTAATCATACTCTTTTTCTTGGTGTTGGTTTTCAAGTTTCTTAATGCCTTTAGTTAATAGCAGGTAGCTATAGCAATTTTAAAGTATCTCTTTCAGTTATAACACTCTCTGTTGACTTTTTTAAAGCACCTAACAATTGACAAAGCTTTTTAAAAATCTCACTTGAAAAAAAAAAAAGACTCACTTGACTCTTCCAGCTACTATATGAGGTGGTGAGAGCAGCCTTTACTACCCAAACTTTACAAATGACAAAACTAAGGTTCTGAGAGTTAAGAGACTCGCTTGAGGACACCAAGTAGCTATGTCATGTTAGCCGGTGCATGAAGTGAACATCTAAACACTGACTCCTGGGCTCTTGGTAATACAGGAAACACCTTTCCAATTGGTTTGCTTTCCACGCTCCGCCCCACCCTCACCCCGGCGTGCTCGTCACTGGGGGGATTTTCTCATGAGCTCAGTTGGGCTCTGGGCTGTATCATGCTCATCCATATGCACTCATCTATGAGATGCTCATTCCTCTTTATTAAGGAACTATGACAAATAAAATCTGTTTAAAAAAAAGTTCTAGATCTCCAGTTCTCTCTCCTCAAATAATTCTGTACACTCTTGCAAATATGAAAGATGTAAGATTGAGAGATTAAAGGGAAACACATACAAAGAAGGAGGCTGAGAGGTGCTAAGAGGGGAGAGGGGCGTGAACAGGCCTCCTCTGGCTTTCACATGCTCATTCTCTCCCGGGAGTAAAGAGTCAGTGATGCACTTAGGGAAAAGGGAAGCAAACCGGGAAATACCAACGAACCAACCAGCCCATCTGTGTTTCTGGAAGAACAAGGGCAGGTGGGAGTATTTATCTTAGGAAACTGCTTTTCTTGATTTTTTTTTTTTTCCAGAAAACGTGGAAAAATCTATGAAGAATGTGGGACAGGGAAGGGAGCAGAATACAAGAGAATGTATGTGGCTAAGGACTGGTGCTCACAGCCAAGGGATAAAAAGGCAAGGCCTGCTCTGTGTTGTAAAGCTGTAAAACTTTCCTTCTGCATACTTTCATATGAACTGGAGAAAAGTCATTCAGGCACTGAGGACTGATGGTCAGAAATTAGCTGATATCAGAGAGGCCAATAAGTTATCTTAGCACAACTGGCCAAAGGCACATAGTTTTCCATGGGAAATGACCACTGAGCTTTGGTTGAGGTTCCCCAAGAGGAAAAGCTCGATTGTGACAGCTTCTTCAATATGCCGCCAAGTGCTTGTGGTTCCATCTGAAACCAACAGTGCAAAAACACTCACACCTCTGCACCTTTTATTTGAAAAGCAAGACATTTTCAGATACTGCTATATTTTCTAACAGAGGGTCTACATCTGAACACGCTTGAATTTTAGGAACTGGTAAACACAAACCCAATGTGAACTATCATCACGACTCATCCCAGCCAAGCAGATGGTCAGGCTAAAACCCCTAAAGCTTATGGCTACAAAGTCTTGGTAACAAGACAGTCATTCAATAAATGTTTATTGAGCATGGCCTATGTGCAAGATACTGTAGCCATGCCAGATTTCTTATTACTCAGTGTGCTGCTCCATATAATGAGAAGGTTGATCTTGCTGAATTTCTAATGAAGAATTGCATCAAATCTTACCTCAAAGGTTGCCAATGATCCATTTATAAAGAGCAAACAAGAATTTATTCTGGTTGTAATTTTTTTCCTACATATTCTCAGGTTATTTAGCCAGATGAATTAGTTTCTGCTAAAAAAAAAAAAAAAAAACAAAAAAAAACCCAAACCAAAGCCCTTTGTTCATTTGTATATCCACAAACCAAATATTATTGAGATCCGCCAATGCACCAGGAACTGCATATATGCAGCTAGAACTGCAGACTTTAGGCAGTATTAGGGCAGGAGAATTTTGTAGTAACAAAGGACTCTCTTGTTGCAGGTTTGCTGATTAAGTAATAGTAGCTAACACTTACTGCACTTAATGTAGAATAGAGTCAGCCCCTACATTAAGTGCTTTGCACTGCACAGACCAAGATAAAGATGAGTTCCTATTATGCAATTAAAATTAGTCATGTAAAATCCCTAAAAAGTGGGGCTAAAAGGTGGCATTGCTGTGTTTGTAAATGCCTAAGGAACTCTTCTCCAGGCAGTCAGACAAGAGACAAAACCATTAAGAGTACATCTTCTAGGGCCATCTAGTGTTGATTTTTTTCTGCTTTAGCTCTTGGGGAGTCTCCAAAACCATAAAGGAAAAGAAAATCCCTTGATCCTGCAACTACTGAAGTGGAATTCCTTGGTGGCATAAGACAGAGAAGGTCTTGGAAAAGGGTATATCTTTTTTTGGCTTAAAAGTATATGCTAGCTCAGGAAGGGAAATGAGTTATAAATATCAAGGAGCACTGTGCTGCTCAGCTCGCATTGCAGATAAGGAATATTTTACTTTCTTTCTTTTTTTTTTTTTTTTGAAAAAGAAAATTTAAAAAGAAAGCCTACTGAAATCTCCTGAAGAGACTGCAAAGTGGAAATCGACATAAGCTTGATCATGTAATACAGAATTAACCTTCCTAAAAAGTTGTTTTTATCTACCTATGTGTCTTACCTGCTTAAAATCTCTTTACTCTCTTCCCTATATAAACTCCAACCCAGTCATGGCTGGTCTGCTCTACTGGTCTTCCTCCTGACACCTCTGATGCTCTCAACTCCTATCTGCCATAAATTTCCCTTTTCTTTTCCTAAAGTAGAAATAATCTGTAGAGATAAAGGATTATCTTCCTGTAGGTCTGGTCATTCAGTGCATTTTTTTTCCCTCAAATGCTATGCGGCATATCACTCTTATGATCAAAATATTTTTTAAATCTTCACTTATGGCTTTTGGTCTTCATGTGATATTTATGGAGGGAAATTCTACAGATAGGAAAACTGAAGAAAAGGATGATTGTGAAATAATGCCCATCTGCAGAAGTTAGGACCCTTCATCTTGAATCCAAGGCCCTCTCCCCTAAAAACGCTATCAGCATGTAGACACCTTGAGGTTTCTAATGACATTGGGAATTTGGAGAGGGCTAATAATGGGACATTACATTTTTTAAAGAGGAATTTAGTAATGCTCTTTTAAATTTATTAGGAGACTCTTATATTTGTCCTGCACAGGCTGATAAATGCATACTTATTTCACTACTTGCACAGACTAGATCAAGGTGAAACTTGGGAGCCATTTAATAGACTCTTATGAAGGTTAGATTTGCAAACAACTCCCCCTAGGCCACGGAAATAGTAATAACATTTAGGGAGGTAAATATAATGATTATGATTTGAGCTTGTCTAAATAATACTGAATGTAAAACATTAATTAAATCCTGAGGAATTAGAAAACTACAACAAAAACAGGTAGACAACTGCCACCATGCTGTGTGCCAGAGTGAGAAGCAAACATCGTACTGTAGCTACCTATTTAAACCTTTCATTGCAATTGAAATATCCTTTAGAGTAAAATAACTGACAAGCCATGAAGAATCTCTGCTTTATTTCCTTGATTTCCATTTTCCACAGTGCCTTTCCACACAGCCTTAACAGCTTCAGGCAGTCTGCTCTTCCAAGCCTTGCACCAGGCTTGGTGTTTCTTTCTTTTTTTTTTTTTTTTTTTTTTGAGACGGAGTTTTGCTCTTGTTGCCCAGGCTGGAGTGCAGTGGTGTGATCTCGGCTCACCACAACCTCCGCCTCCCGGGTTCAAGAGATTCTCCTGCCTCAGCCTCCCAAGTAGCTGGGATTACAGGCATGTGCCACCACGCCCGGCTAATTTTGTATTTTTAGTAGAGACTGGGTTTCTCCATGTTGGTCAGGCTGGTATCGAACTCCGGACCTCAGGTGATCCGCCCAACTCGGTCTCCGAAAGTGCTGGGATTACAGGCGTGAGCCACCGCGCCCGGCTTCAGGCTTGGTGTTTCTTGAAGCATTCATTCCATTCCATGTGAGTCGGGGCCCTTGTTAATGGATCTGCCCTCAGCTCCATTTGGACTGCTGCAGTTCTCTGTGGTCCACTTGTCTTGCGTGCTGAGCAAGAAAGAGCTCTGGGGTACTGCCTTCAGAGACAGCCCCACGGAAACATTCTTTAGCCATGATTTCATTGTGACCACTGCTTAAGGCTAGTCTATTTCATGCTCACTGAGTCCAGGAAAGCTCCCTTGTGTCAGTATTCGACAACTGCTTTTGTTCATATGTCATCTCTTACCTATGCCAACATGTGGCATGTGGAGCCAGTCTGTTGACAAGGCAGCTCTCATCTCTTCTCTAAATTTCATATCTACCCCAGCCAGAAGTTTGGTACAGCCGTTAGGATGTTAGAATTCTTTTGTCCGTATGAAGACTGAAACCCCCACCACATTACGTAATGTGTTCATGATGTGGTCATTCTTTTGGATAATCATCAACATTAAAACCGACCAATATCCTGCCTGTGACCTCAAAGGGATTTAGACTGATGCAACACAACATGGGAAATTGTCTGAGACACCTTATGTCCTGCCAGCATTATCTGCTAAACTGGTATAGGCTTCATTAGATAACACATTAATCGTAGGCACTAATCATGCATATTTTAAACTGTGAAATCCCAGCACACAAGCCAATGTTATGACTGTTTTATCCAGAAACAGTTTGCAGGGAGTGTGGCCTGACTGAGCTGTAATACTTTGGCTCTTGCCTCATGGGCTTAGTTGTTTATAGTTTTTATGAAGCAATGAGTTAAAGTCAATGCTGTTGGACTTTCAGACGTTGGAGTCTCCGTCTATGGCAGGGACACTGTCTTCTAGACCTCTGGCTTTGGGCATGTTAATGTTCTGTCACACAGCACAAGAGGGCCAGCCATGATGTTCACTCCCATCCAGTTTTGCAAAGGAATCTGTGGGGAGACACACTTTGATAATATGTAGCTTTTTGATGTATGACACTTGAATGGAGGTGTCAGGAGACAGATTTCTAGGCAGACAGGGACGGGTCCCTGGTGAAACTTGACCTACAAGCTAAGGATCCTCTGAAGTCTGAAAACCAAACTACCAATTCTGGATAGAGTCCACAAACTAGAGTGAGAACTTTTATTCCTGTTACCCACTCTTTCTCAATTGGTTCTTTCTGCATAATGCTTTTTTATCATTTTTTAATCAAATGTTGCCTTTTCTAAGATTACCTACAGCCTGCGCTTCCTCATTCCAAATGCATAAAAAACCCCGGACTCAGCTTCACGGATGGCTACCCATTTTCAGGTGCCCACTCACTGTCGAGAGCTTTTCTTTTGCTCAATAAAATTCTATTCTGCCTTACTCGCTCTCCGGTGTCCATGACTTCATTCCTCTTAGTCATGGGACAAGAACTCGGAACTTGCTGAACTGTGGGAGCAAAAAGAGCTGTAACACCCCTGCTCACCAAGCTGCAGGAGGTGAGAGTAAAAGGGCTGTAACATTGTTTCCCATATGCCAAACTATGGGAGTGAAAAAGCTGCTGGGTGCCACTCCCTCCAGCTCACCGAGCTGCAGGCAGCTGGAGTAAAAAAAACGTAACCCTCCCTCTTGCTTGCTGAGCAATAGGAGAGAAGATGCCACTGGGTGCCACTCCCTCCCGCCAAGCTATGGGAGTGAAGAAGGGAAGCCACTGGGTACCACTCCTTCCTGCTTGCCTAACTGTGGGAGCAAGAAAGCTGCAACAGAGGGTGCCAGTGTCCAGCAACCCAAGAGAAATTCAGAGGGAAACAGATTTGAAAAAAAATGGGATAGTATATTGTTTGATCCATTTCCAAAAATATACTGGAGAACAGTCATAGCTAGCATGACCATCTATAGATTCCCCAGGAAACAGCTCTCCAAGGAGGTAGTTTTTATCATATGTGTATATTTCATGTGAGTTCACCCTTGCAAAAACTTCAAGATGTATAACACTAAATGACCAAAAGCTTAATTAATAAAAGCTGAAATCCCATGTCTACATATATAATACTAATTTCTATTTATAGCACTCATTCATTCAGCAGTGCACCATTGTGCTAGGCACTGAGCTTAACAGGTGGAATAGTTCAAGTGGGAAAGACCCTAAGGAAAAAAAAAGGTCACAATGCAATGATACATAGGCTGTACAAGCTTGCACAGCTTGACTAACTATATGAAGTTGACTAACTGCTAGAGCCAGGAATCTTCCAGGAGAAGACAGCATTTGGCCAGAAAGTTGGGTCACAAAGGACTAGTATTTATTAATGTTTGGGAAGTCCAGAGAGAGTCTGGCATGCAGCTTGACATGGTTAAAACACATTGACGATTAACAGGAAAAAGTTGAGAGATACAAATGGAGAGGCACCGTGTGGACAGATCTCAAAGGGTCTGTATGCCATTTGTAGGCAACGCATTTGTAACTTTAAGCATATTTTAGGTAATGAGATGCCACGTTGGGGGTGGGGGTGGCAGATCAGGGCAACTTTAAGCATGGGTGTACCAAGTTAATAATGTCTAGTATAGAAAGTCTACTATATGCTAGGTCCTTTTTTATTATTATACATTAAGTTCTGGGATGCATGTGCAGAAGAACGTGCAGGTTTGATACATAGGTATATACGTGTCAAATCCGTCATCTACATTAGGTATTTCTCCTAATGCTATCCCTCCCCTAGTCCCCCACCCCCCGACAGGCCCCGGTGCGAGATGTTCCCCTCTCTGCATCCATGTGTTCTCATTGTTCAACTCCCACTCATGAGTGAGAACATGCGATGTTTGGTTTTCAGTTCCTGTGTTAGTTTGTTGAGAATGATGGTTTCCAGCTTCATCCATGTCCCTGCAAAGGACATGAACTCAACCTTTTTTATGACTGCATAGTATTCCATGGTGTATATGTGCCACATTTTCTTTATACAGTTTATCATTGATGGGCATTTGTGTTGGTTCCAAGTCTTTGCTATTGTGAATAGTGCTGCAATAAACATACATGTGCATGTGTCTTTATAGTAAAATGATTTAAACTCCTTTGGGAATATACCCAGTAATGAGAATGCTGATTCTAGATCCTTAAGGAATCACCACACTGTCTTCCACAATGGCTGAACTAATTTACACACCCACCAACAGTGTACAAGCGTTTCTATTTCTCCACATCCTCTCCAGCATCTGACTTTTCAATGACTGCCATTCTAACTGGTGTGAGATGGTATCTCATTGTGGTTTTTATTTGCATTTCTCTAATCACCATTGATGATGAGCTTTTTTTCATATGTTTGTTGGCAGGATAAATGTCTTCTTTTGAGAAGTGTCTGTTCATATCCTTCGCCCACTTTTTGATGGGGTTGTTTTTTTCTTGTAAGTTTCTTTAAGTTCCTTGTAGATTCTGGATCCTTTGTCAGATGGATAGATTGCAAAAAGTTTCTCCCATTTTGTAGGTTGCCTGTTCACTCTGATGATAGTTTCTTTTGCTGTGCAGAAACTCTTTAGTTTAATCAGATCCCATTTTCCAATTTCAGCTTTTGTTGCCATTGCTTTTGGTGTTTTAGTCATGAAGTCCTTGCCCATGCCTATGTCCTGAATGGTATTGCCTAGGTTTTCTTCTAGGGTTTCTATGGTTTTAGGTCTTATGTTTAAGTCTTTAATCCATCTTGAGTTAATTTCTGTATAAGGTGTAGGGAAGGGGTCCAGTTTCAGTTTTCTTCATATGGCTATCCAGTTTTCCCAACAACATTTATTAAATAGGGAATCCTTTCCCCATTGCTTGTTTTTGTCAGATTTGTCAAACATCAGATGGTTGTAGAGGTGTGGCATTATTTCCGAGGCCTCTGTTCTGTTCCATTGGTCTACATATCTGTTTTGGTACCAGTATCATGCTGTTTTGGTTACTGTAGCCTTGTAGTATAGTTTGAAGTCAGGTAGTCTGATGCCTCCAGCTTTGTTCTTTTTGACTAGGATTGTCTTGGCTATACGGGCTCTTTTTTGGTTCCATATGAAATTTAAAGCAGCTTTTTCTAATTCTGTGAAGAAAGTCAATGGTAACTTGGTGGGGATGGCACTGAATCTATAAATTACTTTGGGCAGTATGGCCATATTCACAATATTGATTCTTCCTATCCATGAGCATGGAATGTTTTTTCATTTGTTTGTGTCCTCTCTTATTTCCTTGAGCAGTGGTTTGTCGTTCTCCTTGAAGAGGTCCTTCACATCCTTTGTAAGTTGTATGCCTAGGTATTTCATTCTCTTTGTAGCAATTGTGAATGGGAATTCACTCATGATTTGCTTCTCTGTTTGTCTATTATTGGTGTATGGAATGCTTGTGAGTTTTGTACATTTATTTTGTATCTTGAGACTTTGCTGAAGTTGCTTATCAGCTTAAAGTGATTTTGGGCTGAGACAATGGGGTTTTCTAAATATACAATCATGTCATCTGCAAACACAGACAATATGACTTCCTGTCTTCCGAATTGAATACCATTTATTTCTTTCTCTTGCCTGATTGCCCTGGCCAGAACTTCCAATACTATGTTGAATAGGAGTGATGAGAGAAGGCATCCTTGTCTTGTGCCAGTTTTCAAAGGGAATGCTTCCAGCTTTTGCCCATTCAGTATGATATTGGCTGTGGGTTTGTCATAAATATCTCTTATTATTTTGAGATATGTTCCATCAATACCTAGTTTATTGAGAATTTTTAGCATGAAGGGATGTTGAATTTTGTCAAAGGTCTTTTTTGCATCTATTGAGATAATCATGTGGTTTTTGTCATTGGTTCTGTTTATGTGATGGATTTTATTGATTAGCGTATGTTGAACCAGACTTGCAGCCCAGGGATGAAACCGACGTGATCGTGGTGAATAAGCTTCTTGATGTGCTGCTGGATTCGGTTTGCCAGTATTTTATTGAGGATTTTCGCATTGATGTTCATCAGGGATATTAGACTGAAATTTTCTTTTCTTGTTGTGTCTCTGCCAAGTTTTGGTATCAGGATGATGCTGGCCTCATAAAATGAGTTAGGGAGGAGTCCCCCTTTTTCTGTTGTTTGGAATAGTTACAGAAGGAATGGTACCAGCTCCTTTTTGTACCTCTGGTAGAATTCGGCTGTGAATCCATCTGGTCCTGGGCTTTTTTTGGTTGGTAGGCTATTAGTTACTACCTCAATTTCAGAACTTGTTATTGGTCTATTCAGGGATTCGACTTCTTTCTGGTTTAGTCTTGGAAGGGTGTATGTGTCCAGGAATTTATCCATTTCTTCTAGATTTTCTAGTTTATTTGCACAGAGGTGTTTATAGTATTCTCTAATGGTAGTTTGTATTTCTGTGCGATCAGTGGTGATATTCCCTTTATTATTTTTTATTGTGTCTATTTGATTCTTCTCTCCTTTCTTCTTTATTAGTCTGGCTAGTGGTCTATCTATTTTGTTAATCTTTTCAAAAAACCAGTTCCTGGATTCACTGATTTTTTTGAAGGGTTTTTCGTCTCTCTATCTCCTTCAGTTCTGCTCTGATCTTAAGTTATTTCTTACCTTCTTCTAGCTTTTGAATTTGTTTGCTCTTGCTTCTCTAGTTCTTTTACTTGTGATGTTAGGGTGTTGATTTTAGATCTTTCCTGCTTTCTCCTGTGGGCATTTAGTGCTATAAATTTCCCTCTAGACACTGCTTTAGCTGTGTCCCAGAGATTCTGGTATGTTGTGTCCTTGTTCTCATTGGTTTCAAAGAACTTATTTATTTCTGCTTTCATTTTGTTATTTACCCAGTAGTCATTCCAGAGCAGGTTGCTCAGTTTCTATGTAGTTGTGCAGTTTTGAGTGAGTTTCTTAATCCTGAGTTCTTATTTGATTGCACTGTGGTCTGAGAGACTGTTATGATTTCCATTCTTTTGCATTTGCTGAGGAGTGTTTTACTTCCAATTATGCGGTCAACTTTAGAATAAGTGTGATGTGGTGCTGAGTAGAATGTATATTCTGTTGATTTGGGGTGGAAAGTTCTGTAGATGTCTATTATCTCCGCTTGGTCCAGAGCTGAGTTCAAGTCCTGAATATCCCTGTTAATTTTCTGTCTTGTTGATCTAACATTGACAGTGGGGTGTTAAAGTGTCCCACTATTATTGTGTGGGAGTCTAAGTCTCTTTGTAGGTCTCTACAAACTTTTTTTTATGAATCTGGGTGCTCCTGTATTCAGTGCATATATATTTAGGATAGTTAGCTCTTCTTGTTGCATTGATCCCTTTACCATCAAATAATGCCCTTCTTTGTCTTTTTTGATCTTTGTTGGTTTAAAGTATGTTTTATCAGAGGCTAGGTTTGCAACCCCTGCTTTTTTTGCTTTCCAACTTGGTAAATCTTCCTCCATCCCTTTATTTTGAGCCTATGTGTCTCTTTGCACGTGAGATGGGTCTCCTGAATATAGCACACCAATGGGTCTTGACTCTTTATCCATCTTGCCAGTCTGTGTCTTTTAATCGGGGGCATTTAGACCGTTTACATTTAAGATTAATATTGTTATGTGGAAGCACTAAAAATGGAAAGTAAAAACCGGTACCAACCACTGCAAAAACATACCAAATTGTAAAGACCATTGACAGTATGAAGAAACTGCATCAACTAATGGGCAAAATAACCAGCTAGCATCATAATGACAGGATCAAATTCACATAAGCTACTTTTCTAAGAAAGATTGAATAACACATATTTAATCTTTGCAACTATTTATGAGGTAGGTGCTTTTATTTCCTGTATTAGTCTGTTCACACACTGCTATAAAGATATACCTGAGACTGGATAATTTATAAAGGAAAGAGGTTTAATTGACTCATAGTTCTACATGGCGAGGGAGGCCTCAGGAAATTTATAATCATTGTGGAAGGTGAGAGAGAGGCAAAGGCATGTATTACATGGCAGCAGGCCTGAGAAAGTGAATAAGCAAAGGGGAAAGAGCCCCTTATAAAACCATGAGATCTCATAAGAACTCACCCACTATCATCAGAACAGCATGGAGGAAACCATCCCCACGATCCCATCACCTCCCACCAGGTCCTGCCCTAGACACTGGGGATTATGCGGATTACAATTCAAGATGAGATTTGGGTGGGGACACAGAGCCAAACCATATCATCTCCCCATTATAAAATGAGGAAATTGAGGCACAAAGGGGTGAGACAGAAGTGACAAAGTTAGTCTTTGATAGAGCCAAGTCAGTGTGACTTCAGAGCACGCACTCTTTACCACAACTTTGTACTGCCTCTCAGATGAGGATCTGAAGGGGCGCTCTAGAGACTATGAAAAATGGACTAAATAGAGAAAACACTGGAACCAGAGTCCTTTGCCTCTGACAGGCTGTAGTAACTGGATGTGATATAGTTAAGGCTGACCTGCCTTCATCAGAAAAAAACGAACTGTCAGAGATCATTTTTTAAATCATGAATATCCAAAGTCTTGACATATGTTGCAAAAAGCACTTAGTAATTTCCCCCAAAGATGGTTCCATCTCCTTTCTGTATCCTGATGGAGGAATTGCTTGAAGCATTACAGTTCTGGAGCGCACACGTAATGGGGCTCCCTGCCATAAACACTGTGTAAAGCTGGAGATACACACAACTAGGGAAGACAACCAATATATTCTATTGTAACAGAAACTTACTAATCAGTAGTAGAGGGAACTTGATGGGCATGAAGATGACATTTACTTATGTGGGACAGATTGAAACGATGAAGGGGAAAATGAATATCATGTTCCAATAAATTATGAAATTTCTGGCAATGTTAAAACCTCAGTGATTTTTAGAGTGAGGCTCAGAGAAAAAGCTGTGTCCTACTCATGCTTTGAAAGAGGATGTATGTAAATGATAAAAAGAGAGCAGCCTAATATTGAGCTGTATTTTGGAGGCCATTTTCACATGTGGATTTGGGGCTGTAGTAACATAGCAGTGTTAGAGCATTTCCTGGTTTCATCTCCAAGCAAACAACCTCACTGCCACCTCTCCCACCTAGTCCTATTCCTCCACCTTAGCCAGGTGTTAGGGGTTTTTTTTTGACTTATTTCTTGGAAATAGAATTCTAGTTTATACATGAACGAAGGGGGTGAGGAGAAAAAGACCTGCTTTGAGATAAGGCAACGTTTCATGTTTAGTTTAGTGTTCAGTGGCAAGAGCCAGTGACTTGGGGTGGAAGAACATGAAAAACTCTGCCTATTTCAAGCACTTGCATCTATACTGAATTTACTTATGAAGTAAAACTTAATTTTCATATAAAATACGGGGTGCTACCGAGAGGGACAGAGATAGAAACAGTGATACAGAGAAGAAACAGTATGCTAAAAGTACAAAAGAAAGGGCTTGAATTAGGCAGAATGATAATAAAAAAGGGATGGATTTGGTGAGAGAATTTGGTGGTATAATTTGCAGGACTAGGGGATCACTTGAACAAATCATGCTAGCAGTGAGGAAGAAGAGTCAAGAAAACCTCTTAATTTACTTAACAAATATTTTGAATTCCTAAATTTCTTAAAACCTAGAGATATAGACCTGATCAGAAAAGTTCTCTATCCTCACAGAATTCAGTAGTGAAAATATTCTAGATAGATAGTAATGCAATTAACCAAGAAATCAAGTATTACTGGAGGGGGGAAACAGTATAAAGAGTACATATTAAAGTTAATGAGTTCAATTTTGAACACGCTTCATTTAAGACGCCAAAGGGACACTGAAGGGGAGATGTCTAGCAAGCTGGTGGCTGATGGGCTTGCAGATCCAGAGAACTGGCATCACAGGCATATGGAGTGTGGCTGAAATCTGAAAAGGAGCTGAAATTATCTGTAGAGAACAGGTGGGGTGAAAAGAGAGCCTAGGAGGGATGCCTGAGCAACAGTCATCCTTAACACAAGGGCAAGCAGCCAGCAAATGATACTGTGATAGAGACGTGTGATAAGGTAGATAAAATCTGGATTGAACACAATCATGACATGAAAGGGAAGAGAGTTTTGTGGGCTGTAATTTCCGGTTTTCTTTGAACCTGCCACTGGACAGTAGACTCTGTGTGGGCGATGACCATGGCTCTCTTGCTCACCTTGTCTTCCCAGTGACTAGCATGGCATCTGGGACAAGGGTAGGACTCAATATATATTTTTGAGTGACTTAGTGAAGGAGGAACTGGCAGTACAAAAAGCTACAGCCAGTCAAGTAAGGAAAGGACTGGAAAGCCTCTTCCGGATTTGCCAATTAGGAGATTCCTGGTAGTGTGAGGAAAGTGCAATCTAAGTGACTAGAAGGAAAATAACATAATAAATATCACTGGCTTTTCAAATATTAGAGATGTGAAGAACTGTTAGGAAGGGCACAGCCAACATAATTTCTAGAAAATAACCTTTTCTCTGACAACAGTTTAACTACAATGGAGTCGCATCATATTAATGACTGCTGATTGCTAGACTAACATGAGAGCAGAATACAGATTAAAATCCTTATAATAAAACTATGAAACATTTTTGAATAGGGCATTAAGCCACCAATATAATGGCAAGTCATTTGAAAATCCTGAATAATACAATAAGCCAAATGAGTTCCAACTGTTGCTTAACCTGAACGTAGTTTAGGGACAGAATAGGCAAGACTTGCTTGCAGTGTGGCTTCATGGTAATAAAAGTCTATTCCTTTTCGTAAAGCTCAGCAGCTCCACGCTTCTGGTGCTTATTCACAGAAACTGAAACTAGTGAGTACAGCATTGGCTGACTGTCCAAAAAAAAAAAAAAGCAGAATCAAATAAACCCTGGACTTTAGCTTCGACTTAAGACAATTTGTTTCTAAACAAGCACTTAGAAGCCCTGGAAAGCAATAAAATGAAAGGCAATTTGCACAGACTAATGGAGCAGCTAAAAGAGGAGGGAGTGGAGAACGAGTACTGTGTAATAAAGGAAAAGTTTTGTTTTGGAATTTTGTTGTAAAATAGTCTCTCCCTGATGATAAAACACTGGCTAATGACATCTAGAATTTTCTGTTGGAGCCATGATAACTTCAAGTTTGTGTGACTAAACATTAAAACAGAAAAAAAAAAAAACCACAACATAAAATCAAAGCCATATGCTAAAATTTTGTATTTGGGAAAGTAGCCTATGTCATAGGCTCAATTAAAATATCTCTCAATTAAAAACAAACCAAAAAAAAAAAACTACTTTTTTATGGGCCACTTAGCATAGATATTTAATGCTAAGTGTTAATTCAGCACATGAAACATCTTGACAGTTTCTTTTCCTTCTTGTATAAGAGGTGATTTATTTTTACTAGTGAAACAAAAAGGTAGAAGAAGGAAAATTAAGATTGCTAAGGTGTACTTCAACATAATCACCCTTAAGTGTTTCTCAGTGGGTCCACACAGGTGGTTCACTCTTCTTTCATGTCCTTCTGTCATACATGTATGCATCTGGCTTTATTAGATTGTAAGTAACTTTCAGGTAAAAGGCTGTGTCTCATTCATTTTTGCCTGAGCCCTAGTGCCATATTTTATACTTAGTGCTTAATAAATATTGGTTAAATAAATTATGGTCTTTCAGGTGCTAGAACTCCTCAGATAATTTAGTCTCATGAAATGCATGCTGGGAATGTAATCCATGTTTATTATGACCTCATAAATAATTTCATGATTTTTTTCTGAAAAATTTTTAAATAGTAGTACAGGATAATTATATTGATCCTCATTTCAAAGATTCAGGGAAAACCTATGTTCTTGGTCATTCAAATCCGACCAGGAGATGGAGCTTAAATTCTTGGTTTTAATGAGGATGTCTTTATGTCCCTGTGTTTCACTGGCTCTAGGGCCAAATTTGTGTAAGTAAACATGCAGACGGAGGCCTGGGGATTCTAAAGGCATGGGGATTCTGAAGGGTCTATAAGCTCTTTATTTCTAATCTAGCCTGAGAGTTGGGTTTAGGGAATCAATTTTCTTGCAAATTATCCAGCAATGCAGTAGGAAAAGGAACAGTTAGGTTAAAAAAGTAGAATTTCTATTTGATGAAATAGAAAAATAAGGTTTGGTAAATACCTATTCTAACCCGCACGTAGCTCCAGACATGATTCTATTCCAACTGTTGCTAAAATATTTCAGAGGCATAGTATGGATCAGAGTTACCAGTTTTCTTTCTTCCATTCCTCACAGTGATGAGGGCATATGATACAGATGAAAAGAGACAGGCATTACGTGAAGAAACACCTTAACATCTTATAAGGTGGTTCTGCTAAAAAATAGGAAAATAGTTAAAGTGCCTAGTAGAGGACTGAAACTTAACAGGTAAGGCTGTTTTCTTCCTTCACATGTGTGTGTGTGTGTGTCTGTGTGTGTCTTTATAAGTGTGTCTAAACAGGTTGCTCACTCTTCTTCATGTCCTTCTGTAATATATGTATGTGTCTGTCCCTGATGATAAGACATTGGCTAATGACAATATATGGCCTTACTTGTTAGGTATATATACATTACTAATGATGTTAAATCTATAGAAATTCTTATGAGTGACCCAGTATCTGGCACAGAGTAACTTCTCACTACATATTTGTTGAATGAATGAATGAATGACTTATACAATATCTGATTCTTAAGCCAATGGAATGTTTCACTGGATTTCTCATTGTTTAGCAACATTCCCGTGGAGTAACAGCCAAAAGAACTTAGTGATACAATGTAGGCAGTCCTCCTTTGCAGAACAAAGTGGCAGACTGTGAGAAACAGCAGTTGGCAGATCACATTGTGTGACCACAGACTCAAAGAATCTGACCGATTTGGCAGGTAGAGCTAGATGTGCAGTGATTAACATCTGCACTTGCTGAATTTCAGTGATAACATTGATGTTTCTTATGTTCTACTGTCACATTAGAGAGGGGTTTCTTTTTGCTTAAAATTGTCTTGGTTAGTCCTAAGACCGTAACTCACTGAATCTGTTTCTGGACAGTGTTTGCAGAGAACACAGTCAGGCCCAAAATGCATGCTTATGTGGGACAATACTGAAGGTTTATGAAATCAGCCTGGTTTCCTACTTATTCTCCTTTTACCTGGCAATTTGAGGCTATAATGTGATTTTTTAAAAGAATTATAAGGCAGGAAATCACTGAGAAGATAAAATGTATAGCATATATTCAGGGTTCTACTATTTTCTTATTTTCCAGCCTTTCTAAATAGACACAGATCTAGAGGCTTCTCCCACTACTGCCACTTATTCTTTGCACACATTTCTATTCATGGATACATATACTTTTGTTACATCCTTCCTGATAAAAGACCAAAGAGAAAAGATTGATTAAAAATGAAAAGAGCTTCTGTTCTGAAGTCAACCTCCACTTGAAGATAGTCCACTAACATTGACCTAAAGATGGTAGAGTATTTTCCAGTTAGGTTAGTGTTTTTGGATGTTTGTTAAGCTTCGTGTAATTTGTGATGTAAGAAAAGTACTGAAAAAAACACAATGGAAACTTATGAATTTAGCATATTCTATATTAAAATACACACACACACACACACACACGCACACCCCCACACACCACATACCAGTGGATGTGTGGATCTGTGGTGGTAAAATTCAATAGCAACTTCATTTTAGGTACTTTAAATAATTCAAATATTAACATATGAATAGAATAGGTCTATTAATTTCAAATAATAAAACTAGACTTTTCTACAATGTAGAGTTCTTACAATACGGGAGGAGATCCTCAGCCCCAGGTCTTAGCTTGTGAGACTCTATTATATTCAGTTAGAAGTGAGAATAAGTTAAGCCTGAAATAAGTATAGAAATAAACTATGCATATCATACTGCCATCACCTAGGATTAATTTTGTGGTGTTTGTTTATTTGTTTAATAGCCACTGTCTATTCATATCAGAAATCTGTAGGCAGGTTGTCTTGGAAATGTGTTCCTCAGATTTTCTTCTAACTTGATCAGGTATGTTACCTGAAACTAAGATATGTAATATTCTTTGCCATCTGAAAACGTTCATTTCACATAATTATGGAATTTAGGTAGCATAGTAATTCTGTGGTGTAGACATTACAATCATCTTTTTAATGGATTAAGCCACTGGGGCCCAGAGAAACTTGGTAACTTGCCACAGATTTTATACCAAGTAGGTAGAAGAGCTGGAACTCCAACTCAGGTCTCGTGACTAACTTTTTGTGTTTTCTGACCAAGCTGGACAGTAAGATAGGCTGCATAAAATGAAAGTGCTTTGTCAATGATCAAACCAGTGCTGCTTCTTCCTCTTTGTCCTTCTGCCTTACCCTGTCAATTAAAGCCCTTCCTGAGACAGGAAAGTTAAGAAGAAACCCTTAGGAAAAAAACATTTAGTCTGCCTTGTCCAGTAAGCAATTGCTCATTTTAATACTTGGATCTCTGTGGGACTGGTAACTCACTATCACATATGTCTATATAACTGAAATTCTTCTTGTACTTTCAAAAATTTATTTTCAAAATTTAAACTTTTGCTTTCAAAAGTTGAACTCTATAGTTTGATTAAAATGAGTATATAAAAGTATTATTATTAAAGGAACCACTGGAATATTCTGATCTTCAGCCAATAATGAGTCTTGAAAATTCTCTTGGGAAATTATTTTTTACTTAAGAATATTTTGTGGGGCAAGTAACTTGACATTGCCCACCATATCAAGATCATGATATTTTCTTCAATACAGTTATTATCATGACTCAAGGTTAAAAGTATGAACTGATCCATTAATTTTACTTTCATATTTGCTCCCTAAATTGAAATATAGGAATATTTAGAAGGCTGAACATTAGGTCATTCACTTACTTAATCTTACATTTATGTGATGTCAGGGAGTGAGCTGGGTGTTGACCTAATTTACTCATTTTTTAAACAAGACATAATTTAAATTTTCTTTCCATAAAACAAAACACAACGGTAGATTCTTAGCACCAACATAATGAGATTCACTGTCATTATGTCAACGAAGGAAAATGAAAAAAGGTAACTTATAAAGTTCTTCTTTTCAGAGTGTACTTGGTTGTCAAGTAATATCTTTTTGTAGGTACAAGATGATCTATGAATGTCCGAACAAACTTAATTAAAGGAGAAATAAAATATATTACTTAAAAATGTCTGCTATAGTTAGCTTTTCTATAAATAGACCAACCACATTTTTCATCAATACCCATTACTGTAGTTTATCTTTTAAGGATTTTAAAAAACTACATATTATTATTCAGGCATCTATTCTATTATTTAATACCATTTTGTAATTGCCACTAACATGATGTTTTAATGGTGATGCACTTTGTTGTGGAAATTTTAAAAATTAATTTAGAGGAGGTTATTTAAATGTTAGTGATAATCTAATGCCAAAAGAATGTTGTTTCATAAGGATACCAAGTACAACCAGCAGCTATCTTATTGCAATAGCATAAAATCAGTTTTTGATATTCTTTCAGTGATATAATCAGGCAACTATTAGTGAAAAACAACAGCACAGTATTTTCATCATCTCAGCTTCAGTTTTCTAAACTTATGGACATGCTTTTTTAGTTTGATAAATATAGAAATTACAGGAAATAGACCCTTCTTTGGGGTATTAATCTCTAAGAAACAATGAAACAAAAATGCAACATTATAGTTGAACAGACTATACATAATAACTCATATCCCTGCAGGGATGTCAGGGACCTCTCTCATATTTTTTTAAATTTAATTTAATTTTATTATTATTATACTTTAAGTTTTAGGGTACATGTGCACAACGTGCAGGTTTCTTACATATGTATACATGTGCCATGTTGTTGTGCTTTACCTATTAACTCATCATTTAGATGATCCCAGGCAGGGTGGGCAAAAGAACCCCACAGAGGCACTTCAAAATGACATTCTAACAGTGTGAAAGAATGGATTGCTGTCATGGCAATCTGGCTAAGGCATTCTCCTTTTATAGAGGAAGAGAAGACATCCATATTCACTCTCTAGCATACTTTCTTCCATTCACGGTTTAAATTAAATAATTAATATTGATATTAATTCTATTAATTCTAGGGATGGTGAAGCCAAAGTAGGGAAAGGCACCTGCTCTAGACTTGAAATATAAGAAAAGCTTCTTAGAGGAATACAATTTTACTGAGATCTGAAGGATGAGCAATAATTTGTTAAGTGTGGTTGAGAAAAAGGGGAAAGGCCAGGCACGGTGGTTCATGCCCGTAATGCCAGCACTTTGGGAGGCCGAGGTGGGTGGATCACCTGAGGTCAGGAGTTTGAGCCAGCCTGGCTAGCACGGTGAAACTCCGTTTCTACTAAAAATGCAAAAAATTAGCTGGGTGTGGTGGTGCGTACCTGTAATCCCAGCTACTTGGGAGGCTGAAGCAGGAGAATCACTTGAACCCAGGAGGCAGAGACTGCAGTGAGCCGAGATCGTGCCATTGCACTCCAGTTTGGGCAACAAGAACAAAACTCCGTCTGCTTAAGTAGGCAGAGAATAGCTTGTGAAAATATCGGTGGGGTATAAAAAATTGGCCCTTTGAAGGTATTAGAATAAGCTTATGAAGGCTACATGTAGAGTAGAAGAAAAGAAGTGTGAAATATTTATGAGACTATAGGGGTAGGACAACAAGATCCAAACAAGAACCTTGTAAACAAATAATAACGTAATAGATTTTATCCCAACCATACTGATAATTACACTAAATGCAAATGGTTTAAATAGATGAATTAAAAGGTAGAGATTGTCATTTTGGATACAAAAGTAAAAGCCAATTATAGTTGTCTATACGAAACCCATTTTTAAATATAAATATATAACACAGATTAAAAATAAAAAGGTAAAAGAGAAATTTCATGCAAACACAAAAGAAAGCTGAAGTGATGGATGTGCAACATTATGAACGTATTTAATACCACTGAACTGTATACTAAAAAAGAATGAAGATAGTAAATTTTATGTCTTTTACCATACTATGAAGATAGTAAGTTTTATGTATTTTACCATAAAAATAAAACTTTAAAAGTAGGTATATACACAAAGTTGTTAACAGTGATTACTTTTGGGTAGTGAGCTTACGGCTGATTTTATCTTCCTATTTTTGACTATCAGTATTTTCAAATTTTCACATATTTTTATAATTAAATGTTTCTTACCTATATAATAAAAAAGAAATCTAAAAATGTTTAATTAAAGAAAGAAAGCTGGAGTGGCTATATTAAAGGCACAAAGAGACGACTTCAGATCAAAGAATAGTACCAGGAAAATGTGTAACATTATATAATAATAAAGAAGTCAATTCACCAAGAAGACCTATCGGCTTCTAGCTAACAGTAGACAGCTGAATGTGTATGTGCTTAAAGATAACAGAGCTTCAAAATACATGAAGCAAAAACTGATAGAATATAAAGAAGAAATAAATAAGACTACAATTATAGTTGGAGATTTTTGACACTTCTCTCTGAGGAAGAATCAGTAAGAATATAGAACTAAGTATGTGGAACACCTAATGGCATTATCAATGAAACTAATCTAATTGACAATTCTAGAACTCCACACAAGAGCAGAATACACCTTCAATTCAAATCTAAATGAATCTTTCACCATACAGACCATATTCTCAGCCATAAAACAAACCTTAACAAATTAAAAAAGATGAAAACCATACAGTAATATTCTCTGACCATAATAGGAATAAACTAAAAATAAATTTAAAAATCTGGAAAACTGTGAAACATTTAGAAACAACACACTTCTAAATAACCCAAAGATCAAAGAAATAGTCACAAGGAAAATTGAAAAAAGTTTTGAATTGAATAAAAATGAAAATATAACAAGTCAAAATTTTTGCAATGCAGCTAAAGGGTGCTGAAGGGAAATTTATAGCATCAAATGCTTATACTAAGAAAGAAAAAATGTCTCTAATCAATGTTCCAAGCTTCCCTCCTAGGACACTAACAAATAGTAAATTAAACCTAAAGAGAGAGAAGGAAATAATAAAGATACAAATATCAATAACATGCAAAATAGAAAAACAAAGGAAAAAACCCGTAAAGCCCAAAAGCTATTTCTCAGACAATATCAATAAATATGATAAATCTCTAGCCAGACAGACCAAGAAATAGAAACAACATATATCAAGAATGAAAGAGAAGACATCACTATAGTTCCTATAGACATTTTAAAAAATAATAAGGGAATATTTAAAAGATAAGAGACTGCCAATAAATTTGACAACTTAGATAAAATAATGAATTCCTGGAAAATCTAAAACTACCAAAACTCATTCAAGAACTATATAACTTGAACAGCCATATATCTACTAAAGAAACAGAATTTATTAAAGAATATTATATATATTCACATGTATAAACACTTATGTTTTTACTTCCAATAATTAACAAGTATTCTTTTTTATGTTAAAGGTGTTTTAAATCAAACTTACTACTATAATTGCTACTTTATTATCTTACAGACACTGTCAAAATTACCTTGGCCGAAGGTTAGTATGTCAAATAAAAACCATCAAGTTCTTTCATGGAAAAATAAAAGAATTTGTCATTAAAACTATTCCACAGAAAACCCCAAGGACTAGGCAGCTTCAGTGGGCAATTTCTATCAAATACATTTGAGGATGATATAATATCAATTCTATGCAAACTCTCCAGAAAACAGATGAGGAGGAAATATGTCCCCAGTCATTTCATGAAACCAGCATTATTCTGATATTAAAGTTGCAAAAGACATGGCAAGTAATAAAAATTACTGACTAGTATACTTTATCAACATCTCAGTAAAAATCCTTTTACAAATTGGCAAATTGAATCTAGCCATGCACAAAAAACATATGTCATGACAAGTGAGCTTAATCTTAAAAAGGCAATGTCAATTTGACATTGGAAAAACAAATTAATTTAATTTACCATAACAACAAACTATATGAAGTAAAAACCATAAGATTTTCTCAAAAAATAAGAAAAATATTGTTAAAAGTCAATATCCATTCCTAAAAAAAATTCTCAGCAAACTAAGAATAGAAAATTTCCTAAACTCTGATAAAGACCATCTTACAAAACCTAAAGTTAACATCATACTTAATGGTAAAAGACTGAATGTTTCCCCCTAATATATGAAATAATGTAGGGGTATTTGTTTGAATTGTTTCAATACCACAGTGTACTAGACAACCTAGCCAGTGCAACAAGGCAAGTAAAAGAAATAATAGGCATACAGATGAAAAAGGAAGAACTAAAATTGTGTTTATTTGAAGATGACAATATTGTTTCATAGGAAACCCTAAGGAATCTACAAAAAAGCTATTAAAATTAATAACTTGAGTGTTGCAATGTCACAAGATAAAAAGATAAATCCACAAAAATTAATTGCATTTCAGTATTCAATGGTAACAAACAATTGGAAATCGAAATGAAAAAAGCTACCATTTATAGTAGTATCAAAAATTTAGGTACAAATTTATTAAAATATTTCACTAAAAATCCATTACTGACAGAAGTTAAAGAAAATCTAAATAAAAGAAGTAATATTATTTAACTTGTAGATTAGAAGAGACACAAGACTTAAGATATCAATTCCCCCATATTGATCCATAGATTCAACCCAATCTCAATCATAATCTGATTTTTTTGATAAATTGAAAAAGTTCATGTCCTTCGCCCACTTTTTGATGGGGTTGTTTGTTTTTTTCTCGTAAATTTGTTGGAGTTCATTGTAGATTCTGGATATTAGCCCTTCGTCAGACGAGTAGGTTGCGAAAATTTTCTCCCATTTTGTAGGTTGCCTGTTCACTCTGATGGTAGTTTCCTTTGCTGTGCAGAAGCTCTCGAGTTTAATTAGATCCCATTTGTCAATTTTGGCTTTTGTTTCCATTGCTTTTGGTGTTTTAGACATGAAGTCCTTGCTCATGCCTATGTCCTGAATGGTCAAAAAGTGGGCGAAGGACATGAACAGACACTTCTCAAAAGAAGACATTTATGCAGCCAAAAAACACATGAAAAAATGCTCACCATCACTGGCCATCAGAGAAATGCAAATCAAAACCACAATGAGATACCATCTCACACCAGTTAGAATGGCAATCATTAAAAAGTCAGGAAACAACAGGTGCTGGAGAGGATGTGGAGAAATAGGAACACTTTTACACTGTTGGTGGGACTGTAAACTAGTTCAACCCTTGTGGAAGTCAGTGTGGCGATTCCTCAGGGATCTAGAACTAGAAATTCCATTTGACCCAGCCATCCCATTACTGGGTATATACCCAAAGGACGATAAATCATGCTGCTATAAAGACACATGCACACATATGTTTATTGCGGCATTATTCACAATAGCAAAGACTTGGAACCAACCCAAATGTCCAACAATGATAGACTGGATTAAGAAAATGTGGCACATATACACCATGGAATACTATGCAGCCATAAAAAATGATGAGTTCGTGTCCTTTGTAGGGACATGGATGAAATTGGAAATCATCATTCTTAGTAAACTATCGCAAGAACAAAAAACCAAACACCGCATATTCTCACTCATAGGTGGGAATTGAACAATGAGAACACATGGACACAGGAAGGGGAACATCAGACTTCAGGGACTGTTGTGGGGTGGGGGGAGGGGGGAGGGATAGCATTGGGAGATATACCTAATGCTAGATGACGAGTTGGTGGGTGCAGCGCACCAGCATGGCACATGTATACATATGTAACTTACCTGCACGTTGCGCACATGTACCATAGAGCCTAAAGTATAATAATAATAATAGTAATAATAATAAAAAAAAACAAAAAAACCAAAAAAAAACAAAAAAAAGAGGGTCATTATATAATGCTAAAAGGACTAGTCCAACAGGATCACAATTGTAAATATATATGCACCTACCAAAAAAAAAAAAAAAAAAGAAAAGAAAAAGTTGATTCTAAAATTTATACGGAAATGCAGAGTATCTAGAATAGCCAAAACAAATTTGGAAAAGAAGTACAAATTGGAGGCTTCACACTACTTTAAGACCTAATATAGTCACAATAACCAAGACATTGTGGGATTGGTGTTAGGATAGACCTATATATCAATGAAACAGAATGAAGTCAACAAATAGAATCATACATATATAGTTAATTGATTTGCAACAAAGTGGTTAAGGTAATCCAATGGGGGCAAAATAAATTCTGGAACAATTCGGTATTCTTACGAAAAAAACCTTCAGCCCTTATCACATACAACATTAAGAAAAACAAACAAACAAAACATGTGCCAAAATACAATACAGACCTAAATATAATAATAAAAGCAATAAAACTCCTAGGAGGAAGCATAAGAAAATCCTTGTTACCTTGAGTTAGGCAAAAAACTATCAGTTTGACATCAAAGCATGATTCATAAAAGGAGAAAAAGTCAATAAACTGAACATCATTAAAATTAACAGACACATCGCCAAAGTTATATCAGTGGTCAATAAGCAAATGAAAAGATGCTCAACCTCGGAAGTCATGAGGGAAATGGAAAAACAAATCACCATAAGGTACCCAATAGAAAGGCTAACATTAAAAATGCTGACTAGTTCAAGAGTTAATGGTGTGTGGAGCAACTGAAAATTTTGCATATTGCTAGTGGGAATGCATAGTGGTGCCACCCCTTTGAGAACAGTTTGGCAGTTTCTCATAAAGTTACACATATAATTAGCCATACAATCTAGCAGTACTATTCCTGGACTTTTACGTAAGAGAAATGAAGTCAAGTGTCTACAAGAAGACCTATAAACACATGTTCATAGCAGCTTTTATTCATAATAGCTCCAAACTAGAAACAAGCTAAAAGTCCATAAACTGATGAATGAATGAATGATGAAATATCTATAATCAGGATATTTTATTTACTTATAATAAAAATAAATCTACTTTCTTACAATAAAAAAATTTCTTCCTAGCACTGGTTTAAGTATTCTACACTGAAAAAGACATCATTTGGAAAAAGTCATTTATGTCATTTCCAACATGAAAACACGACAAATTTGCAACATCTTTCGAATAATGTCTTTCTCACTCCAGTCCACTTAAACCAGTACTAGAAAGGGGGAAAAAACAGATAAATTTGTTACTAAATATATTTCAATCATTTTATTAACATTTGTTTCAATCACTTATTGTTACTTAATGAAAAATAATAGCTGAATAATACACACATCAAAGATAAATCATATAAGATGGAATGATAAAAGGTAGTACTCTTCCAACTACCTTCTCCCCCAACTACCTTCTCCCTCACTTCACATACACACAAAAAGAACAAACCTCTGAAACCTAGGGAGGCTGTAATTGTAAGAGAAACCTTTAATTAACTTGGGAAATTAAAAACGACTTTTATAAGGCAGTCCTAGTAACAAGACATGCTCAGATGAGCACATAAACACATAATAAAGAACAAGAAGCTATTTCAGATATGTCATTGACTAGGCGGCATTTACATGCAGTTCAAAGGAAGCTAGAACTAAAATTTGTTAATGCTATTAACTAGATAAACAATAGAGTCAAAGCAGTAGGCCTTAATTCTATCTTGTATTATATCTTTATTTCAGTGGCAATACATATTGATCGTAGAATGAACATAAGCATGGCAATGAAAAGGCAACCACATTCTGAAAATCCTGCCACCCTTTCAACGTGGTTGAGGTACAGATCTAAATGCGAGTAATTTCTGTGTTTCTTTTTATATCCTGGTCAATTGCTAATATTCTTCCAAATATTTTCTCAACAATTTCTGAAATCTCAGCAAGAGAAATCCTTTTACTCATGGGGTAAAATTATCAGACACTTGAATTTGTTACCCATAGTATTCACTTAAAAGCACATTCAGTAGGCCAGGGGCAGTGGCTCACACCTGTAATCCCAGCACTTTGGGGGCTGAGGCAGATGGACTGCTTGAGGCCAGGAGTTCGAGAACAGCCTGGCTAACATGATGAAGCTCCATCTCTGCTACAATTACAAAAATTAGCCAGGTGTAGTGACACACGCTTGTAATCCCAGCTACTCGGGAGGCTGAGGTATGAGAATCACTTGAACCCAGGAGGCAGAGTTTGCAGTGAGCTGAGATCATGCCACTACACCACTGCACTCCAGCCTGGGCAACAGAGCGAGACTCCATCTCAAAGAAAAAAAAAAAAAGTACCTGAGTACAACTACATGCATTCGTTGTAGTTCCTGGTAACTCACTTAAAAAGAACTCAGAAAAACGAAGCAAAATTTGCAAATATTTTAAAAACTTAAATTTGTCATCTTAAGATTTGACTCCAGAGGTTGCAGAAAGGGATAGCTAAAGTAAGATGATTTTTCTTAAATTTTAATACTGAGGAAAAAACAGATGCTAATTGCCATCAATGCCTGTGTAGTACTTTCTATATACCAGGTACTATGCATATTAACTCATTTAATCCTCATACCAACCCTATAAGTGTTATTATAATTTGCATTTTAAACATAAAGAGGTACAGCAGGTTAAGTAAATTGTTAAAAGTTTCATGCTAGTAATGGCAAAGCCAGATTTTAAACTCAGGCAGTCTCTTTCTAGAATTTAACTTCTTAACCATTAAACAACACTGATCTGACAAATTTCATATTCTAATCAATTAATTAATGTATATTATATGAAAGTTGATCATTTTTAGATGGCCCTGTTTCTTTGTCAAATTTGCCTTAAGAATTGAGAGGCTTTATAGAATTACAAAAAAAGGAAACCTGTGCAGTTTAATTTATTCTGATGAATTTTAGTGACTTGCAACTGTAGCATATATTTATTCTTGCCGGCCACCCCCTCTTTCATTTTATTAATTTCCTACAGGAAATTGCAAGTTAATAGAAAAAGCAGCACTGGAACTGCCTCACATCCTATAGTTATTAATTAAAGCAAAGTCTGGTTCAGTAACTTTGGATACTAAAAATATAGAGTTAAACAAAGCTGACTGCCTCTTGAAATGAAATTTCAACTTCAATAGTCTGTCTAAAAAATTTATGCATTAAAATCCACATCTTCCCTTAAAGAAATTCTCCACAAAATATTTAGTGAATACAGCAACTCAATATGTGACTGTTCCTCACTAAGACTTCAGAAGTAAAAGGAATCCAAGAAACACAGAAATAAATTACTGAAGTTTAAGTAAGTTCTTTTAAAGGCAGTTAGGCACATTATTCCACTATATTCCCATCTACATGTTATTACCCACAATCAATAAAGCAAGAGACTGTATAAACTATCTTATTAATTTTATATAATGGTTAGTAAACTTTAAAATACTGTACTATAAAACTTTTAAATGTTTCTGATGGCTTTAGATCACACTAGATAATTTATCGTTTTATGTGGCATAAAGTGTTAGGTAAGTGGATACCATGCTGGGGAAAATGCACGCAATTTCTGAATGCAAAAATCTATTCCATTGTAGAGTTTTCTGACATGATTTAAGGTTATTATTGGGATGATTTTTAGAATCTAGTTCCATAAAAGTCCCTGAGTGACAAACATGCCAGATACGACTTTTAGTCACACAGGCTGCCTACCTGTACTTGTATTATCTTCCCCACAAGCACCAACCCTAACCCTGGTTTCTTCTACAGCTGAAGAAACAGGACCCTGACAAGTTTAAGGTGCTTTTTGGTTCTGTGATATTACATAGAACTAAGCTCCCTGATGCTCTCTCACTGAACTCTTAGTATAACAGGGTCAAGTAGGTGATGCTGTCATGGAGTGAAACAGATGGAAATAGTAGTAAATGTTTGATTTAATACAACTAAGATATGAGTGGTAGGAAGTTCCAATTTATGTAACCATTGTTTTATGGTTTCTACATAATTCTAAATGGTGACAGAGAGAGAACGGACCTGCAGAAGTGGGTAACTCCAAGATGTAAAGAAATGTAAAAGTCATGGCATTGTTTACAAAAAAATGCACCATCATGAAACCAACACAATTTGCTTTCACAAGTGAGTGAATCATCCAAGAATAACCTCCGAATGGCCTCTTTTAGGATAGGCAAAACTTCCCAATATCAAGGGAATAGAATGGACTAATAGGATTACAGATAAGTCACATTGGATTCTTGGGCTAAATAACCATGGGGCTGCTTCTTCCACGATTACGAGGTAGACGGGGAATGTTTGGGTGTAGAATTGTACCCCTTGAAAAATAACTCCTAGAATTTTACATATTTACCTAAGAGGCATACTGTGCTGAACTCGATCTTCACCCACTCAACACACAAATGTAGCACATACACATAGTTTGCAAATTATTCTTTAGACTTAACCAAAATGTTGTTAGACTAACCTACAAAACTATAGACTAAGCTATAACTTAGACTAATCTTCTTTAAAAGAAATTAAGATATATTCCCAAGAAGTTATGAAGAATAAATTCTTTACATATGAAATAATAGTTCCAATTAACTCCCCTGTGATCTTAATATGTTTCCCACTTGGGAGAGGTATAGAGGAGAGGAAACCTACCTCCACTACATGATGTTACAACCCACTCAAAGTCTTGGTTTTTATTTTAAGGATCCTTGAGCCTTTGTTGTTTGTGGTACGCATGTGTCTCCATCAGTTCAGGCTATCATAACAATTTAGCATAAACTGGGTGGCTTAAACAACAAACGTTTATTTTTCACAGTTTTAGAGGCTGAAGAGACCAAGATCAAGGCACCAGTAGGTTCAGTGTCTTGCAAGGGCACTCATCCTACTTTGCACATGGCTGTCTTCTCACTGTACCCTCACGTGGCAAAGAGCAAAGAGCAGGAGCAAGGTCTCTGTCTCTATTAGTAAGGGCACTAATGCCATTTATGAGGGCCCCAACCTCATGACCTAACCACCTCCCAGAGGCCCTGATTCCTAATGCCATCACATTGAGGGTTAGGATTTCAACATATACACTGTAAAGGGACACAAACATTCAGGCCATAATAGCATGAATTCAGGTATTTTGTGTGTCCTGGGGAGATGTTAGTCAAATAGATATTCAAGAAAGTAAGTTTAAAAGGCAATGCATCAAAGTAGTTAAGAGCCCCAATTAGGGAGTAGTATACAAACCTGGATCTAAGTCCTGGATACTTTTTACTTGCTACATGTTTTGGACCTTCTATTTAACCTCTCTCTAAATGGAGTTTAGCTCCTTTCTGAAGTAATTATAACAGTTACTGTAAAAATTAAAGAAGATAATTATGTGACATTCTCATATGTACCTGGAACATACTAAAAACTAATTAAATGTCAGCGGTATGAGTCAAAATCATTCATTTACAATGCATAACATTACTAATTATTAAACAGATGTACCGTAGTCCATAGATATCTCATCATCTTTATGTGTATTGGTCAGGCCATGATCCCAAGTACCAAGGAGATGTTAATGAGTGCAGAAAAACACAAGACATAAAACTGGAATAAGTTAATATGTTCATAACAAAGTATACCCATTCTGAATTTGCAGTTAAAAGAGTTTATTTATATATTAGTAACCATGGTTAAAATTTCCATAAAAGAAAAAAACATGGAAAAATGGCCTATAGTGAGAATTTCACTAGGATTCAATCTGTAGTAAGGAATGCACCTAATCAAAAAGATATATAAAAAGCCCATTTGCTTAAAATGTAAAAAACAAAACAAACAAACAAAAAAACCCAAACTTCTAAAACAAAAATTATGCAAGAATAAAGTTTCCTCCATATCACTAGTGGAAACTATACATCAGGAAAAACTAAAAATAGAATGATTCTATTTGTTATCATTAACAGTTTACACAGTGATGTTTATCTGCAAGGCCACATAAAATCATAAATGTAGTCTATATAAAAATGTAGTCCTTATTCATATTTCAGAAATGGCTTAATTTACCTTTTACTTTCATGACTGTTGTAAATTTGGGTAAATGCAATATATTATATCCTTCAGGAAAAAAAACACTTAAAAATATTAACATATAAATTTTATTGAATGAGGATTTGAACCAAAATAATCTTGCCAAATTAATTTAGGTAAGTATACTAGGTAAATAAATCTGCACCCTTTTACTTCTAGAAAGCATTCCAAGCAATTTCAAGCCATTAAAAATACTTTCAGCTGCAGCATTTTGCCTTTTAGTGTGGTCTTAGTGGTTACATGACAGCATTTCTAGTACTGGCTGTGTGGCTTTTATTATGTCCTGATAGTAGCAGCATTTTAGAAAACTACAAAGAAAATGAAATTCAGGTGTAATTTTGGAAGAAGTCTTCTAAAATTGTTAAATCAAAAATGACACAAATGTTGTAAGCTCTTGAAAATTCTAATTTCATATATTCTTTTTGCCTGTCAATGGGAAATGAACCCTTCCTAAAAGGACATATAAAACAGGTAACAAATTGCAAAGGAGTAAGGAGCCCCTGGATAATATTCTGGAAAAGTTCTACTAATTTATCTGATTTGCTGATTTATGGATTAGCCTTATAGGCTTCTGACTTAATTTCTCTTAAGTTAACAAACGTCTCATATAGATGAATGTCATTTTGTTTCATATCTATTTAGATTAAAAGCCAAGTCCCACAAGGCAAGAGATAGTCAATTATTTTCATTTTATACTGTTATTATGAAATATTGCCATTTAAAAATGTACTTCTGGAGAATGAGATTTGTTCACCAACATATTTTAAAGTGAATTTTAGGTGTCTAAATGCCAGAGAGAAAATAATGTAATCTCAAAACATAACTTCAAATGAATTGTATTTATAATGATTTTGTAATTTTTTTCACTAAGTTTTCTCTCACAAAAATGATCAATTCTTTTTTTCCACTTCTGTGCTTACTATTACATGCTTCTGAGAGTTAGCATCCCTTCTTTTCAAATAGAAGTATGATGGACATACGGATTCCATATGATAGAGTGGAGAAACTTCCTCCCTGGGCAGAATCAGACCTTTAGTTTACTTTCATAAGTTTGAGAGGAAATGGCTTCAATCACTTGCCTGCTGAATGGTAGCTTTCCCAGAACATCAACAAAATCAGCTTTTTATAGCCTATCATATGACAAAGCTGAGTTCATTGTTTACCACCATAGGGGAGACAGCTTCCTTGACATGGCCTTAGTAGTCTCTGGGAGGAGGAAGGCAAAGTTGGGATATTTAAGAGAATTTGGGTGTGTGTGTGTGGTGGTGGGGGGCAGAAGGTAGAAATTCTGTTTTTTTTTTGTTTTGTGTGTGTGTGTTTCTTTTTTTTTTTAAGGCAAGTTTTTCCATAGGGGAGCATTTGATTTTGTGTCAGTAATGTTGACACTAATGTCTTAACATTGGTTAAGACACTACATAATAATTTAAGTTTCGAAGACACACAAGCTGAAGGTTTCACAATGAATTTTGGAGCATAAACATTCATCTGATGCTAACTGTGAAAGTTGAATTATTTAATATTCCTTTAAATGAATTTTCAAAAAGTTTCTGAAAGGGACAAGAAAATCATTTGCAATTTTTATCTTCCGAGGCAAGAGTTTCTTGGAATAGTAAAATCATGTTGATGAAGACAGTAGAACAGTAAAGTCATGTTAACAAAGACAGCTAAAAAGTAAAGTCATGTTAATGTTGACACTAAGCTGTGTGAGTGTAGATCATTTTGGTTTGTAACCAATATAGTCCTAAACAATATTCCCCATCCACAAGTTAAATACTTACAGAGTTTAGAAAATGAACAATGGTTAACCACATAATTTGCATTTCAAAGATAATAATACCCCAATATTTTTATTGCAAATAAAGGGCAGAATGTTTATTAAGTACAGTTGGAAGCAAAATAATTTGCTGAAATTTCAGAACTTTTTATACTAATAGTTGTAGTTTTCTCTTCCTCTCACTGATCTTTACTCTCTTTCTCTCCTTACTTGTTTCCTCTGTGGCAAGGTACCCTATTCCACCTTAAGGTTTTTCAAGTGGCCATAAAGATTGTAGTTCCTAGTGGACTCATATTTCCTCAAGGTCAAAACAGGCAATCATTTAAAGTCAGACGAGACAGGGGGTTAACTAGTATACCATTATCAGAGGTCTGAGTCTCTAATGAATGGAAAATACAGGGTGTTAAAGCAAGAGAGGAAGGGTTATCCTCACCAAAGAAAAGGAACAGACTAGGACTACAGATGGGCAAGCCTGTGTTTATGTGCAGACAATGACTAGGAAGACAAAAACTTTTCCATTTGGGTCAATGACTGGAAGATGGGGATGTGAACCTGTTTCTGAAGACAGGCCTGAGAAGAAGACCTATATTTTCCTTAGAGAATAACAAGTTACAGTTTTCACCTGCTCTGACTTCTATAACACAATGTCATAGACTGGGGTGGCTTAACCAACAGACATTTATTTCTTGTAGTTCTGGAGGCTGGGAAGTCCTAGATCAGGGAACCTGTGTGGCTAGGTCCTGGTGATGACTCTCCTCCTGGCTTGCAGATGGCTGCCTTCTTGCCATGTCCTCACATGACAGAAAGAGAGAGAGAGAAAACTCACCCTCATGACCTCATCTAAACCTAATTACCTTCCTGAAGCCCCACTTCTTAATACCATCACATTGGGGGTTAGGGCTTCAAGCTATGCATTTCGTAGGGACACAAAAACTCAGTCCATTAATGGTCATGGTAGGAGCCTCTGGTGCGGGAGATAAGCAGGGCAGGTGCAGAGATAAAGGACAGGCTAGAAGCAACTCTTTCCTGGGGGGGAATCAGACCTCTGGGGTTGAAAAAGACAGATGGTAACATACTTCATTTACTTTTCTTTCAAACATATCTTTCTCCCCTTCTCTTTCTGTTTCTTTCCCTACTTTTCTTCTCTACTGTCTCTTTCCTTCCTTTCTTTGATCATTAAATTGAAGTATAGCGGAAATATGACAAGTATGGCATTAGAGTGAGACAGGCTTGAATGTAATTCTTAGGTCTGTCACTTGCCACTTAGCTGTACAAGATACAGCTCTTGGGCAAGAGACATTTCTTCTCTTAGCATCAGATGCTTCCCTTTTTTTTTTTTTTTTTTTTTGAGACGGAGTTTTGCTCTTGTTGCCCAGTCTGGAGTGCAATGGAGCCATCTTGGCACACTGCAACCTCCATCTCCTGGGGTTCAAGCGATTCTCCTGCCTCAGCTTCCTGAGTAGCTGGGATTACAGGCATGCACCACCACGTCCAGCTAATTTTGTATTTTTAGTAGAGACGGAGTTTCTCCATGTTGGTCAGGCTAGTCTTGAACTCCTGACCTCAGGTGATCCACCCGCCTCGGCCTCCCAAAGTGCTGGGATTATAGGTGCGAGCCACTGTGCCCAGCTCAGATTCTTTACTAAAAGAAGAAAAGTATCAGTACCTATTACCGTACAGGTTACTCTGAGCATTAGAGATAAAGCCTGTAAAGTGGCTGGCAGAGTATCTGATATTGCAAGATTTTTAGAAAATGATACAACAAAACTGCCATAATACAATAAGTAGTGCCCCAGAAATTCAGCTGTGTAAAATGTAGGGTTGTGTTATTATGAGATTAGCTACATGGCCAAGGTGAGCCTGTGCATCTGGACATCTGGAAGTTCTGAGTCTATTTGATGCAAATTTCACCTACCCTGGGCTGAAGTTCGCCACCACCTAGTGGTGACTACTCTAACATAAAAATTGATGGGGAGAATTCTGGGGCCTGGCTGGGACTTCTGGGAGAGCAACTGTGATTCCAGGAATCTCTTCGTTAATTGGTGAATGTTTTGTTGGCCTGATCCAGAGAGAATGGGCTGGGAGAATACTGGGAACTAACCCCCACCTCTCTGTTTCCTGAAATAGGATTGTCTAATTTTTCCCTGTCCAGCATCCCCATGAGGGAGAGGCCTCCATGTTCCCTTCTCCTTCCTGAGAAAAGGAATCAGGTAGAGGACAAAAAGCTGCTTTCCAATCATTCCATGTTTGAATTCAAGCTATTCTAATTTGCATTATTGCCAGGTGTGTTATTGTAGAATTTACTACTATTACAATTAATGAGTTGCATTAATAACACTAAATTCAACAAGCATGTATTAAGTCCATATTGTATGCAAAGCAAAGAGACAGGTATTATAAATGTAAAGATAAATAAGACAGGATCTCTGACTTGAAGCTTATTAATGGTGTCTCACGCCTGTAATCCCAGTACTTTGGAAGGCTGAGGTGGGCGGATCACGAGGTCACGAGTTCAAGACCAGCCTGGCCAACATAGTGAAATCCCATCTCTGCTAAAAATTAAAAAATTAGCCAGGCACGGTGGCATGTGCCTGTCGTCCCAGCTACTCAGGAGGCTGAGGCAGGAGAATCGCTTGAGCCCAGGAGGCAGAGGTTGTGGTGAGCTGAGATCGCTGAGATCGCGCCACTGCTCTCCAGCCTGGTAAAGAGAGCGAGGCTCTGACTCAAAAAAAAAAAAGAGAGAAAAAAAAGAAACCTTATTATTTGGTGGACAGAGAGATATTTAAGTAAAACTAAAACCAAGTAAGCAGTTTATTCTAATTGGAGAGATCAAGAAACATTTCAAGGAGAAGACTCTATTGGAGTTGAAATTGGAATGAAAAGATAGCCCTCAAGTTCTGAGACTGAACAAATATCCTCCAGGATGAGCAAAGGCATGGAGGTGTAGAGGAGCAGGTGATGGTCTGTAACAGGACAAAACCAGTTTGGTCAGCATATGGGGCAGATCATTTTATGGCATTTCTGAACATAGGGTCCTATACTTCTGCATTTTGGTATGGTGCATGAGAGCCACACAATGGGTCTTCTGAGTGAGAACACACAGTCAGTTATGTTTGAGACGAGCTCCAGCAGTGATGAGGGCAACAGGCAGCGGTATGGGGAGCAGAGAGCTTTGAGGCAGGAAGTTAGAAGCCTCCTGTAACAGGTGAGAGAGCAGGAATCTCACCTAGGCTAACTAAATTTGGAAAAGAAAAGATGGAACAAATTCCAGAAACGAGATTAGTGACGTGGGGAAAGGTAGG
The DNA here is from genome assembly GCF_028885625.2 of Pongo pygmaeus. Classification (NCBI taxonomy): domain Eukaryota; kingdom Metazoa; phylum Chordata; class Mammalia; order Primates; family Hominidae; genus Pongo; species Pongo pygmaeus. The sequence goes on along the minus strand of NC_072381.2, from coordinate 121,173,446 downwards.
TGGGGTGTGGAGTAAAAAGAAGTCTCTGAGAGGCCGGGCGCGGTGGCTCCTGCCTGTAATCCCAGCACTTGGGGAGGCCGAGGTGGGCGGATCACAAGGTCAGGAGATCGAGACCATCCTGGCTAACACGGTGAAACCCCGTCTCTACGAAAAATACAAAAAATTAGCCGGGCGTGGTGGCGGGTGCCTGTAGACCCAGCTACTCAGGAGGCTGAGGCAGGAGAACGGCGTGAACCCGGGAGGCAGGGCTTGCAGTGAGCCGAGATCGTGCCACTGCACTGCAGCCTGGGCGACAGAGCGAGACTCCGTCTCAAAAAAAGAAAAAAAAAGTCTCTGAGAAAATTGGACTGTCTCACTGAAGTATTTGCAGCATTGACTGAGAAGAAATTGCATTTGCTCCTGCCACTGCCTGCAGTATCTTGGCCCAGATAGCCCTATGGCTGGCTCCTGCACTTCTCCCAGATCTTTGCTTGAATGTCATCTTCTTAGTGAAGGCTTTCCTAACCACTTCAAATTGCAGCCCATTTCTATCCACTACACTGAGTACTCCAAATCCCACTTTCCTGCTTTGTTTATTGATTGTCACAGGATTTATCACTACCTAACAGACACTACAGGCACGTGCACACATACGATTTTTTTTTAACTGAGTCTTCTGCTGACATGTGCATTCCATGATGCAGGGACTTTTTGTCTGTTTTGTTCATTCTAATATCCCCAGTGTCAGTCCAAAAACTGGCAGAAGAAGCCTTGCAGTTCGTGGGCTGTGGATGCCTGTACCCCAGCCCTTCCTTCTGCCCCAGGTGAGCCTTCAGGTGCCTATAAAAGTTGATACCTGCTTGGTGAGTACCCCAGTGCCTGAGTGTAAAATTAAATTGCAAATTAAAAGACACTATTCAGGCCAAGAGAGAGACCACGGAAGAAAGGAAAAGGTGTCATATTTTAGGACTTTTAAAGGCCTATTTTTCCTATGTTTTGAACAAGAGGCCCTGCATTTTCATTTTGTACTGGGCCTCACAAATTATGTTGCCGGCCTGAGTTGTCTAATAACTACATTTTGAATAAATGAACAAACTTCCCAGAAAAGACACAAATAAAAGCTTGTTCCTGCCATTAACAGGAACTAAAAGTCAAGGTCCCTATATTTTAGAATAAAGCCTTTATGTTTGTTATTCCTATGTAATGCTTCAGTCCAAATATCATTTAATTCTCTTTTTGTTTATTACATTTCTTGGAGGAGCCATAAGGATGAAACTATATGGAAACTAATTCACTTGCCTATATTATGAAAATGGAAGAAAGAAGGCATAATTCTGATCAATGATTTTTGATACTAATTAAGAATAAAAGCGCTACATCTAATGAACATTGCTCTAAGTTTATGATTTCAAAATAAATCAATAGATTTAATTTATATTATTAGCAAATTGTATACAGAAGGGTTAGCCCCCATGAAAAAGCTTCATTTTGTTACATTTTTTCAGAAAGATCCTCTTTGGAAGACAACTGGCCAAACTGCTTATTATTTACTTTCCTTTCTAAAATAATGCTCAAAGGGTTTGACTGAGATCACTGATAAGAGCCAAAGACTGGAATTGCTTAAGTTCTCAGCTTTCCACTTGAATGGGGTTAATTTAACAAGCACTTATTGCATTGCTACCTACCTCTATGTATCAGATACTTTGTTAAGAGCTGAGAATAAAAAGACGGAAAAAATGTGGTTCCTTCTGCCATGAACTTCAGTCTAGTGGGTGAGAAAGATGCGTTAAGTTAAAACATTGCATGAGATTTTCCCCTTCCCCTTCCCTTTTGCTTCCTTTTGCTTACCTGTTTCAACAATTTAGTCCTAAAGCCGTTAGGGGCAGCAGAGCAAGGAAGGTGTCCATATTAGCGGGGAAGGGGAAACCATGGTGTGCCAGAACAGGCATCAGAGCCCCAATGGGGTGAGGAGGTGTACATGAAGGAGGGCAGATGTGGCATCAGAACATGAGTGGGGTGAAAAAGGCATCCACATGTGGCAGTTGCCTGGTTTAAAGCTGTCCCAAGCAGGGTGATGATGGCATCTCCACAGAGAGTCAGCCTGGCATGAAGTGTCTGAGAGCCAGCAGAGTGCAGCATGTTGTGGCCCATGTGGGGATCCAAAGCCTGAGTGAGGTGAGATGTGTGTGCATTCAGGGGACAGCTCTGCACAGGGATTTGGAGTTCAGGTGCCCAGGCAGGGTGAGGAGGGAAGCTAGATGTGGGAGTGATCTGGCACTCAGCACAAGGGCATTAGCAGAAGAAGGAGGGATCCGTGTGGGGCAGAAGCCAGCCCAGCACGGGTGTTGGAGATTGAATGGGGGATGATATGGTTTGGCTCTGTGTCCCCATCCAAATCTCATGGTGAATTGTGATCCCGAGTGTTGAAGGTGGGGCCTGGTGGGAGGTGATTGGATCATGGGGGTGGTTTCCAGTGGTTTAGCACTTCGCACCATCCCTCTAGTGCTGTCTCATGGTAGAGTTTGCAAGAGATCTGGTTGTTTCAAAGTATTTAGCACCTCCTCTTTTGCTGTCTCTCTCCCTCTCCTGCCAACCACGTAACGATGCGCTTGCTTCCCCTTAGCCTTCCACCATGATTGTAAGTTTCCTGAGGCCTCCCCAGAAGCAGAAGCCTGTATAGCACACAGAACCATGAGCCAATTAAACTTCTTTTCTTTATAAATTATGCAGTCTCAGGTATGTCTTTATAGCAGTGTGAGAACAGACTAATACATGGGAAATTTGAATCTGCAGTGGGGATGGGAGGAAAGCTTAGACCAGGAGACTGGTCACATAAAAGGAGGCTTTATTTTTGACTCAATACATTAAGGATAATGGAAACCAGGTTCATCACCTAATCAGGTAAAGGAGTTATAAATATGGGAACAGATAAATGAACCTTGGATTCTGGATCAGAATTTTAGCCATTTATATATACTCATGGTGTTCAGTATATAGACAGAGAAATAAATATACATGTAAATGTATACATACATAGATATGTTTTCCAGCTGTGTCTACACAGAGGCCTAGAAGCAATACCTCAATAGCAATAAGCACACCTAATGTCAGATTGTGGCTTCTAAATACCATTTTCCACTAAAAGAAACCAGGACTTTCTGGAGAAATCACTGAGGCATAGAAAGTACAAGATGAAACTGGAATATCTTGTGCCAGAAAGTAAAGACATGCTCAAAGAATACAGAGCCTTTTCAAAAGGACACAGAAGCCATCTTAAAGGGGCCTCTCAGATCTGGGACAATTTGAGCATCAAAATAATGATAGTAACAGATGATTATTCAGTGAATAAAATAGGAAGGTGTCATATAAATAAGGAAATATTAAATTGAAAGTTTGATAAGGAATGGGAGGTTTACATAGTTTAATAGTACTTCCCATAAAGTACTTATTAATTGTACAAAGGAAAATAATAATTTTATATTGAAGAAAACACTACCTTATGCAAATGATTAAAGCAAACATCATCAGCAATGCACAAGATGAAATTGTGCACATCTCAATAGGATGCAACGAAAAGAATATAGAATCACTTTTGCTGAAGTGAATATCACCACTAAAGATTACATTACCTGGATGTAATCATGAGGAAACACTGAACAAATCCGAATTGAGGTACATTCTAAAATCCATTATAAAATAATTATTCAAAATTATCAAGCCCATGAAAGTCAAGGAAATACTGAGAAACTGTTGTATACTGAGGAAACGAAATGCAACGCGTGATTCTAAACTGGATTCTTTTGCTATAATTTTGCTGTAAATGGAAAAATTGCTGTAACTTGAATGGAGTCTGAGGATTAGGTGGTAGTCATACATCAGTGTTAATTTCTCCATTTTGATGGCTACATTGTGGTTATGTGGAAAAATGTTCTTTTTTTAGGAGATACACATCAAAGTATTAGGAGATAAAAGGGTGTCAGGTGGCAAATTACTCTGAAATGGTATGAGAAAAAAATTCTTTATACTTGTAAATACTTTTTTGTAAATTTGTGATTGTTTAAAAACAAGCATGTAGTTTTTGTAAATTTGTGATTGTTTAAAAACAAGCATGTAGTTTTAAAAACAACCATGTGTCACAAGGCCTGAGTTTTCTTGTGCATGCAAAGCAGAGCAAATGTTAATCCCAAATCCAAATAGTCCGACTTCTTTAGGATTGTCTCATAAACTGTTTGATGCACACTTGTCTACTTGTTCAACACTGGCTGAGAGCCAATAACTTTATGATCAATATCATTATGACATTGTCGTCTTCCATCAATAAAGCTTTGTTTTCCTAAGTAGCTTTACTGAGATTTAATTCACATACCATAAAATCAACGTGTTTAGAGTGGATGCACATAGTTCATTGATTTTTAGTACAATCACAGAATTGTGCAACCATTATTGTCATCTAATTATACAACATTTTCATCACCCACCACAAAGAAAATCCCACACTCATTGGGATTATCAGTCATTCCTCATTTGCACCCTTATTCATCGTATTTTAAAAACTTAATTCAGTTTCTACTGGTCCAAGGTGTGATGGTACATAAATATAGTGGGTAGTCAATAAATATTTGATGAATGAATCAATTGCCAACTAATTGGTATTACAGCTATTCGACTGGCATCTTCATGGTTCTTTCTCATCTGCTACTTTCCATGTTTTTATTAAAACCAAAGTGGTCCTCAAGCATCTTATTACTAAACTAAATGAAGCTTTCAGCTTCTTCAAAGTTATTTTATAAAATCCATGGTATTAATATTAACTTTATTGTGGTTTAACAGAATATAGATAATGAGCTACTATTATATCAATATATTTTGGAAAGTGTTGAGCTCACTTTAACACAGATAATAATCATCAGCATATCTGAACTTACAACCTTTGCCAGATGGGCAACCTACCATCATTTTCTATGATAAGAGACTACATAAAATTCTTCACATGCCAGATGAGTTTATTACATGATTGAGTTGAAGTTGAATATATAAAAGAAGACATTTCTTCAGATATAACCTTATGACCAAAAATCAGTAGGGCACAGACAATGACTAACCATACAATTATTTAAAAAACTATATTTTATTTTCACTGAAGTCTTGCAACAAGACTTTTTCTTTTCATAATCAGTTCAGTGCAGAACCCTTAAAAATGGTGAAATTATTATTTTGTGGTAGTGATGAAAAAATGTTTAAGCCTCTTCTTTAAAGTATCTCCTTAAAGTTTTACTACTTATATGGAAACAATCATTTGTATATTTGTATTCTTCCAAATACTACTTATTCTAAATATCTGGCAATAACATGTCTCTCAAAGAACTGGATCAGTTTGCCACTGAAGCTAGGTACCCTCTACAAAGAATGATTTTTTTTTTCAAACTGAAAATAGATATTTCAGTTATATTTTTAGAAGTAGAGTTCTGTGTATATTTTTGCCTATTTAAACTTAACCGTATTGAGCAGAGGATATAATAATTTTAGCTATCAGTTAAAAACCAGTTCTTTGAATGAAGAATGAAATGAAAAATGCTGAAGCTAATAAATGAAAAAACTAAAGAAAAAGTTATATTTTTTCATATAACATTTTGAATATCCTTTATCAAAAGAGCTTCTAGACTGTCTATGGATAATTTACTGCTCCACAACTTTTGTTTCTGGTAAAATGCAGCCAATGTAGAGAAAAGGCAGAACACTGATAAAATGCTACAAAAGAAGTTAATTTAGATATATACTGCTACACTTACTGCATACTGCTTTAGATAAGTAAAATGGCAATATTCTCAACAGAAGATTTAGATGCTACACGTAATATATGTTGATAGTGCAGTGATTGCCCAATCTAAGAATTCATTTCAGGGGCCAGTGACACAGTGATTACAGCCATTGTAGAACTCAGATTATAGCTGAATGATACATCTAGTTCTAACAACATAAAAAGAAAATGAGTACAGTTCTCTGGACTCTGTAGCATACGAAAGAAAGGTGGACATTGTTCCACTGAAGATTCTGTAGAATAGAATAATAGCTAACTTCAGCTAGATGAGGATGAAGGATACTTGCAAATAGGCAGCAGTCCCAATGATGATAAAGTTTCATTTGCATAACTTCTGATTACTCATTTTGATTGTATATGAAATGATTGAGCACATTATCAAAACAAAATGAGATCATCCATGAAGCAGTACGCTTGCTGGAATCTTTGGAATAAATCTAAATGGAAATTGTACATGGGATAACTGTAAGCAACCAAAGTCACTCTAAGGATTGCACCAGAGAACAAAAAGTTTGGCTGTCTGGATAAGCATGAGGTTTTCTGTTGCTAGAATAGGTAACACATAGCAGAAACTCTATAACCATTTAAATTTGTTTCAGGAATGAAAGAAATTACCTATTTTCAGTAAAATTTGATTACCTTGGTCAGTTGATTCTGACTTATATCAAAAGTGAAGACTGTCCTGTTAAGAGAATTGGAGAAGAATCTAAAAATCTAGTAGGGGTATGCCAAACTAGGGAAGAAAGGTTGGAAAGAGATGGAAGGTTGGGGGTAAAATAGACAGAGTTAAGAGAGCTGGTGCAGGAAGAGGCAAGTTGATTGGGCTGAGAATAAGTTTTGGAGTATTCTGGAATAGGTCTAGGAACTCATCTATATACAAAGAGTGCCAGATATCTTAGTCTGTTGTTTTAACTAGAATAAATGACTAAATTATGTATTATTATTCACAAATATACATAATTGATAAAACAATAAGAAAACATACGGGAATGACTATCATAAAAGTTGAAACAGTGGTTACCTTTCCGAACACCCAGGGAGCTTCTTATTTCTTAACCTGGGTGGTGATTAGACAGGTTTTTGCTTACCCAGGTGTTTGTTCTAAACTGTGCATATGTATTTTGTACACTCTCCTGTACACATGATATATTTCACAAATAATAATGAGAAAAGGCATAGGTAAGATGATGATGGATGTTATTGAGAAAAATAAGGCAGGAAATGTTGGTGGTTAGAAGTATGTTGGCATGAGGAAGGGGGAAGTACAATTTTAAAGGGTCTGGCTCTGCAAGGCCTCACCGAAAAGGTGACATTTGAGTAAAGACTTGAAGCAGGTGAGGAAGTAAGCTATGTGGACCTTGGGGAGAAAAGATTTTCAGCAAAAAAGAGAAGGATATTAAAAAGTCCTGAGACAGGAACATGTATAATATATTCTTCCAAACATCACCATTGTCATTAGACAGATTCTAATTACCATTGATAGATTTTTAGTTTTTATCTATTTATGTCTCTGACTCTTCTGGGTTATCTCACGTAAATCATATAGGAACTGCATTGGTTTGGCAGATGGCAGAGTAAGAGAAAACGTGTTCATTTGAAAACCACTGAACATTTTTAATGCTAATGAACATCTATGTGAAGCTTGAAGTATGTGTAAGAAACTGAGTAAAGAAAATAGGTGCCTTTTAATTCTTTCTACTTTAAGCTTATTAAAAAAGTAGTAGAAGATAGAAAAAAGAGAATAAAGCTACAAAAGCAGATGAAATATTACCTTAGGCATAGAATTTCTAAAAACATACTGGTCTAGATCTCTCTGACACCAATATATTCAGTTTAAAAGTTTTTTTTTAAGTCAAGTTACAAGTTTCTAAAGGTAAATGAGGCAGAATATTTCATTTTCCTTCCCTCTCTCTCTACCCTCACTCAAATTTACATAATGTTCCTCTGGTTGGATATAAGCTTAACTGAATTATTGTTTGGTCACTGTTTAGGAATAGATATTAAATCAGCTAAAATTCAATCGTAACAGAAAGGCCGTAGAGGCCTTGGGGATTTGGAGGAAAGATTTAGTACATGAGCCTTTTGATATCTGAGACGTTGCCATTTATTCAGGGTCAGAACCTCCCTGTGGCAGTTCTGGGGAACAGCATCTGTGGGTGGAAGTTAGAATGAGCAAGTCAATTCAAGGAAAGGAGGCTCTTTCAAATAATAAGAGATTTTTTTTTTTCTTTTTAAACTAATAAGGCTGCTTTGGGGGCCACCGCTGGGTAGAGGCTGGGTGACCACTTGTCAGACTGTCCTGCTCTGGAGAGACAATGACAGACCATGCATTCTATGATCTCAAAATTGATTTGGGAAACACATGAAATACACAAACGTAAAAGAAAATGTGTCTGAAAAAAAAAGCATAGAATATTGAATGGAATACAAATATCTTTATTCTCTGGCTAACAAAACTGTTTTATACTACATTTTAAGAAAAGTCTGATTATTCTTTGTCTCTTGTATAATTAATGCCTTTAATCTTCTTCACTATCCTTCAATCATGGCTAATTAAAAAAATAACCTCTTGGTTGTGTATTTATGTTGGATACCCTTTTCCAGAATTTAATCCTGAATTGTACTGGGGCATTTAAACTGCTCAACTCTAATAGCAGATTTGCATTTGTTTTGACTTTTACTTCAAGACAAAATTTTCCCATAGTTCGAGACATTTTGCCCTGGCTTAGGAAGCAGGGGGTCCTGATTAAAGTAAATGACTAAGACTAGGCAGGAGGAATGATGGGAAAATACAGAGTAGGGCAAAGAAATTTTAAAATAGGAAAAAATGACAAAGGCATTTTCCCAGTTAAATCATTAATTCTTCTGGCATATTTGCTCTATTCTTGGAAACTCTGACCTAACAGTCCTTAGCTCTCGCAGGCAACTATCTGTGCACAACCCCCGCAGTTGAACCCTTTTAGCAGTAGTGCTCGGTGCCCTGGGAGGAGCACAGGGTGCTATTATCAACAGCACCATCAAGCACACTATAATTTGTGCTATGTATCCCCATTTTGAAATGTGTCAGGAGATGCAGCGATTCAGGCTTTTTCATTTTTCTTGACAGCAGACTTAAATTTTTCAGATAGAGTACCAACTTTCTCAACAAGTTTTATCTTCTTGTTACTTGAGAGCTAAGTTGTTTGACTTGCTGTCATATAAAACAAGTTTTCCTATTTCTACCCTTTCTCATTTACATGGGATAAATAGTTGGGTAATAAAGAACAAAGAGCTTTTTATGCCCAATCAGAAGCTTAATCGGGCATAAAACCTGCAGGGACTTCAACAACAAAACCTGCTAACCACAGGAGCTTTCTGCAAAAGATGAATTCACTGAAACATTTAACTGAAGTTCTGTTACTTAAAGAACTGGTCAGATGCAGTTGAAAAGCAACTAAACACAAGTGGCTTTCCCCACAGAATCCTTTATTTTATAACGTGTGTGATAACACAACATCATAAAAAATCGCCACTTGAGAATGGATTTTGTAATATGTTATTTCTAGGAATGAAAGAACTTTGAAGATCACAGTGCTCCTGACAGGGATACAAGTTCATGCGCAGGTTATTATTGGCAATAGGGAAACTGCCCCAATTGCAGCCCTTTGCCACAGTTAGAAAGGCTTCTGACAGCCCTCTGACAGGAGGTTGCTTACAGATTATGTAGGTCTAGTTGATGATTTGTTTTACTGCCTGCCATTCTAACATTGCGAGATGGATTAAGTTTCCTGTCACTTTCCAGGGACTGGTTTTCTGCCCAGTAGACACTGGTACCATTTTGGTGGGGACAATTTCCATTCTTGTAATTAGCTGTGGGCACTAATAATTGCTTTTCTAATTACCTGCTTGAGAATGCCAATTATCTCCTTGCCCCCACAAAAGCATATGCAATTGGCTAATCAGACCTTCAAGTAGGCAACTAGAAATATAATTAGCCATTTGAGAGAACAATTACTTGTACCATCAATTTTGCACCCACAAATGAGGGAAGCTTTGGTTTAATCTGTAATTTATAATGTGAAATGAAAACTGAACAGAAGTTGAGGCTTATAAAGAAATATGAATGTTTACAGAGGGGGCAAATCTGAAATACACTATTTAGGTAGGAAAAGATGTGCCTCTTTATAAAAGACATCACTGAAATAGTCTCCCAATTTAAAAATCTATTTTACGGGGAAGTTCAGAATTAATTTGACAGGTTAAGTATTTCACTTAAGGACAAAGTGGAGGAATGTTACTCGAAACCCAGTATCAACTCAGAGGATGCACTTTCTGCATAGAACTACTGAGAAACATAACTACTATATATAAATCCAGCAGCCAATTACATTTTTGTTAGGAGTATGGTGTATCTCATATTTTCCAAGGGAAAATGTTACGTACCTGTATTATTTTCCTGAGGCTGCTGTAACAGATTACACAAATTTGGTGGCTTAAAACAACAGAAATGGATTTTCTCACAATTGTGGAGGCCAGGGATTAGAAATCGGTTTGTGTCTAAAGTGCTCAAATCTCTGCATCTACTATCATATTGCCTTTTTCTTTTCTATCTGTTTTCAAATCTTCCCCTGTCTCTTCCTCATAAGGACACTGGTGATTGCATTGAGGGTCTATCCCAATAATCCAGTGTAATCTCCCATCTCAAGGTCTTTAACCTAATCACATGTGCAAAGGTCCTTTTACCAAGTAAGGTAACATTCACAGGTCCCAGGGATTAGGACATGATATCTTTTGGGGGAAATGGGGTGCTGAAGAGGATTTTTTTTTTTAGTCAACAACAAACCCAAATGAAATAGGAGCTTGGATCATATTTTCAAAATAAACCTCAAGAAATAACACTCCAATAAAGTTAATAAGTAGTGGGACATGAAGTTTCTAAATATAATATCCCTAGCATGTGGATTACTATGAAGGTAAGATAAGTAAAATACTGCAAGTATATGATGAGAAAAAAGCCTGTATAAAAACCAAAAGGATATTGTTTCGTAAGTTTCCAAATGATAAAACAGACATATCTTCTAAGAGCCAAGCAAGTAAAGAATAGTATTCCTGGAATTAGCTTCATCAAGTGAAAATAATTAAAGCTATGAGTATCAGTCTTAGTGGCCCGAATGGGTAAAGCCTGGCTATATATTGATGTTGCAAATCTCTACTCTCAAGAGCTTAGAAAGTACAATGAATTTACAGTCTTAGATATCATTCTTTTCTTAAAGAATGACCTTCAATTACAAACAAAGTACAAGACTATTGAATACAAAGATGCTTCCAAAATCACTAGCAGCTTATACATTGACTTTGCCATTGATTGATGTGTTAAAGTAACAAATCCCAGGCTAGGTAACCATGGCAGACCATGTATTAAATATCATTTCACAGAATTAGTTAAAGAACCTTTGATATTTTCAACTTGAGCATGTAATTAACTATGAATAAAAACAAAGATTATTATTTAACTACAGTTAGCAGGCAGACATATTAATCCAATAACTTAAAAACAATGTTTTACTGTTTCTGACCTCATCTTGGCAAAAACATAATGTTTAGATTTCTCTAGATGTTGTCACAGTCTGACATAATAAAGGTTTAACATATAGGAAACACATTTTGAAAAGAAATAGAATGCAGATAGTGGGTCAAATAAATAAACTATCACCATAGCAACTTAATATTAGTGTCTTGTCACCTAAAAGAGAAGATGAGGAAGAATTAGAGGTCTGTAAGAACTCATACTGGGTTGAATAGTGTCCCCTTTAAAATTCTTGTCCATCCAGAATCTCAGAATGTGACCTCACTTGGAAATAGAGTATTGGCTGATATAATTAATTAAGATGAGGTTCAACTGTGTTAGGATAAGCCTTAAATCCAATGACTTGTATCCTTCTACGAAGGCCATATGAAGACACATAAGAAGGAAGAGAAAGTGCATGTGATGAAGAAGGCCCAGATGGGAGTGATACAATTACAAGCCAAAGAATCCTAGGATTGCCAGGAACCACCCGAAGGTAGAAAGAGGCAGTGATTCTTCTTAGAACCTTCCAAGGAAGCATGGCCAACACCTTGATTTCAGACTTCCGGCCTCCAGAATGGTGAAACCATACATTTCTGTTGGTATAAGCCACCTCGTCTGTGGTAATTGGTTATGGTGGCCCTAGGAGACTGACACACATTTTGATACCAAGTAAAGGGTAATAGTACCTAAAAAAAAGTCTGCAAATGGCTTTGGAATTTGGAATTGGGTAATGGGTGGAGGCTAGAAGAATTATGAAGCACATGATAGGAAAAGTCTTGATGACTTAAAAAGAATATTAGTAGAAATATAAATGTTAAAGGTGATTTTGGTGAGGGTTCAAAAAGGAATGAGGAAAGCTGTAGAGAAAGCTTCTATCAGCTTAAAGAATATATAAATCATCATGAACAGAATGTTCCTAGAAATAAGAACATTAACGGTGCCTCTGATGAGGTCTCATATGAAAATGAAGAACATATTATTGGAAACTAGAGGAAAGTCAGTACTTGTTATAAAGAAATGAGCTGTGTTCAACTCAGTTGTGTTGTGTGGAAGGTGAAACACGTAAAGGGTGAATTTGGATACTTAGCTGAGGAGATTTCGAAGCAAAGTATGAGAAGTGTGGCCTGCTTTCTTCTTACTGCTTACAGTAAAATGCAAGAGGGAAGAGATAAATTGAGGCACAAACTGTTAAGCAAAAACAAACCAGCACTTTATGATTTGGGAAATTCTCAGTCTATTTGGATAGCAAAAGATGAGAAAACATGCTCCGGAGAGAACGCAAAGGTTGTAGCTGGACATTTCATTGAATAGATTAGGTGTGTGGTTAACAGATCTAATAACCAATCTCGGCAGAAGCCAGCAATAGACAAGAGGTTATCTGGAAAAGATCTGTGGAGGGCCTTCTTGCATAATGGCATAGACTCCCGTGAATCGCATGAGCAAACAACACAGTTTTTGAGAATTTTATACCAACAAGCACTGCTAGGCTTGGACTGAAAGGGACACAGATGAGAGAAAATGGAGGAGGAATGACTCTAAGGGTGGAGCCATGGATGAAGAGGCCATAGAGGGTGGGGATGCCCCAACAAGGGCCCACAAGATAGAATATCATGAGAGGATTATTCCCAAGCCTTGAAACCTAATGGAACTTTCTCTGCTTGATTTCAGATTTGCTTGGAACCAGTGATCCCTTTATTCATTTCATTTGCTCCCTTTTGGAATGGGAATGTCTAAACCTATGCCTCTCTCATCATTGTATTTTGAAAGCAGATAATTTGTTTTCTAGTTTCACACATCCACCGATGGAGAGGGGTTTTGCCCCAGGATAGATCATACTCACAGTCTTACCTATACCTGGTTTAGATGATGAGATTTGGGACTTTTTGAATTTTTAGATGAGAATTTGGATTTAGATTTAATGCTGGAATGGGTTAAGACTTCGGAGGATGTTGAAATGGGGCAAATGTATTTTGCACATGAAATAGAACTTAATTTGGGGGAACCAGAGGGTCCCTGTACTGGGTTGAATAGTGTCCCTCCAAAATTCATGTCCACCCAAAATGTGACCTTACTTGGAAAGAGGTCCTTTGCAAATATAATTAGTTAAAATGAGGTCATATCGGATTAGGGTGGACCTAATCCAATGACTGCTATCTTTATAAGAAGGCCATGTGAAAACATACAGGTAAGAAGGCCATGTGAGGACTGAGGCAGAAACTGCAGTGATGTAACTGTAAGCTAGGCAACACCAAGGATGCCCAGCAACCACCAACAGCTAAGAGAGAGGCATGGGATGGTTTCTCCCTCAGAGCCTCCAAAAGAAACCAACCCTGTTGACATCTTGATTTTGGCTTCCAGGACTGAGAGAGGATACATTTTTATTGTTTAAAGTTGCCAAGTTTATGACAATCTGTTACGGCAGTTCTAGAAAACTAATACAGAATCTGCCTTGCAACTGACACATATCTAACTCATTTGTCAACCCTCGGTTTAGGACCAGCTCCTGTGAAAATCTTTTCGGATTCTAATACTACTCCATGAACCCTGGGCATACCTATATCATGGGAATTATCATTTTTTATTGACATTATGTCTTAATATGTGATTCCCCCCACAATCGTTTATGGATTTGAAGGCAAGACTCACGTCTATTCCTATGTATCTACAGTATCTAGGACTATGTCTGGCATACAAAATAAATCTTAATCCTAAGAGCCAATAAGCCCTGTGTGTAGTGATTACATAGTCTCATTGAAGTTTTACAACACTCTATAAGGCATATTATTCCAATTTTACAGAAAAGAAAACTGACATTCAGAGAATTTAATCTCTTGTTTTAGTTCACAAAACAAATAAGAGATAAAGCTAGGTCTTCAACACAGTTCTGACTCCGAATCATTTTTTTTTTTGTTGTTGTTGTTTTTGGGATAGAGTCTCGCTCTGTCACCAGGCTGGAGTGCAGTGGCACAATCTCCACTCACTGCAACCTCAGCCTCCCAGGTTCAAGTGACTCTCCTGCCTCAGCCTCCCAAGTAGCTGGGACAACAGGCGCCTGCCACCATGCCCGGCTAATTTTTGTACTTTTAGTAGAGACGGGGTTTCACTGTGTTGGCCAGGATGGTCTCAATCTCTTGACCTCATGATCTGCCTGCCTCAGCCTCCCAAAGTGCTGGGATTACAGGCGTGAGCTACCGTGCCCGGCCCCGAATCACTTTATACTTCTTTCTCATTACTATCTGAGCTAAAGAATTCCTGCTGATCTCCTGTAATTCACTTACAAGAATCAAAGAGGAACTATTCTATGAGCTTAAATGACATTATATTTGAATGTGAAAACCCAAAGGTTATCTCAATAATATCTTAAATGTGTAGCTACTTTGCAATTTATACATATTTTAACATTTATTATCATACTTAATAGTCACAGTAAGCTCTTAAGCATTATTGTTCTATTTTTCAAAATGAACCTGCTGAGGTGAATGGAGGTTAAATGATATGTTCACAGTTATTTAGCTAGTAAGTCTAAGGGACTTGAACCTCTACTTCCATTTCCAAATCTGAACTCTTTTTATTTGATCATGACAGAGGCCCATATGTCTATGGATTTTTATCAGTCTAATTTAGAACATTAAAAGCATTTTTTAGTCTCTTTACTACCTGCCCTTAATGCACACTTAAATGTGTGTGTGTGTGTGTGTGTGTGTGTGTGTTTGGTATCATATAGACAAATATGAATCCATAGCCTCCAGTTTTTCATCCTGTTCATAAACTATTGAGAAGGGCTAACAATTCACTGTCACCTCTGCAGTGCCATTAGACTTTAGATGTCCACAATAAATTATATACATTGTCTGCTTTTAGAAAAAAATTAATCCATGATGAATAATACCAACCAGATCACTAAGCACTTTTAATATCCTTAAATGAAATATTTAAGATTTGAAGACATTGTTTAAAAGAGGCTAAGTCATGTGTACTGATTAACAAAAATACCCCTAACAAATATATTTGATCAGTTAACATGACAACACTCTCTAGAATCTTTCATAACTGTCCTGTCCGTTTAAAAAATATTATGTGGCAAAACAATTTGTCCCAAGAGTAAGCTCCTAGAAACCCTTTTATATAGTTATAATCTTATATTTTTATGACTGCTGCTATGTTAAAAGTCACCATTCAAGACATTTCACTGCCAAGGGTTATTATTAAGTTACAGATTGAAAATCTGAAGGTCAGAGAGGTAAAATGATTTTCTAAAAGATCCAACAGAATGACCAATAGAATCAAGAACATGACAGACTCTCAGTTTCGACTTCTCAGCCCTTTTCTCTTTTCAGAGCACTGAAGAGTCATGCTGTAGGATAAGCACAGTTGCTTTACAGGTGGCCTACTATAGCCAGGTGAATGAAATCAGCCACTTAATAATCAATTAGATGATGTGAGGAGGTTTAACAAAATAAGGAGGCTTAACAACAAAATGTCAAGTTGTGATTGCATCAACATTTTTTCTTTTCATCATAATTATTTAACAGAAACAACAATCAACATTAGGGATAAAATAATGTTAATTTAATGTAAAGGTTCAATTTCATTTTGCCCTGTTTATTCCTTTAAAAACAGATTTTGCTGTGCCTGCTGTTAGTTTCTAAGGAGCTTGGTTAAATAAACCGTAAAGCAGAGGTGGTTAAGGTTTGAAGCAGTTAAGAAAAGCTAAAGATCTTACTTGCTTCAGATTGAAGAATGTTTACTGGTTCAAGAACATCTGGACTCTGTGGTATATGGCCTCCTTACATACCACTTTATATGAGTTAAAATAGTGTAAAGACATTTAAACCGAGACATTTGCAGTCTTTCCATTTTCAAAAGCATAGCGATATTAACTCGTTCTTTAATCCTTTCTTGGGTTCATGAATCATCATTTGGAACAAATATCCTAAATTATCTAAATATATCCATGGAGCTACAGGAATTATCATTCAGGGCAAAAAGGCAACAGAATAAAAAACACTGTGGATAAGAGTTGCTACTATATAACAGCTGACCATAATTACCCAATCTGGCCGATTTCAGCCCGTGGAGAAAGATTACTTTTCTTTAAATGGATGGGTTGTTATTGAAATATAGCTTATACAGAAAACTATAAAAATATTAAATGTATAGCTTGGTGAATTTTTATGAAGGGAACAGGCCTTCGTAACCATCACCCATATTAAAGGAGAAAAATACAAGATTTTCATCATCCCAGAAACTTGCCTTATTCCCTCTTCCAGGCACTTCCCCCACATTCCCAAGGGTAACCACTATGCTGGCTTGTACTACCATAGATGAGTCTTCCTGTTACTGAATTTGATATAAGTAGGATACTCTTTTAGTGTCTGGCTTCTTTTGTTCAACATTATGTTTGTGGGATTCACCCATATGGTTGCATGTAGTTGTGATTTGTTAACTTCAGTATTCCATTATGTGACTATACTAAAATGTATTTATTTTAATCTTGATTGACTTTTGACAGTATACAGAGCGCTGCCATAAATCACCTTCTACATTTTTTTTTGGTGAGCACTTGTACTCATTTCTGTTAGGCTTATATCTAGGAGAACTGCTTGGTCATAGAGTATGTATATGTTTAGCTTTAGAATATAGGACCAAATTGTTTCTCCAAATGGTTGTACCAATGGATATTCCCAAAAGTAATGTGTGAGATTTGTGGGTGCTTCACATCTTTGCTTGGATTTGGTGATGCTTCTCTTTAATTTTAGCCATTCTTGTGGATATGTAATGGCATTGCATTGTAGTTTCAATTTGTTTTTCTCTGATGACTAAATGAAGTCGAGCACCTTTATATATGCTCATTGGCCATTTGCAGATCCTCCTGTGAAGTGTCTCCTCAAGTATTTTGCTCATTTCTCTATCGAGTTGACTGTGCCTTTTAAAAATTGATTTGGAGTTCACATATATAGATGTATATGAGAACTTGCATACATATTCCCTCTTCCGGTCTCCCTCCACTTTGCTGAAGAAGTCCCTCACTGTAGCTGCCAAAGCTGGGAATGTGCTGGGTCTCACCTGAAACCAGTACATCTGAGTCTCATTCAAAGCCCAAAGCATTCTACCCAAAGCCCACAGCATCACTGCTGGTTTTTAAGGGCCCAAAGATGCTTTAGTCAGCAGGTGATGAATCTTGCCTGGCCTGGGTCCTTCCTTTCAAGGCCAGCAGGTTCCCTTCTGGCCCAGGAGATATCTAGAAATGTCATCCAGGAGCTAGGGTCTGGAAAGTGGGCCTCATGACTCTGACCAGTGCCCTATCCTACTGTTGCTGAGCTGGTATCCAAGTTGCAAGACAAAGTCCTCTTTACTCTTCCCTCTCCTCTCCTCAAACAGAAAAGGAGTCACTTTCATTGCCATGAGCTGTGCAGCCTGGGGTTTGGGGAGGGGTGGCACAAGCACTTCTTTAGCAGCCCCGACTAGTGTCTCACTAGGTTCTGTGCCCCCAACCAAGGTCTACTGGCCCAGCACAGCACTAGGACTTGCCTAGGAGTTGACGTCCTCGCGGTCTAGACTGTGTTTAAACTTTATTTAGAACCCCAGAGCACTTTAGCCTGTGATGTTGAGGCTTGCTAATACTCAAGTTCTGACCACTGGAACAGGTGATTCCCCTCTGGCTAGGGCTGGTCTAAATGCTCCCTCTGTGGGTGCTGGCTGAGTTCAGCCTGGTTTTGCTGTATCCTGTGACAGAGCAGCACTGAGTTCAATGCAATGTCCCACAATCACTGTGCTCTGCCTCTCCCCATCAAACAGATTCTTTCTCCATACATGTGGCTGCTACTGGGGGATGAAGGAGGAGTGGCAGCGGCAATTTAAGACAGTATTTCCTACTCTCTTCAGTGCCTCTTTCAGCAATATGAAGTTAAAACCAGAAAGTGTGATTGCTCAGCTGATTTCTGGTACTTATGAAGATGCTTTTCTTGTGCGTAGAAAGTTGTTAAATTTGGTGTTCCTGCAGAAGGGATGATCAATGGCCATCTTGCTTTGCCCGTCTCAAAGAATCATTTTTCCAGGACATATCATTTGTATATAAGACACTATGTTTCATGCTAGTTTTATAGACTACATTGGCATTTTCTATATGTTTTGTACCAACCCTAGAGGAAGGCTAAGGCAGAACATTACCTTGTAAATCATTGAGAGTATTTCCTGTAAAAGCTAAGTTCTAATGTATTCAGTGTAATCTATTTTCTGATGTTTATAGTTATTTAGGCACAAATAATTAAGTTGTAGTGATAGAATTTAGAAAAAATAAAAAAGGATATATGCACAGTCCTCCTAATATTTAGCTTTCAAGTGCCAATTATCTCAACTGTATTTTTGGCAGGAGCCAAAAGGAAGGAAATTCAAGATGGAAATTTCTGGTAGGTGCCCTTGATTGTGCACATTGAGTATTGTTTGGCTTAAGATCCACTAGCTTTAGAGACCAGATATGTGAGTGACATTGTAGATGCTCAATTATAAATATTAACTCCCTCAGACCTAGAGGCATTCCACTAGCTTTAATTGCCACCTCTAAACAGATGACTCGCTGACCTAGAGCGCTGTCCTAACTTCTCAGCTGAGTTACATCCACTATCACATTGAGAATGTTGGGCATTATCAATTGGCCAGCCAACCACAACTCACATTTAACATGTATAAAACTGAACTCATTCCCAAATCTGCTTTTATCTTCCTGATTTCCATTTCTATTAGAAGCACCATCAAACTCTCAGGTGCTAAGCTTGAATTTCTGAAGCTTCTTTAAGTGCTTCTGCTTCCATGCAATGGCCTGCCAGGTGGGGGACATTGGGAGCAATCTGCCCCGGGTGCAGGCAGCAAAAGGAATATTGTTTTTATGGAATTTAAGAACGATAATATAACTAAAAACTGGTCTGCTTTTTATCATCATCATGTATTGGCAATTCTAAACAATGTCAATATCTTACTGAACCCCACTTTGGTATACTCTGCTGTCCTGTTGCTCTTGATACTGAATTGGTTGCAAGATATCCTTTTATCCTCTGAAATAGCTCCTTTAATGTCCTTGGTTCAGGTCCTCATTGCCTTGTGGTCATTTTGCCTCTAGATTTTTCTTCCTCCAATTCCTCCTACACAAGCTACCAGACTAACACCAAACAATCAAAACAAAAAAGCTCTCAACTTTTCATTCCTCAGGTCACAATCCTTTAATGTCTTCCTGTTGCCGACAGAATAAGGCCCAAGACACTCAGCATGGTATTCAAGGCCCAGGTGGTCTGGCCCAATTTCCCTTCCAATCATCCTGCTCTCCATAGTCTGCACTGTAGCTGGAAAGAATCACATATTAAATGTCATGCATATGATTTAGTTTGTTCATTGGATCATTCTTATCCCTTTCCTTACTCTTTTACCGTATCTCTGTTCACAATCTACTTATTCCTCTTTAAAGACCAACTCAGTGTTACCTCCTGCATGAATACTTATCCTCCTTTATACAACTATAAGAAAACTCTTCTCTGAATTCACTTAGCATTTTATCTGGTCTTTTTAAATGGCATTTGACATTTTATACTTTGTATATTACAGTTTTGTTTCCTTACCTCTTCTAATAGGCCATAAGCTTTGACTAGCCTGGCATACTCTTGTAATCTAGTAGATAGCTCTTGTTATTGTTACTCTTAAACCTCTTGAAGTTAGGGCCAAATTTCATTCATAGTAACCCTCAGCACCTATCCTAATGCTTTATATGAACCAGACAATAAATAAGCACCTCTTGAAAGGAAGAGAGGTTGTAATATTCAGCTACAATTTCTAGCTGATTGTGGCTAAAAGTTCTGTTTTTATTCTTCCCTCCTCTCCATAATTCTCAAAGAAAGTCCTGCGCCTGAACATTACTCTTTATTCAATTGTGTTTTGTCTTCCACCAAAACCACATGTTCCCAATAAGTTTCTTTCATGTTCCAAAGGGCTTAAATAGGCAGTGAAACTCCCAAAATTTTCACTTCAAGGCTATAATGATTTTTTTCATCTTCTGAACTCTCAGCTCATATTATCTATGTTATTCACTTGATTCTTAATCATTTACTTCTTTGTTACATGTTTTATATTTTTAACTCATGCATTGTTCCTTTTTTGCCCAAGGGTTGCATATTTCTTCCTAACCACACTGAAAGTCTTTTGTGGGTGAGGGCCTTGTATTAAGCAGCTCAATTTTCTGTCCCACAGCATCTAGCACAGGGCCAGTTTTTGTTAAATGAACTGTTTATTTGAAAACAGTATATTCAGTTAGAATTGCATGCTGGATATCTTCTTTCTTGTGTTAAACTAGAGTTAAATTTAAATTTAGTAAAACTTATCTTAAAATACATCAAATACCATGGAATTTGGGTCAATTAATTTTTCTTAGTGCTACAGAATTATTACTGAATTTCAAGATCTATTATAGGAAATATACTACTTTCTTAGCAAGACTTTACATTTCTTGATATAACAAAGTCAAAATTGGTAAAATATCAATAACGATATTTTAGTATATCAAGTTATACTGAAATTAATATTTTAGAAGAATTTTTCAAGGAAATGAAGCTATATAAATACTTTATTCAGTTACTAGTAAATATAAAACTAGTAACAATTTTAAAATCCTTGCACTTTTTGAATGTTTACTAGGTGTCAAACACCTCACATCTTTGTTTTTCCCATCATTTCATAAAGGAAATGTTCAAGCATGCAAAAAAGTAAAGTTGTATATTCACCACCATATATATGCCTATCACCTCAATTCTACAATTCTTAATATTTTGCTACATTTGCTTTATCACCACCTTATCACAGATCTATCAGTTTGTTCCTTTATTAATCCACCTTTTCTTTTGAGACATTTCAAAGTTAGAGACATCAGTACATTTCATCCTTAAAACCTTCAGTATGTATTACAATTAATGTTTATGCTTATCTGTACTGAGAAGAACTCCTGGCCTCAAGTGATCTGCCTGCCTCAGCCTCCCAAAGTGCTGGGATTACAGGTGTGAGCCACCGCGCCTGGCCCTTCTCATGCACTCTTAAGATGCTAACCACTGCTGCAAATGGCAGTAACCAATCCCAGAATTCCCAATACAACTGAATCTAATTTGGGTAGGGCTTGGAGGTGTGGCTCATCTCTCAAGATCTTTGCCAAGATAACATATTCATATGCCTAGAAAGCTGGTGCTGGCTGTCAGCTGTCAGCTCATCAAGGGCTGTCAGCAGGGACATTGGTTCCTTTCCACATGGGTCTCTTCAAACATTAAGATGTATGAGCCTCCTTACAGCATAATAGCTTGGTTTCAAGAACGAATATTATGAGAGACAGGAGGGGAATCTGCCATTGTCTTCAAGCCTGGACCCCAAAACTGACAAACTTCACTTCCACCATATTCTATTAGTCAGACAGTCAGATCCCACCCAGATTCAAGAGGAAGAGACCGAGACCCCACCTCTTAATAGAAGAAGTGTCAAAGAATTTGAAGCCATCTTTAATCTACCAAAAGAGGTAAGATTATCTAGCAACTGTACATTATTATGAAAGATTCTTTACGCTTCATCAGGTCACATTCTTCCAGGGAGGCCAAATGGTACTTGGTAGTGGCATATACTATCTAGCTACAGATACTCCATGTCCAGATTAACGTATGCTTTACATAATTGGAGGCCAAGGTCTACTTTGGAGTAAGATCCTAGAGACTGATTTTGGTACTGAATTTACTCGCTAGATAATATACCACTTATTCCTGAACTATCTCATTTATTTTAAATATGTATCGTCTCCCATTTGTGATTAAGCTTGATAACTGCCTAGATTACTCGCTAGATAATATACCACTTATTCCTGAACTATCTCATTTATTTTAAATATGTATCATCTTCCATTTGTGATTAAGCTTGATAACTGCCTAGATTGCAAACTAATTGGCTATGTCATCAAGAAAGCAAACAGCCTATAACAGTGTTACCTCTTGTATAACGGAGCTGCTTTAATAAAAGAGTATTCAACTTCTCTGTAAATTCATTTTCTCCTTTTTTTTTTGAGATGGAGTTTCACTCTCATTGCCCAGGCTGGAGTGCAATGGTGCGATCTCGGCTCACTGCAACCTCCGCCTCCCGGGTTAAAGCAATTCTCCTGCCTCAGCCTCCTGAGTAGCTGGGATTACAGGTGCACACCACCATGCCCGGCTAATTTTTGTATTTTTTTAGTAGAGTCGGGGTTTCACCATGTTGGCCAGGCTGGTCTTGAACTCCTAACCTTGTGATCAGCCTGCCTTGGCCTCCCAAAGTGCTGGGATTACAGGCATGAGCCACCGTGCCTGGCCCATTTTCTCCTTCTTAAACCCCTATCGTACCTTAAATAAAATTGTGCTTTAAAAAAATTATTGCACTGACTCCTTAAGATTTATTATATATTTTGAAGTCCATATAGGATATTTGTCTTTTTAAGTTCAAATATTATAACTTTTGCTCTAGAGCTTTGGTTTCATGTTAATTTTGTTATATTGGGTAATAATTGGAAGGCTTAAATCTTATAAAGATTCAATTTAGAAGAATAAGTCAATATTTTCTGATTGAAGAAAAAATGTTTCTTGAAGTCAAAGTAATCTATTAAGAAAGAAAGCTCTGTATACAATAAATTGAAGTTTAAAAATGAATACTATTTTACTTAGGTGTTTTCTGTAAGTAAGATGAAAGAATAATACTATTCTAAAAGATCCAGCCAAGTATTGCAAAACTGATTCAATATATTTTAACTTAAGTATTGAAATTCAATGCCAGTAAACTGACAAGCTAAAGCTATATGTTTTAGAAGGGATCATTCGGGGGTAAACATTTCAGAAGTATGCATTAGAATTGCATTGGACAGAATGTAGTTACTCAAAATATATTACTTTTAAAATAAGTTTTTTAATGGCCAACTCATCAAAAGCAGGATTTATTATTATTTTCTAAAGTATAATCTTAAAAATTAACAGCTGATCATTCAAAACCTCAATGGTATTCATTTCTTAGCTAATGTCTTATGACTATTAGTCAACATCACAATAGTCATTCTTTTATTTAACTTCCTTTGATGCCTGTGGGATGGGGGTGGGAAGAAGAAAAGACAGTTTACATTAAAAAAAAAAAAAAAACATGACTTCACTAACTCCAAATATAACTGAGTGAAATGTTAGCAAGAAGTGTTATAAGTGCTAGCTAATCTTGAAAAAAAATAAGAGAAAATATTCTGGGGCATTCTGGCAGTGGTAGGAATTATGTGATACTAATTATAGTGCTGTGTCAACAAAAGATGAAGAGGGAGATTTTAATAGAGAATACGTATCTTATTGTTGGACGGTACTAAAGTTGAAACATATGCTAAGAGGAAATAAATATTGGCTTAAACAGCAGCATACTCAAGTTTGAATTGGAATGTAAAAACCTCTTCTACCCAGAAGTGTTTTTTATAGCTTAGGTGACCAAGACTTTTATAGGCTTAATTTCCCTATTATCTGGGCCCTTAGAGCACCTTGCCCAAAGCCACCCCTAGCTTTCACTAATCTAATTTTTTTTTTTTTTTTTTTTGAGATGGAGTCTCGCTCTTGTCGCCCAGGCTGGAGTGCAGTGGTGTGATCTCGGCTCACTGCAACTTCCGCGGCCTGGGTTAAACTTCTTCTGCCTCAGCCTCTTGAGTAGCTGGGATTACAGGTGCCTGCCATCATGCCTGGCTAATTTTTGTACTTTTAGTAGAGACGGGGTTTCCCCACATTGGCCAGGCCGGTCTCAAACTCCTGACTTCAGGTGATACGCCCGCCTCGGCCTCCCAAAGTGAATCTACTTTTAGTGTTTGGCACAACCAGGTATTATCCACACTCATCCTAACTCCAAACCTGGGGCTGGGGAAATTATTGGTTATTCTAGGATGAGTGCTGGTTTGGGGTGGCTATTAGAGAGCAGTCTTTGGCTATTTTCAGCTAGATGACTCATGAGTTAGGAATAGAAAGTGAAGATTAGGCTCTTGAACCTCAGGTTTAAGGGAGAGGTCCAAATCTGAAATGATAATGTGGAACATCATAAATCCTATACTTTCCCATAGAAGATCACACAAAAAGGGAGGCAGATAGGAACAAATAGTTAAATTTAGTGATTTGCAAAGCCCCTAATTAACCCAAAAAGAATTTGGGTTTGAATTTTTGGTATTAATATTAGTGTTGAGCATTTACAAGCCAAAATATTTAGGTAATCTGTAACGAACACTTTCATTAACTAAGTTTGGAATTCATTCAGTCCACTACTATCAAATAAAATGAGGGCTGATTTCATGAGCATGTGGTCTGTGCAGGTGCAGGGGTCCCCAGTCTTAGAAGGGCTCTAAGCTTGGCTGAATGCTCTGCTAAAATTCTTAATAATTTGTTTAACAAGTGGCTCATAGTTACATTTTGTACCATAGATTACATAGCCATACCTGAATAAGATCCATTATGACTGGGCTATATCTTATATATTACTAGTGAGAGAGAATAAAATAAATATTAAGCAAAAATGAGGTGTTGGCTAGCATAAGCTATATAGTAATCTTTTTTAAACACCGTGTTTTCCTGAGGCCTGATCTTCCCAAAGCAATTTTCTTGTGCTCCCTTTGTAGTCCAGATAGGAAATAACTTCATGTAGGAAGATTTTTACTCCTCTGGGCATATGAATTTTAAGGGCAACTGAGGAATGAACTCAATGAAGAAATCTAAAAGGAATGAATTGCTAATAGTAGACATTTAGGAGAAATTTTTTGGGAATGGATTTTTTGCCACTTTTCCTTTTATATACAATGTGCACTTCCCTTTAATATTTGAGCTGACAACTGTTAAAAAGAGCCATTCTCCCTGCTCTTGCTCCCTATAGCAATTTCATTTCTCATAGCAAAGTCCCTCTTTTTCTGCTTCCCTAGTAGTTTTCTTCACTAAAATTTCTCTAATGTTCTTTGTATAAAGAGGGTAGCAAGAAAACGCCTCCCCAATCAAATATCAATTGAAACTGCTTATTGGCTGTGGTTGATTTTTACCTCAGTCAGTAGCCACAATTTCCAAGACAATTTCCCTCCATGCTCTTTTATACCACCCCCAAATTTCTCTGCTCATAGCATTATGAATCTCAATACAGCTGAATCATGCAGGTCTGATTTAGCCTGCAAAAATGTCAGTCAAAGCAAGCAAGATGTACTCTTTGGCCTTGACTGCTCTAAGCTGCTATGAATCACAGGTTTAGTTTTTGCTAAATGAAAAGCAATTTCACTTGCAAAAAATATCTGTAGTGATACTTATGGCTTTTAGCTTACAGGGAAAATGTACTTAAATTGTCCAGGGAAAAGGAGAGTTTGTGTAATACACACACACACACACACACATACACACACACACACATACACACACACACACATAGAGTATATATTTTGTATATTTATACAGTATATATATACAGAATATTGAATATATATTCAATTTTTTATGAAACCAGATAAAAGCTAGCATTTACTTCATTTGCTTTTAATTAAAATCTTTTTCATTTTTGAGCTTCATCTAACAGGTGTTAACCATTAGACTAATAAATTGCTTCTTCAAATGGACCATGTCAATGAGTTGATACCTAATAAAGTTCACGTTTTCGTAAGGGAACACTTCAGGGAGACTTGGTAATCGAGAATTTTGTAATTAGTTGCCTAAATATTAAGCAACATGATATTTTCTCTGACTCCTATTTAAAAGCACCAGGCACAGTGTGAAATGCCATTTTGAATATTGTAATCAATAATTTTGGAATTTCTGTGCTCGAGAGAGGATTTTACACAAATTGTTAACCTTCTTTTTCACCTTGGAATTCAATTGCACAAACTGCAAGCTTTATTCTGTTAGTGTGGCACTTCATCTCTAGCCACAGAACACCTATAATGGTCAAAGGAGCAGCTTTCGTTTCTTGTAAGGACTGTCTATCCTGACTTATAGTACAACTTAAGATGGTGTTCATCTTAAGAAAGAAAGAAAAAGGGTTTTTTAAGCATCTCTACAAAAGCAGAGAGACTATATAGTAATAAAAAGGCCACCATGTAGCTCTGATAATTTATGTACATTAGCTCTACTTCTCATAATTAGCAACATATATGTTATTATTCTTATTTTACATACAAAAAAACATGAGGCTAAGAGATTCAGCAATTTATACAAAGTCACAGAGCCAGAAACTGGAAGAGGTAGCACACAAATTATAGGCTGTGCAGGAAATGAATAGAAATATTTTTATATCACACTATCAGTTTATCAATTATTGAGCATTGGGTATATTGATGTCTTTAACATTCTTACTACCAGTAAATTTATAAATCTGTGGTCTGGAAGAGAAAAATGACCTGCTTAAAATATCCATGAAGATGTTCAAACCACTCAGTACTAAAATTATAATAACAAAGCTCTGTCTAGAATTAGAATCCCCAATCATGGTCCTGGGATTATATTAAGACAACAAACAAAACTCTACTGAGGTGATTCTGATATGCAGTCAGGATTGAGATCCACTATGATACATTAAGTTAAACTGACCAATAGCAATGAGAGTGAAGTGATAAAAGAGATTAGAGTAAGCTGAGCTATAAAGAAAAAGAGAACATAGAGTAATAGGGATGATAGAGGTCTTGAAAGTTGGTGCTGGTTGATAGGTAAAGGAACAGGCGAAGAAAATTCTAGGCAGAAAAACATGATGAACAAAAGCATAGGTGCAAGAATGAGTCTGGTGCAAGGAAAGAAAAAGTAGTTAGGAGAATACGGGTAACAAGGAGTGCTGCTGAAATATAATTTGGATTTGATGTGGCACTCAACAGGGGACTCTCAGCTTATAATCACAAGAAGGGACCTGAAGAAGGAGGTAGTCTACTTCAACTAATCTAGTTGTGGTATGCAGGATCCACGGGACAGGGAGCACAAGCACAAGAGATGACTGCAAAGTTCCCACCCTCAAGACTAGAAAAATGATAGCATTGACAAAAATGGGGCTGTTGGGAGGAAAAGGCAGTTTGGGGGAAGACAATGGTACTTATTTAATGAATGTTGAATGAATGATGAGTCTATCTGGGACTTGTTCAGTTAGGAGGAGAATTGTTCTGAAATTATTTAGGCTACAGAGTTGAAGATATGGTAAGGCTACACAATGCCCGTGTTTAATAAATAAATGAGTGAGAACAGTTTGAGGTGATCGCAGAAGCACTGAGAAGAGAGAAACTCTAGGGACACTGTGAGTCATGAGATAAAGCAGTGGGTCATAAAACCTTCATAATAATTATCATAAACCCTTGCAATTGTGAAAGGCTTTGCAGTCTAAAAAATAATTCTTACAATAACTCAGTGATGTAGAGAGAGCAAATGTTATTATCCACAATTTTCAGATGAGTAAATTGCAGCTCAGAGTTTATGTGACTTCCCCAAGGTAACACAACTAGTAATTAGGAGAGCCTGCACTCAAATTCCAAGGCTTTTGACTCCAAATTTTGTTCATTAATCAAGGCCAGTTTATATAATTCTAGAGAAGATTCAGCCCATGAATGCATAATGGTCTGAAGATAAGAAAGGATTTATAAAACAGACATTTTAACAAAGAAAAATAAGAGCAAAAAGCACTTTTTCTACACTTGATTGTGGATTTCATATCTTCACTCTATCCCCTTCCCTCTACAATGGAAAACCAAACTTACCTTCATCATTACAATGTACAGTGCTGATGAGATTTGTTATACAAAGTTCCACCAAAATGTGAATTCATATGCCAGTTAAAACTATGAGATACTACTTTTCACCATTAGATTTTTAGAGTGAACTGTTTCCTAAAAGACGATATTGGCAATGCTGTGGGGAGATATTTTCATAATTGTCAGTAAGAGTCAAAGGTTGTATAACAATCAGTGCTTCTTAACAAGGGACATTTAGTAATGTCTGGAAACATCTTTGGTTGTCACAACCAGACGATCTGTTAAATAGCCTACAGCACATACCTTCACACAGTAAAGAATTATCAGGCCAAAATGTCAGTAGTGTCAAAGTTGAAATACTCTGTTCTATAATGATCAATTTGGCAATATCTGTCAACATTACAAATGCCTATCCCTTTTGAACCAGCAATTTGAATTCTATGATTTTTTCCCCTAGATACATTTGTGTAAGAGGCATTCAATCCACAAATATTCACTAAACATTTATTCTATGAGCTAGGGTTACAGTAGGAAACAAATAAAAAAAACTCTACTTTTTGGATCTAACATGCTAGTATGTGACAGGAGTGAAGTTTGATAATGAAAGCAATAAAGAAAATA
Organism: Pongo pygmaeus; assembly: GCF_028885625.2. Taxonomy (NCBI): domain Eukaryota; kingdom Metazoa; phylum Chordata; class Mammalia; order Primates; family Hominidae; genus Pongo; species Pongo pygmaeus. The sequence continues at coordinate 121,144,739 of NC_072381.2, read as the reverse complement.
CATAGTATGTTAGATGATGATAAGATCTTTAGTGAGCAGGAGGGGAAAGGATGGTTAATAAGGAGAGCTGGACAAGAATATTCACTGTCTCATTGTTTGCAATAGCTAAAGATTGGAAAAAGTCTAATTGTACATCAGTGGGGGACTAGTTGAATATAGTACTGTGGAACACTATACAGCCACTACAAATGAGGTAGTACCCTCCACAAAAATTAACTCAAAATGAATTGTAGACCTAAATGTAAAATGCAAAATGATACAACCTGTAAAAGATAACATAGCAGAAAACCTAGATGACCTGTGGTACTGTAATAATTTTTTACATATAACACCAAAGGCTTAATTCATGAAAGAAATTATTCCTGTGAAAGACAATGTAAGAGAATAAGAAGACAAGTTACAGACTGGGAGAAAATATTTGCAAAATACATCTGATAAAGGCATGTTATCCAAAACATATGAAGAACTCTTAAAACTCAACAATAAGAAACAATGGGTGAACGACTGTTAACTGACACCTTACCAAAGATGATATACACATGGCAAAGAAGCATATGAGATGATGTTCTATAGATCAGAGAAATGCAAAGTAAAACAGCAATGAGATACTATTTCACATCTCTTAAACTGACCAAAATCCAAAACACTGACAACACAAAATCCTGGCAAATACATACAATAACAGGAACTCTCATTCTTTGCTCATGGGAATGCAAAATGGTAAAGTCATTTTGGAAGGCAGTTTGGCAGTTTCTTACAAAACTAAACTATCCTGACCATATGATCCAGCAATTGTTCCCCTGATACCTACCCAAAGGAGCTGAAAACTTATATCCATACAAAAATCTGCACATGGATGTTTGCAGCAGCATAATTCATAATTGCCAAAACTTGGAAACAACCAAGACTCCCTTCAGTAGGTGAATGAATAAATAAACTGTGATATATCCAGACAATGGGATATTATTTAGCTCTAAAAAGAAGTTAGCTATCAAGACATAAAAAGACATGGAGGAGGCTGGGCACGGTGGCTCACGCCTATAATCCCAGAACTTTGGGAGGCCAAGGCAGGCTGATTGCCTGAGGTCAGGAGTTTGAGACCAGCCTGGCCAACATGGTGAAACCCCGTCTCTACTAGAAATACAACAACTTAGCTGGGTGTGGTGGCAGGCACTTGGAATCCCAGATACTTGGGAGGCTGCGGCAGGGAGAATCGCTTGAACATGGGAGGCAGAGGTTGCAGTGAACCAAGATTGCACCATTGCACTCCAGCCTGGGCAACAGAGCGAGACTCCATCTCAAACAAACAAACAAACAAAACACACACACACAAAGACATGGAGGAAACTTAAATGTATATTTCTGTGTGAATATACATTTCACAGTCTGAAAAGTCTACATATTATCACAATAATCATAGAAATGTATGACTCAAACTATATTACATTCTGGAAAAGGCAAAATTATGGAGACAGTAAAAAGATCACTGTTTGCCAGGGGTTGGTGGGGGCAGGAGTGGGTGTGGGGATGCATAGGCAGAGCACAGAGAATTTTTAGGGCATTGAACATACTCTGTATGATATTATAATGATAAATACATGTCATTACACATTTGCCCAAACCCACGGAATGTAAAACACAAAGAGTGAACTCTAGTGTAAACAATGGACTCTGGATGATTATGATGTGTCAGTGTAGATTCATCAAGTGTAACAACTGTGTCACTCTGGTGGGGATGCTGATAATGATGAAGGCTGTGCACGTAGAGGCAGGAGGTATACAGGAAATCTCAGTACCAACCTCTAAATTTTGCTGTGAACCTAAAACTGCTCTAAAAAAATAAAGTCTTTAATTTTTAAAAAATGTAGTCGTTCCTTAATTGCTGATATGGAATTATCTAGCAAGGTAAGAATACTGCATCTATAAAGCAGAGAACACAAATACTAGTACCTGTATACAATACCTCAAAGAAACGCAAAAATCCCGAAAACAGTGATTGCCTCTAGGAAGGCAAGTAGGTGGCTAGAAAATTGAGATAGAAGAATGGCTTAGTTTTCATTTTCACCGTATCCTCTTCTGTTTCTTTCAAACTTTGAATGTGAATGTTATGTAATAGGCATTTAATATCTACTAAAACAATTCAATATTTCTTCTAAAAGTGTTTCCATGCTATAGAAGTTTTAAAAATACATATATTTTAAATACAAAAATATATATAAATACATACATACATATGTATATGTCTGTATATATACATTAATGGATATGTGTGTATACACACACATACACAGATATCTTTCTAAATACATATAACAGACACACACACATTTTCTTATTGATTGTGCTTAGAAGTCTTCTCCAGTCCCCCACTGTCTACAGAATTCCGAATCTTTGTGTCCATCCCCGACTCCCCTTCCTTGCCTCTCATCATTTTCCTTAGGCTCCATGTCACAACTAGGCCAACCAGACCATGTTCCCTCTTGAATGGAAGGCCCTCTGTTCACTAGGGAAATTTATCTTTTTTCTTTTTCAAGATCCGCTCAAATACTTCCCTCTCATTGAAATAATTACCCCACTTCTCCTGAGCATAATTAGTTTCTATTTTCTTTTTGTTCACAGAGAATATGTACATTTCTCTATGTATGTACTATGTCACATGGTCAAGTATCTGTGTCTCTCCCTTAGCAGATTATGAGAGTCTCAGGAGCAAGGCCTGCATTATATTCATGTTTGCAATTCCAGATTTAACATAGATCTTGGTCTAAAAGAGTTGTTCAATAAATATTTTTGAATGATGGATAAATGAATGAATAAATAAAGACATTAATTCATGGATGAATCTTAACCTTTGATGCAAACTGCATAGAGTAATAGGATTAAAATATATATGCAAAACAAAAAAAAACTCACTGATAAGAATTTGAGTATATTTATTGCATGATAACGTTTATAACTTATATAAATTATTGAAACCTTCCCAATCCATCTGAAATTTTATAAATTATACAAATGCCATAAAAAGTGCCGATCACATTTTAATATACATTTATATTTTAACTATTAGTGTTTCTAAATAATTTTTATTTAACTTAAAGAACATTTCAAAAATTTAAACAAAAATGAGTAAAGATATTTCAACACAGTTAGAAAAATTTTACGCTTTCATTTTCTAAGCCACTGAAGAAATTCAAAAGTAAAGTTATTAAAGAATAATTATGTCGATTAACTGGTTACATTTAAAACTTTTATGTCATTAGAATCTGTCAATATAAATTATTGATAGTAACTTTCTAAAGCATGGAGTAATTTGTATTATTATAATTTATATAATGTTATATACTATTTTTGGGAGGTTAGTTTTAGGTGGGATGTAAATATACCCTTTCTCCCAAAATCATGTTACAATCTAGATAAATTACATGGCAGATTTCAGTTCTCTAAGTTAATCCTTAAGAAAATAATTCGTTAAGTCCTGATTATTTTTTAAATACTGAGTTCTATATTACTGTTTTGTTTCTTCTCACATTAAATGACTGTTCTATCAATGAATTCTTAATTTTGAACTTTTCACTATTTTCTAGGATGTACTAGATTTTCTGCATTAAATTAATCTGACCCTTCTATATACTTTTAGCCATCATGGATGAGGTCATCCAAATCCTAGCGAATCTGCCAAAAGACCAGGCAGGCTTTCTGAAGAAGTCATCAGTGCAGTCTGAGCCAGGAGGAATAAAACTTTCAGGCTTACTGACATATCTATTAATAGTTTTTGAAACAGAAGAAAGAAGGAAACTTAGTGTTTTGAATTCCTTTTTCCAAGCAGCAAAGAGCCTTCTGCTGGGGCTGGGGTATGCCAGCTACTTCTCATATTCCCCAGAGTTCATGTGTGAGGTGTCATACATGGAGCAAGTGCTCAGAGAAGCTTTGGTGAATAATGAATTCTGACAATGGCCAATTTCTTTTTTACATAATTTGGAGACGTTTATTGTGATCTTAGGTACTTAAAAGACAATAAGTTGACAGAGAAAGAGAAAAGAGACCTTGTGGGTAAGCTTCCTTAAAATCTCCATCTTCTTAAGGGAGGAAAGTAATGGTTATTGTTGAGCCCTGACTTTGTTTTGGGTAGTATCCTAGGTGTTTTACCTATTTTAGCTCATTTAATTCTCACCACAATCCTGAATTAATCATTATAGTGCCTGATTTTATTTAAGGAAACAAAGTTCAAAGAACTGAATTAACCTACCCAAGTCAAAATCTTATAAGAGAAAAAGCGAGGATTTTTATCCAGCTGATATGACTTCAAAGTTTATTCTAACACACCAATCACAAAACAAAACAAAACCCAACACCAACACCACCAGCAACAGCAAATGTCCTGTTATTTTGTCCTTCCTTTTAATTGTAAGTCATCTCAATTCTTTTTTGGAAGAAAAATTTATTACTTTGGAAGACCATAGTAATAAATGCTGTCAACAAGGGCATCATTCTTCAATCCTATTTTCTCAAATGGAGAATTTAATTGCAGAGATATTTAACTGGGGGGAAGTTATTTATGATTTTTGTGTCTCCACCATACACATATCTGGATCAGCAGGTGGTCCAATGAGGTCTTAGAGCACTGGAATGTGTGTTCTAACTTTTTCCTTATCTCGCCCAATGTGTATGTGTCTCCTCCACCTCCCAAATTATTCCAAAAGGAGATGACAAAGGGTGCCTACAAAGAGGCAAACTTACAAAGTGTAATTATTGGCTTCCTTAATATGTGTTTTAACAGTATTTGAGGCCAATTCCAAGCACTTCACATAATGCATTATTATAATAGAACAAAAGTTTTCTAATAAAACTAGCCTTTTGCTATTATTTTCAGCTTTCTTTTGATAACGTGATTTGATTTTTTAAAAAAGAGCTCCAACAGTGCAGTCTTTGAAACTCTACCTCAAATAGGTCAGAGTCTTACTTCCCTAGTTGTGTTGTGCAGCATGAAAGGCTGCCTATGTTTTCTCATGACTTCACTCCTCAGGAGACCTCCCATGGATCATTTCTCTTAGTAAAAAAGAATCTATTGACTGAGCCTATCCTAAAGCTAACAAACTGGGCTTTCCGTGGGGAAATAACAGCAAATTGAGTGCAGCTATTGACCAGCCTTCTGTAGTTAAAAATACAACAAACTATACCTTGTCTGATTACTTTTAAATTACTGGTCATTTTCATGCTCTGCTAGTATTATTTACTACTTGATAACCTTTCAAACAAGTAGAACAAAAATATTGGACACTATCTTCTATCTGTTTTTGTTATCTGATATCCAGTATATACATACTAATGTATTTTTTATTCATAGCTAATAAGAATAATATTGTTTTTTATATACGTGTGTGTGTATTGTTTCAGAAGAAAGATGTTTAAAATTCAATGGCTTAATTATACCAACAATAACCCAACATTTATATTTATCTTTCAATCAGGGTAATAGGATAATAGGAAATAATGTGCTCTACTAAGTCATATAATTAAACTATAAATTGTTTTATTCAATTTTTAAAAGTCTTCTAGACATACCATTTAGGAATGTTTAAAATTAGTTATAAATTATTTTTATTTAAAATTCAGTACCAATGAATACGTAAAAATATATTTTTCATTCATCTGCTGTCTTTTTGAAGGAGGAAAATGTCATGTCATCACGATAAAATTTATAGAATATTACATGTACTAGAGCAAAAAATAAAACTAAACTTCTTCCCTACTAACATTTAATCAGTATTTGTAAAACCAAAAACAAAACCATTAAAAGCAAAACCACGAATATATTTAGTACGAGTTTAGTCTCTTTTTTTTGGAAAGGGGAGTAATGAACAGTGTTTTGTAGAAAGTATTAATTGAAATAATATGCAATGAGCCACATGGAAAAATATATATTATATATAGTTCTCTTTGTTTTGACTAAAATTCACATTTTTTTTTCTGTAAATTCTATCATATCAATGTAAAATGTTCACAATTAGAAAGTTTTATTTACTCAGGCCAGGTGCAGTGGCTCACGCCTGTAATCCCAGCACTTTGGGAGGCTGAAGTGGGCAGATTATGAGGTCAAGAGTTCGAGATCAGCCTGCCAACATGGTGAAAACTGGTCTCTACTAAAAATACAAAAAAAAAAAAAATTAGCCAGGCGTGGTGGTGCACACCTGTAATCCCAGCTACTCAGGAGGCTGAGGCAGGAGAATCACCTGAACCCAGGAGGCGGAGGTTGCAGTGAGCCAAGATCATGCCACTGCATTCCAGCCTGGGTGACAGGGAGAGATTCCATCTTAAAAAAAAATTAAAAAAAAGTTTTATTTACTCAAATATTTAGTGACTATATCATAAAATGCTTTCAAATTATCATCTTTACTTTTTAATACAAAAGAAAACATTAGTCAAAACCTAACTAATTAAAACTTTGTTCTACTGTAGTTTAACACATCTCACTAATTCTCACTTTTTCCTCACTCATTTGTTCTCACAAATGTCCCCTGGTCACTCCCCCAGGGGCCATCTGACAATGTGGGTAGGAGACATTTTTGGTTATCACAAATGGAGCAAGCGTGTTACTGGCATCTAGTGGGTAGTGGCTACAGAGGGTGCTAAACATCCTACGATTCGCAGATCGGCCCTCCACAACAATGGATCACCAGTGCAAAATGTCACTAGTGCCTATGTTTTCTCATACAACAACCCAAATATGTATTCATTAGTGCAAACTGTCACTAGTGTCACTAGTTGAGAAACCCTGATTTAAAGAGAAAGGTAAATCAAAACAGAAATTTATTTAAAAATGCCAATTTCCTCAAGACAAAATACATTCAGTCTAACCCAGACTTCCTGCATCCACATAAACAAAATAGTACAATATTGTTGGCACTAATTTTTGTATTTCTGAGCTCCTTTTATTGCTCTATAAGATTCAGGTAGTATAAATGCCTATACTAATGGGCTGTTGCACAGATTGAATGAAGTATTTTAAAATTGTAATACAAATATTTTGTTATTGACACTATTACATAACAAAAAGTTTTTTTTATAAAAACAAAATTGATTCTGTTGCATCTACTCTATACAGTAAAGTACAAAAATAAGCTAATGTATTTTAACATTTATGTACACCCATAAGAATTAAAAGTATTCTGCTATTGTTGAGGCTTTAGTAGGCGGGATTTACCCTCACAGTGCAAACAAAACCCCCAGGAAGTTCAGACTGGGCGGAGCCCACTGAAGCTCTCCGGGACAAAGCACCTGGGGGAAGGGGCGGCCGTGGGCGCAGCTTCAGTAGATTTAAACGTCCCTGCCTGACAGCTCTGAAGAGAGCAGCGGTTCTCCCAGCACAGTGTTTGAGCTCTGATAAGGGACAGACTGCCTCCTCAAGTGGGTCCCTGACACCCCCGTGTATCCGGATTGGGAGACACCTCCCAGTAGGAGCCGACAGACACTTCATACAGGAGAGCTCTGGCTGGCATCTGGTGGGTGCCCCTCTGGGACGAAGCTTTCAGAGGTAGGAACAGGCAGCAATCTTTGTTGTTCTGCAGCCTCCACTGGTGATACCCAGGCAAACAGAGTCTGGAGTGGACCTTCAGCAAACTCCAGCAGACCTGTAGCAGAGGGGCCTGACTGTTAGAAGGAAAACTACCAAACAGAAAGGAATAGTATCAACATCACCAACATCAAAGACCAAAGGTAGATAAATCCATGAAGATGGGGAGAAACCAGTGCAAAAAGGCTGAAAATTCCAAAAACCAAAAGGCCTCTCCTCCTCCAAAGGATCACAACTTCTCACCAGCAAAGGAACAATATGGGATGGAGAACGAGTTTGATGAATTATCAGAAGTAGGCTTCAGAAGGTGGGTAATAACAAACTCCTTCGAGCTAAAGAAGCATGTGCTAACCCAATGCAAGGAAGCTAAGAACCTGGAAAAAAAGGTTATATGAATTGTTAACTAGAATAACCAGCTTAGAGAAGAACATAAATGACCTGATGGAGCTGAAAATCACAGCACGAGAACTTCGTGAAGCATACACAAGTATCAATAACCAAATCACAAGCAGAAGAAAGGATATCAGAGATTGAAGATCAACCCAATGAAATAAAGCAAGAAGACAAGATTAGAGAAAAAAGAGTGAAAAGAGATGAACAAAGCCTCCAAGAAATATGCGACTATGTGAAAAGGACCAAATCTACATTTGACTGTTGTACCTGACAGTGATGGGGAGAATGGAACCGAGCTGGAAAACACTCTTCAGGATATTATCCAAGAGACCTTCCCCAACCTAGCAAGGCAGGCCAACATTCAAATTCTGGAAATACAGAGAACAACACGAAGATATTCCTTGAGAAGAGCAACCCCAAGACACGTAATTGTCAGATTCACCAAGGTTGAAATGAAGGAAAAAATGTTAAGGGCAGCCAAAGAGAAAGGTTGGGTTACCCACAAAGGGAAGCCCATCAGACTAACAGTGGGTTTCTTTACAGAAACCCTACAAACCAGAAGAGAGTGGCGGACAATATTCAACATTCTTAAAAGAATTTTCAACCCAGAATTTCATATCCAGCCAAACTAAGCTTCATAAGTGAAAGAGAAATAAAATCTTTTACAGACAAGCAAATGCTGAGAGATTTTGTCACCACCAGGCCTACCTTACAAGAGCTCCTGAAGGAAGCACTACACATGGAAAGAAACAACTGGTACCAGCCACTGCAAAAACATACCAAATTGTAAAGAACATCGACACTAGGAAGAAACTGCATCAGCTAAAGGGGAAAATAACCAGCTAGCATCATAATGACAGGATCAAATTCACACATAACCATATTAAACTTAAATGTAAACAGGCTAAATGCCCTAATTAAAAGACACAGACTGGCAAATTGGATAAACAGTCAAGATCCATCAGTGTGCTATATATTCAGGAGACTCATCTCATGTGTAGGGACACACATAGGCTGAAAATGAAGGGATGGAGGAAGATTTACCAAGCAAATGCAAAACAAAAAAAAGCAGGGGTTGCAATACTAGTCTCTAATAAAACAGATGTTAAACCAACAAAGATGAAAAGAGACAAGAGTATTACATAATGGTAAAGGGATCAATGCAACAAGAATAGCTAACTATCCTAAATATATATGCACTGAATACAGGAGCACCCAGATTCATAAAGCAAGTTTTTAGAGACCTACAAAGAGACTTAGACTCCCACACAATAATAGGGGGAGACTTTAACACCCCACTGTCAAGATTAGACAGATCAATGAGACAGATAATTAACAAGGATATCCAGGACCTGAACTCAGCTCTGGACCAAGCAGACCTAACAGACATCTACAGAACTCTCCATCTCAAAGCAACAGAATATACATTCTTCTGAGCACCACATCGAACTTATTCTAAAATTGACCACATAATTGGAAGGAAAACACTCCTCGGCAGATGCAAAAGTATGGATCATAACAAACAGTTTCTGAGACCACAGTGCAATCAAATCAGAACTCAGGATTAAGAAACTCACTCAAAACTGCACAACTACATGGAAGCTGAACAACCTGCTCCTGAATGACTACTGGGTAAGTAATGAAATTAAGGCAGAAATAAACATGTTCTTTTAAACCAATGAGAACAAAGACACAATGTACCAGAATCTCTGGGACACAGCTAAAGCAGTGTGGAGAGGGAAATTTATAGCACTAAATACCCACAAGAGAAAGCAGGAAAGATCTAAAATTGACTCCCTAACATCACAATTAAAAGAACTAGAGAAGCAAGAGCAAACAAATTCAAAAGCTAGCAGAAGACAAGAAATAAGATCAGAGCGGAACTGAAGGAGATAGAAAGGTTTTGAAAAACTCTTCAAAAAAATCAATGAATCGAGGAGCTGGTTTTATGAAAAGATCAACGAAATAGATAGACCTCTAGCCAGACTAATAAAGAAGAAAAGAGAGAAGGATCAAATAGACGCAATAAAAAATGATAGAGGATATCACCACCAATCCCACAGAAATACAAACTACCAGCAGAGAATACTATAAACACCTCTATGCAAATAAACTAGAAAATCTAGAAGAAATGGAAAATTCCTGGACACATACACCCTCCCAAGACAAAACCAGGAAGAAGTCAAACCCTGAATAGACCAATAACAAGTTCTAAAACTGAGGCAGTAATTAATAGCCTACCAACCAAAAAATGTCCAGGACCAGACAAATTCACAGCCGAATTCTACCAGAGGTACAAAGAGGAGCTGGTACCATTCCTTTTGAAACTATTCCAAAAAATAGAAAAAAAGGGAATCCTCCCTAACTCATTTGATGAGGCCAGCATCATCCTGATACCAAAACCTGGCAGAAATGCAACCAAAAAAGAAAATTTCAGTCCAATATCCATAATGAACATCGATGCAAAAATCCTCAATAAAATACTGGCAAACTGATTCCAGCAGCACATCATAAAGCTTATCCACCATGATCAAGTCGGCTTCATCCCTGGGATGCAAAGCTAGTTCAACATACACTAATCAATAAAGGTAAACATCACATAAACAGAACCAATGACAAAAACCACATGATTATCTCAATAGATGCAGAAAAGGCCTTCAACAAAATTCAACAGCCCTTCAGGCTAAAAACTCTTGATAAACTAGTTATTGATGGAACATATCTCAAAATCACAAGAGCTATTTATGACAAACCCACAGCCAATATCATACTGAACGGGCAAAAACTGGAAGCATTACCTTTTAAAACCAGCACAAGAAAAGGATGCCCTCTCTCACCACTCCTCTTCAACATAGTATTGGAAGTTCTGGCCAGGGCAATCAGACAAGAGAAAGAAACAAAGGGCATTCAATTAGGAAAAAAGGAAGTCAAATTGTCCCTGTTTGCAGATGACACGATTGTATATTTAGGAAACCCCATCATCTCAGCCCAAAATCTCCTTAAGCTGATAAGCAATTTCAGCAAAGTCTCAGGATACAAAATCAATGTGCAAAAATTAGAAGCATTCCTATACACCAATAACAGACAAACAGAGAGCCAAATCATGAGTCAACTCCCATTCACAATTGCTACAAGGAGAATAAAATACCTAGGAATACAACTTTCAAGAAATGTGAAGGATCTCTTCAAGGCGAATGACAAACCACTGCTCAAGGAAATAAGAGAGGACACAAACAAATGGAAAAACATTCCACGCTCATGGATAGGAAGAATCAATATCACAAAAATGGCTGTACTGCCCAAGGCAATTTATAGATTCAATGCCATCCCCATCAAGCTACCAATGACTTTCTTCACAGAATTGGAAAAAACTACTTTAAAGTTCATATGGAACCAAAAAAGTGCCCTCACTGCCAAGACAATCCTAGTCAAAAAGAACAAAGCTGGAGGCATCACGCTACCTGACTTCAAACTACACTAAAAGGCAAAGCAAAACAGCATGGTACTGGTACCAAAACAGATATATAAACCAATGTAACAGAACCAGAGGCCTCAGAAATAACACCACACATCTACAACCATTGGATCACTGATAAACCTGACAAAAACAAGAAGTGGGGAAAGGATTCCCTGTTTAATAAATGGTGTTAGGAAAACTGGCTGGCCATATGCAGAAAGCTGAAACTGGATCCCTTCCTTACACCTTATACAGAAATTAACTCAAGATGGATTAAAGACTTAAATGTTAGACCTAAAACCACAAAAACCATAGAAGAAAACCTAGGCAATACCATTCAGGATGTAGGCATGGGCAAAGACTTTATGACTAAAACACCAAAAGCAATGGCGACAAAAGCCAAAATTGACAAATGGGATCTAATTATACTAAAGAGCTTCTGCAGAGCAAAAGAAACTATCATCAGAGTGAGCAGGCAACCTACAGAATGGGAGAAAATTTCTGCAATCTATCCATCTGACAAAGGGCTAATATCCAGAATCTACAAAGAACTTAAACAAATTTACAAGAAGAAAACAACTCCATTAAAAAGTGGGCGAAGGATATGAACAGACACTTCTCAAAAGAAGACATTTATGCAGCCAACAAATATATAAAAAAATGCTCATCATCACTGGTCATTAGAGAAATGCAAATCAAAACCACAATGAGATACCATCTCACATCAGTTAGAATGGCAATCAATAAAAAGTCAGGAAACAACAGATGCTGGAGAAGATGTGGAGAAATAGGAAAGCTTTTACACTGTTGGTGGGACTGTAAATTAGTTCAACCATTGTGGAAGACAGTGTGGTGATTCCTCAAGGATCTAGAACCAGAAATACCATTTGACCCAGCCATCCCATTACTGGGTATATACCCAAAGGATTATGAGTCATTCGACTATAAATACACATGCACACTTATGTTTATTGCGGCACTGTTTACAATAGCAAAGACCTGGAACCAACCCAAATGCCCATCAGTGATAGACTGGATAAGGAAAATGTGGCACATATATACCATGGAATACTATGCAGCCATTAAAAAGGATGAGTTCACATCCTTTGCAGGGACATGGATGAAGCTGGAAACCATCATTCTCAGCAAACTAACACAAGAACGGAAAACCAAACACTGCATGTTCTCACTCATAAGTGGTAGCTGAACAGTGAAGACACATGGACACAGGGAGGGGAACATCACACACTGGGGCCTGTTGGGGAATGAGGGGCTAGGGGAGGGATAGCATTAGGAGAAATACCTAATGTAGATGACAGGTTGATGGGTGCAGCAAACCACTATGGCACATGTATACCTATGTAACAAACCTGCACATTCTGCACATGTACCCCAGAACTTAAAGTATAATAAAAAAGGGACTTCTAGTTAAAGAGAATTTTTATTATCAAAAATATGTGATTAATAACATCAAATCTTCCATATGTGCATCCCATTTCATGTTCACAACATCACTGAACACAGGTATTATTATTCCTATCTTCTAAATGGAGAAATTGAGCTGTAGGTAAACTAATTCACCTAGTGTCATGCCCTTATTACATGGTAGAAGGGAGTCTCCCAAATTTGACCTTAGCCCTTGACCAAACTCACGCAGAACAGTCCTCATGCAAAACAGCACAGCTTCATTTACAAAAGTGTTGGAAATACTTTGTTTCTATGGAATTTCATTGGTAAAGCAAAGAAAATGAAAAGAACGCTACTTACTTAAAATACTAGGCATAAATATATCAGAGGCTGGACAGTATAAGTACAAAATAATTGCTAACATTAGTTTGCATAACTCTATCATTTTCTTGTCTATTTATGGAGTACTCACTGTCTATTAAAGTGCACAATGTACTACAAGCTCTATAGAGGCTTCTTTAAAATAGGTACAACATATCATACAACATAGTACTTGCTTATGTAAATGTCTGTCTTCATCTAGGGTGACTATGAATGTCCTGGCGATAGGAATGTGCATGCTCTTGCCATGGTCAACACTGATCTCCACTACACTAAATGTAATGGTCAATTCTCAGTTCTTTTCATCTTTTATTTATTGTCTGTTACCCTCATTCTTATAAGCATGCAAGCTCTATGAAGGTAGGAGTTTTTGACTGTTTTAAAAATCACTGAACCCTACTGCCTATAACAGAGTTTGCTCATAATAGGTGCTCAGTATGTATTTGTTGAATATATAACTAACTGAATGAGCACAAAATCTTTATTAGTCTCCTAGGTGGAAGTGCACTCTCATTTCTCTGAAATCCCTTTAAATCTCTCTTTTGGATGTTTCACCACCTTCCTTGCAGTATAATTATGTATCATCTGATTCCCCTACTTGAGGATGAGGCCATAATGAATTCTGAATAAATATTTTTAATGAACTCCATCGTCTATCAGTTTTGAAAACTGCTTTCTGTAAATTAGGGAATTCTCATAAGATTCAGTCATTCATATTTATATTCATTCACATATTAATTCTAACTTGTGCATATTTGAAATATTTTCAATTCCTAAATCAGTAAAACTTTATAGTTGTAATACATTTACAGGGCTATAGAGTCAGATCTGCAAAGTAAAGTACACTTAGGTCTACCTACCATCCCTATTTCCTTCATGCTGTTCTTTTCAGTCCTATGAATAACCACTAAAAAAGAAAAGAAAACCCAAATAATACTTTTTAGTTTATCATTTTATTGTTAAAAAAGCAAATATATATGTGTAGGTAAATGTATACTTATATTCTCCCTCTTCTTCGTCAAATAGTAACATACATTTGTTTTCAACTTGCCACTTTCACTTAACAATATTGCCTGAGATCATTCCACAGCAACATATGAAAACTTTAATTTTTTTACAACTGCGCAGTACAACATAATACCACACTTCTTTCAACCAATTTCTATGAATACATATTTGGGTTGTTCCCAGTATTTTTTGCTATTACAAATAGGGCTGAAAAATCTTTTTACAATATTTGATAGTGACAGAGATGTGTTTGTGGGATCTAAGGGTGAGTGTATATGTAAATATAGCAAAATTCTCCTCCACAGAGGCTGTACAGTTTGCATTCCCAACAATAAATGAAAGTGCCTGTTTTCTCACAACCTTCCTCTTAAGAGTATTGTATTTGTTGTCTAGTGCTATAGCAACAAGTTACCACAAACTTAGTAGATTAAAAACACAAATTTCTTATCTTATAATTCTGGAAATCAGAAGTCAAAAATAGCTCTCACAGAGCTAAAATCAGGGCGACAGCAGATTTGTATTCCTTTCAGAGGCTCTAGGAGAAAATCCATTTCATTGCCTTTTCCAGCTTGTAGAGGTTGCCCACATTCCTTGGCTTGCAGTCCCCTTCCACCTTCAAAGGCACTGATCACACCATTCTAACCTCTGCTTCCATCACCAGATACATCTCATCTGACTGACTCCTCTTTCACTGGTAAGGACCTTTGTGATTACTTTGGGCCCATCTGAGTAATCCAGGATAATCTTCATCTCTCATAATCCTTAATTTAATATCTTCAAAATCTCTTTTGCCATGCGAAGTTCTGGGAACTAGGATGTACACATCTTTGGGGGTCATTTTTCTGCTTACCACAAGTATGTTTTCAACCTTCTGTGCTTTTGCCAACCTTATTGATAAACAATAGTGATTTCAGTGATTTCAATTAGCATTTTTATGAGTGAATTGGAACATCTTTTCCTATATTTAAGAACCCTTTGCATTTACGTTATGCAAACTATCTTTTGATGTCTCTTGCCCATTTTTATAGAGTTGCTGGTCTTCTTTTAATTTTAAAAGTGCTTTATATTTTAGGGATAACAACCCTTTGTTTATGACAAAAATTGCAAATATTTTCCATTTGTTATTTTGCATTAACAAGTGGAAAATATTTGCAATTATTTTAGTATAAAAAGTTTTTTTTTCTAAATTTTCATATTGTCACCTTTATTAGCCTTTTTCTTTATTGCTTCTGGATTTAGAATCAGTTAAGAAACTTTTGGCCATTCTGAGGTTACAGAGTAATTCACCTTTGTTTTCTTCTAGTAACATAATAGTTTCTGAATTTAAATTTTTCATCTTTTTAGAATTTGATTCTGTTACATTTGGAACAGATTCAGTTTTCTCTTTTCCCATATAGCTGTTCATCTATCCCAATACCACTTGCTGAGAAGCCCATCTTTTTCCTACTGATTAATGCCAATTTTTTCATTTACTAAATTTCCACACTTAATTTGATCTATATATATTTTAATTCTGTTTTTATTAATAGACCTTTCTTTTAAACTATTATATTTTATTATAAAACTACTTAAAGTTGGCAAACATTCTATTAGCAACCTGCCCATTAGTGTCTGTAATTGAAATTAAGTATTTTACTATGTGTTCACGTGTCCTTGCCCATGAGGATTTGAAGTGTTTGGGTACTATCTGAATTCCCTTTTATTTCCCTAGTGTCTAGCAGTGCTCCTTGCATATTGAAGATAATCAATAAATCACTATTTAAAATGTATAAATGAAAATGGTGGACAGTAATTCTCTGCTGGAATACATTATGTTTAGATAACAAATGTTGAGTTTTCCAACTAAATGTACAAATCTTGTTTGATCCAACAAGAACTCTGAGTGCTAGGCATAAAAGGTATTTCTTACCTCGACTTCATAAATGAGAAACTTGAAGCTCAGAAATGCTTAAGTAACTTTCTCAAGGTCACATAAGCTAAAAGTAGAACTGGAACTGAAATTCTGACTTCAAATTTAATTTTTTTTATGTTAGAGATAAGATGTTTGGCATGATTTCATCCCTTTTTGGATATCTCTCTTTCCATTCCAAAATAATTTTTATCATAGGGATGTACATGTTACTAAGGTCTAAACCTGACTAATAATGAGATGAATCAATTATTCTCCACCAAAAAGAATGCATGAGAGCTGAAATAACAGTTATAAAAGGTCAGTTTTAAACATTATTCTGAGGATAATAATATTAATTACATGCCTGAGGGTGGTATTAAAAAATAAAACGTGAGTTTTTGTTCAGCATCTTTACTGTACATGTCTTTTACCCGTTTTTCTACTTCACTTATTTTTTTACTAATATATAATGAAAACTATGTATAAATTTATATGTTTATATATCAGCACAAGGCTCTACACAAAAGCAGCCCAGGAAATGTCAATACTGTATTTCTAAGTACGATTAACAGGACAAAAAGGAATGAACAAGAATAAAAAGAATTAGTGAGTTTTCTTTGTTTTGGAATTATTGGTTTATTGTTTCTAATGATAAACAGATAAAACAAAATAAGTACAATGAAAATACATAAAATTAGTATAAAAAGATGGTTGAAATCCACTATGTTATTATACTTAAAAAGTTGAATATCTATTTAACAAAGTTGCCCTGATCATATAGTATTCTATTCTAGTTTGTTTGGCAATACATTAACTAACTGATTAACTTAAGAACATCAATTTTGTATTGAGCTCTGTGGTTCATCTTGAGAGATTTACAGTAATATTTTTAATTTAAACACATTTCATTGTGATTATATTGAAAATCATCATAGACTCTAGTAAAATGTCTTATACATTTCATTGTTACTCTGGATCATTAAAAATATATTATTTAAGCTAAATACATTTGCATTTAATAAATAAGCATTCTGAATCTAGACAAAATGTGCATTTCCAGAATTAAGATTCCTAAGGGAGAAAACAAAATTGCTGCTATGGAAGCTAAACATAATGCTGTATAATCGATTGGTTCACTTAAAGGCATCGGCAATGCTCCCTTTGATGACAGATTAAGTAAATATGAGAGTAGACAGCAGAAACATTATGGTATTCTACAACATATTGTAGCAAAGACTATGAACATTGGTCATGCTCTAGAGCAAGCAATGTAGGTGAAAATGTTTTATGAGAAATGTATTTATAAAGAAATTGAGGAAAAATATTTATATTAATTATATAAATAGTGAGTAAATAGTGATATACAGCATAGGGTGATTGAAACCAAAAGAGTGTCCAGGGCTTTCAGAGACAGAAAAAATTTCCAGAGCTTTAAAAATAAGCAAAATGATCACAAAGATTTATTTATGTAAAGAACAATCTCCATTTGCATGTGTAATGGAAAAATCCAACGTAAACAAGAAACTACAATCCCTACCAATTTACAACAGAGAGGCAAAAAAAAAAAAAAAAAAAAAGATGCAGCTGATCATTAACATTAATCAAATGAATTATAGATTAGATAAGCCTGATGACCTGTTACCCTTCCTTCATTGTATAAAACAGCCTGGAAGCTTCAGGAGAGGTCAAAATGTTGTCAACATTGCTGGCTGCCCTGGGAGTAGGTTTCTTTGTTAAATAATATCAGAAAAGCAATAGCAGCACATTCTACATGTCTTACAGGCTTCACTAGCAGGGCCAGTAGATTCAACCACTGTAGGAATGGTTACATGCTTAGGGGCAACAAAGAATATGTAGCTCTTGCTATGGTCTGAATGTTTGTATCCTCCCCCAAATTCATATGAAATCTAATCCACAAAGTGCTGGTGTTACCAGGTGAAGTCTTTTGGATGTAATTAGGTTATAAGAGCCAGACTCTCAAGAATGAGATTAGTGTCCTTATGAAAGAAGGCCAATGGAGTGTGTTTGCATCTTTCACCATAAGACGATACAGCAAGAAGGCACTATTTATGAACCCGAAAGTTGGGCCCTCACCAGACACTGAATGTGCCAGTGCCTTGATCTTGAACTTACCAGTCCCTGAAACTGTGAGAAATAAATTTCTGTTGTTTATAAGTCAACAGAAGTTTATGGTATTTTTGTTGTAGCAGTCCAAATGGAATAACACACCCCTCACTAGTTGGAATAGTGAAGATCACTGGTGGGAACAATAAGATCAGAGGAAAAGAAGGCTGTCATTCCAGAGTCAAAAACAAGATCATGTCTCTCTCTACCACTCTAGATTCAAAAACAAGAGCATGTCTCATACAACCACAAAGAATGATACTGTATTTGGGTTCTATTCATTACATATTCCTTGGTTAAAGTCAGCCTCCTGAATAAGCATTTGGTGATCTTTCAAGTAATCTGAATCTATTCCCAGTATTACCACTGAGTTATTGATCCAGTTTTCCCACCTGCAAGATGGGGCCAATATCTTGATTGCCTTTCTTTCTTAACCAAGATGTGATGAGAGCAAGTAAGATAACATGCTGTCAGCTATTTGTAAGAACGAAGGAATGCAGAATTTGAAGGTGTTCTAACAGCATATGTAAGATAACAGGATCATCATTCTAGCACAGGTTGGGAGAATGAATAGAAATGAATTGGAACCCAAAGCTGTTATCAATAGAGGGTGACATGACACAATAAGAAAAGGCTGCAGGCTGTATTTTGTTTCTTTTCTATCTATGATAACTATGTTCCTTATCAAAGTGAATCCCAACTACTATTGCTCCTTAAAGCTGTCATGTTTTCACAGTCTCATCTGCCTTATAATTGAAATTCTTATTTTAACAGCGTTATCTTAATGTTATTGCTAGCTATGGAATGTCTTGTGAAGAGTGCAACATTAAAGTTAATTTGGCCCTACATCTTTGGTAATGTATACTGTCTGGAATATAATAAACTACAGATACTCACCCAACTGAAATGTGTCAAGGTTACTTTCTCAATTATTGTAGTTTGTTATAGGTGACCCCAACATGGTTAGTTATCATTTCTCACATTTGACGAATCTCATATTGCTTGTGGTCTTTCTTGTTAGAGCAGCAGAAATCAGAATTCCTAATGATGTGAAGTTTTGTTTTCTTTCCTTTTTTAATTCTTAATTAAAACCTGTTATGCACTTCAGCTGAGCTTCCCAGTGAGAAAAATTAGACCAGTGTTATAATATCAGAATTAAGAAAGCACTCCTAGGATTATAGTCAATGTGTAACTCAAAAATATTATACAGTGAATAAAAAATAGGGGCCAATATTGTTAAGTGGCAACTTCCATTAAGCAAAACCTACAGTTCATATAATTTAATGTCTATAAAATGCTATCAAAGAAACTATATACAAAGTATGCTAATAAAGTAAAACAATCGCACTTAATAAGCTTTTATTCCCATTCAGGTATAATGATTTTCCTATTGTTTATTGAATAAATGCCTGGAATATCATTCCTAGCAAATACTTCACATGTAAATAGGTCAAATCAAGAGACTACTAAAACCTTAGGGATTAATACTAAAAGTTTAAAAATTTAAACATTTTAGGAAAATTATTTTCAATATTAATATGATAAATCAAAAACTCTGAGATTCAATTAAAAGTTAATCTTTGATGCCTGGGATTTGCTTCAAAATAATCAATGCTGAAGTTCGGGGTAAGAGAGCATAAAGATGAAACAAGATTGGCCATGGGTCAGCAATTCTCGAAGTTGAGTGATACGATTTATCTCTCTATTTCTATGTATGCTCAGTTTTTTCTTATAAAAGTTAAAAATTAACCTTTGATATTAATATTTCTTTTCTTATATAATGGAGTTATTTCACTAAGAAGGCCTCATAAGAACTGGAAATATACAGCTGTTTATTTTATGAAGATATTTTCCAAAATTCAATTTTTGGATTCTTGTTTTTTAAGCACATATTACATATTCCCCACCCCTTGTCTTTCATTACAGAATATTCCTCAATTAATATATATGCATATATACCTATGGGAAAATTAACGTTTGAAGATATGCATACCTATAAATGGGTAGCCAGACCCCACCAATGTTGGAAACTAATTTACGTCTCTTCAAAACCAAATTTTGGGTTGCTGCAAAAGTAATTGCAGTTTTTGCCATTACTTCTGCACCAATCTAATACAACAAGATACCATCACACAGTCATTAGAATAACAAAACAAAATACAAAATCTCAACAATACCTAGTGCTGGTGAGGTTGTGAAGCAACTGAAACTCTCATGTGTTGTGGAGTGAAATACAAAATGGCATATACACTTTGGAAAACTGATAAAGTTAAACATACTTTTACCATATGGGCCCAGAAATCCTACTGATAGCTTTTTACCTGAGAGAAATAAAAACATATTTTATTAGAAAGACCTGTATGCAAACATTAATGATGGCTTTATTTACAGTAGCTCCAGGTTGTGAAAAATACAAATGTCTACTATCTGGTGACTGGATAAATAAACTGTGGTGGATATACAATAGAATAAACTACTGATATACGTAATGGCATGGTTGGAGCTCATTGAAAGTATTGTCCTAAGTGAAAGAAACAAGACACAGAAGTCTGCATATAACATGGTTCCCGGGAGGAGGAGGTTGCAGTGAACCGAGATCGCGCCACTGCACTCCAGCCTGGCGACAGAGTGAGACTCTGTCACAAAAAAAAAACTTCCATTTTCATGATGTTCTGGGAAAGGCAAAACTATAAAGGCACAAATAAGTGGTTCTAAGGGTCTTGGGGCAGAGGGATGGGCTTTGCTTTCCATGGTGATGAGCACATTGTATATCTTGATTACTGTGGTCACTGTATGACTGCACACACTTGCAGAACAAACAGTGATGCAGTAGGAATGAGGCTTTTTATTTGTATAATATATTTTTCTGTATTTTACAAAATTTTACAATTAAGATACATTACTTTTCTTAGAGAAATAGCTAACATTATTTAAAAATTAATAACTGATGTTATAACAATATTGCCCTCACTATTCAAAAATATGTAGGAAAATAATTATTGTGACAATCACATTGTTGTTCAGTGCTGGATGAAAACTGTGTATATGTATCATGCGTGCATTTACATATTCATACACTCACATTAAATTCAATACAGTGGGAGGCTGATTAGAGGTATATAGTTAATCAAATATTATGGTGAAATGAGGGTTTACATATTAATGTAAATATAATGAAGTATCTTTATTACTAATTATACTAACATTAAACTTACTTAGATGAATCAAAAGTATTCTGAGATCCTATGGTGCTTTGGGTTTATCATCATATGCATGTTATTATAACACATGAGAAATAGTGTGTAGTAAGAGAACTAGACTGAAAGAGAATGAAAGAAGAAGCAGTAGCAGAAGAAGAAAGAGATGATTCAAGGGGTGATATAATTAATGTCATCCTTAACAGCAGATTCTAAGATATTCTAGAGTATCAATTATGTCATAAGCACTTTTGTGCTGTCTGGAATGTCTAGTATAGAGCACTGTACATTATTTTGCTTAATGAATGAGGTCATCAAAATTTAATGTACTTTTAATAATATGTTATTTGGAACTGCTTGAAATTTAATTTATATAGGCATAATCATTCTATTTTGTGAACATAGTTTCTAAAAATTTCTAAAATTCCTCCAAACACATAGATGTTATGATGTATCTTTCAAAGAGATTTAAGAGGCCACATATGCAATACATTTTTAAAAGTTTTGAAAGAATGATTCTTCTAAGAGGAAGTTATAAGCAAAAAATTTATGGAAGTTCATTAATACTCAATATTTACTCACATTTATTCATGTTGAATACATATTCATTTATATTTACTCCTAGAATAAAAACATATGTGTAGATCTGTACAATATACTGGCTGAACAACTTCTTTCAATGTGGTTACAAAAAGATTTTTCCTGTTCACTTAAAATCTGTATTTTTTCTAAACAAAGTTCTTTTTGTTATTTTTTTAAGTCTGAGTTATTGCATGTGTATTTTAATGCATTAAAATACTATGTGTATTTTAATACACATACAATTTTAATAAAATACACATAGTATTTTAATGCATTAATACACATACAATTTTAATAAAATACACATAGTATTTTAATGCATTAATACACATACAATTTTAATAAAATACACATAGTATTTTAATGCATTAAAATACAATAAGAAAGTTGCAAAATTGAGCAACTAAAACACAGATCCACCTAATTGAGAATAATCAATAAATAAAGCAAAATCAGGCAGTCCTAATTACTTTGTAACTCAAATATTTTTTAAGATCTTAAACATCAGTTTCCTCTCTCACTTCCACTTGAATTGTTATTCACAAGAATAGGGACTGTGCTCCTACATAATTTCTATATCCTCAGTGCTTCACTGTTGCCCAGCAATCCTTTTTATCACCTTAAGATAATGTTTCTCATTCTTTTTTTTTATTATTTCTTTCTTTTGTTTCGAACTTTAAGAATTAGTTAAACTCTACCACTTTAGGCAGTTTCCTCTAGGACAAGAGAACAACAGAGACAGAGTCAGAGGCAAGGGCAGGGATGTTGTGTGGAGTCAGCTTATTGGGGTGAAATGGCAAGAAATGGCTTGATAGGAATGGTAGTATCAGATCCATGTAGGGTATATAGTACATTATATAGAGGAGTTGTATTTTTTTTTTTTTTTTTTTTTTTTTTTTTTTTTTTTACTATAAGAGATAGGAAGCTAATATGGTTTGTCTGTGTCCCCACCCAAATCTCATCTTGATTTGTAGTTCCCGTAATCCCCATGTGTGGTGTCCTGGGAAGCACCTGGTGGGAGGTAACTGAATCATGGAGTGGTTACCTCTATGCTGTTCTCATGATAGTGAGTGAGTTCTCATGAGATCTGATGGCTTTATAAGGGACTTTTCCCCTTTTACTCAGCACTTCTCCTTCCTGCTGCCATGTGGAGAAGGACATATTTGCTTCCCCTTCCTCCTTCATTGTAACTTTCCTGAAGCCTCCCCAGCCATGCTGAACTGTAAGTCAATTAAACCTCTTTCCTTTGTAAATTACCCAGTCTTGGGTATGTCTTTATTAGCAGTGTGAGAATGGACTAATAGAGAAGACGTTGGGGAATTTTGAGCAAGGTGATATGAGAAGATTTGCATGCTAGAAAGATTACTTTAGTAGCAATGTGGAAAATTGCCTGGAAGAGTGAAGGCAGGGAAACCAGTAAGGAGGATAATGTAACAGAGTGGGAAAAAAATCATGAAGGCTTGAAACACAGGGGCAGTAGTGATGATAAAGAGATTCATTTAAGATATACTTAGGCTGTAGAACAGGCAGGGCTCAACGACAGATAGAAAATGAAGAATAGAGTAAAAGGAGATGGATAACTCAGTTTTTGTCTTAACCATCATAGCCTTTGAAACAAGTGTTCTACATCTCTTACTATTCTTAAGCCTCAACCTTGTACATCAAGTTCACTCTCTGCAGGTGACCTTACTTCTAAATTATCATGAAAAATTATAAGATCATCGAAGGTAAACTCCTATCAAATAGAACGGCTCAAAATGTCCTTTCATCTTTACCCATCATTTTATTATCCTTTTTCATCTTTCTAAAATTAATACTTCTACTTGACTTCTTGATCCCTTCTCTGCTTTCACCTCCCCTTTATCCTACTAAACATTTTTTCCCTTGAATATTTCTTCCCAAAAAAACTTTCTCTTGAAACTGCCAATTTCTTAAATTACTATCTCATGTCCTTCCTTCCTTTCAATATTGTCAGTTTCAAAATGGGTCCTCTATCCTTGTTGAATCCACTTTCTCATCTTCACACATCTCTTGTGGTCTGGCTTCTGCCATTGAATAGAAGTTACTTCCTCAAAAGCCACCAATGACGGCATAATTACCAAATTCCATCTTTTCTCCTAGTGCTTATCTTCATTGACTGCTTTGAAATGGATGATATATTTTACCATACCATCCTTCTTGGCATGCCGTCTTATTCTTAATTCTAATGGTTCTAAAACTCTTCAATCTTCTTAATTCTGTACTCTTTCTCAGCCTGTCATTTGAATCTTTGTTTCTTTGTAGCAATTTTCCTAGATTCTACCTTCAATTCTCTTTTCTCACTCCCATGAGTTCAAGTACATATGAAGAAGACCCAACCTTCTGACCCCTCCCTGTTTTTGACCCAGACTATCCCTATATTCAGTTACTTACATTCTGTATATTCTACATTGTCAAAGTTTTCAGTAATATTTGCACCTTAACATTTTGACAATCACTAGTTCAGTGCCTGCCCTTCCAAATTGTTTCTCTACCTCAATTATTCTTCAATCCAATTGATGCTACAAAATGCTGCCAGTGTAATCTTTCTAAAATTAATCATAAAACTATTCTCAAAAACCTTCTGTGTGATCCTCGGCACCTTGTTTAAATTGTCTTCCATGATACGCTCCTATATTTGTTACCTTAACGCTCACAGCTGCTTCCTCATTGGGTGAATGTGGCCTTCTCACTGCCTCACTCACATACCACCGTTTTCTGTCTCTGTCCCTCGCTCACCTTGCTCTCTCAACTTGGCATGCTTCTTACTTGTCTCCATCCTCACCTATTCCTATCTCTGCCTACTGACATTTTATGTACCTTTAAAGCCCAAGATAAATGACCACAACCTTTCCTGAAACATTCAGCAATACATTGAATATTGTATTCCTTTTTCCTCTTCTTCATGCTTATTGCCCTTTTGGCATCAATAACATATTTTTATTAGAGGTATTTTTACGTGTACATATCTCTCTTGTTAGTCTGTAAGTTTCTGAAAGGTAAAGATAGCATATTTTCCATATCTACCTCCTGTATTGCTTTGCATATAGGTCAATATTTGTGGAGCCAATTGTTCATAGTATATAGAGTTTGTTTTTAAGGTAGAATTTCCAGTTTAAAATATGGAAAAATAAAACTGAGCTGTTATTACTTTTATTTTCCAAGATGTGCTGGGATGAGTAAAAAAATCAAGAAATAAAAACTCCTTCATAAAAAATTGCACTTAAACTTTACATATTTGATAGTCTGTTCCATAACATTGTGTGTGTGTGTGTGTGTGTGTGCACGTGTGTGTTTAAAAAGATAGGATTGGCTGGGTGTGGTGGCTCACACCTGTAATCCCAGCACTCTGGGAGGCTAAGGCAGGTAGATCACTTGAGGTTAGGAGTTTGAGACCAGCCTGGCCAACATGGTGAATCACCATCTCTACTAAAAATACAAAAATTAGCAAGGCATGGCAGTGTGTGCGTGTATTCCCAGCTACTCAAGAGGTGGAGGCAGAAGAATTGCATGAACCCGGGAGGTGGAGGTTGCAGTGAGCCAAGATTGTGCCACTGCACTCCAGCCTGGGACAGAGCAAGACTCCGTCTCAAAAAAACAAGATAGATAGATAGATAGATAGATAGATAGGATCTTGATATTGCTCAGCCTGGCCTGGAACTTCTGGCCTCATATGATCCTCCCACCTCAGCCTCACAAGTACCTGGGACTATAGGTGTGTGCTGCTGCACCCAACTTTCTGCCCCACTTTTATATGTCATTAATGGTAAATCCAGAGCCTTTCTATATAAAGCAAATTTAAAAAGGTATATAATAATATAAACAAAATTATCAAGTGTAAATATAAGAAAAGGTCTCTGGTATGAAATATGTAAGAACTATGACGTTTGATGAAAAAAAATCTATATTAAGATTTGAGGTAAATTTGCATATTTAATACTCTAAATTTTGACCTAGTTGCTATTTTATTTTCTAAGAAAGTAAAATATGGGAACACATGAAAATGTTTGTTTATCTAAAGTATAACATTATTGGTTTCTTAGATTCTACATATAAAATATCTAGCTTTACATTTTGAATATCTGGTAATTCACTTCATAAGATTCTATTTGATTTAACAGCATTTTATAAGATTCTTACAGTCAGTTATTCCATTGAGGATATAAACCTGATGAGATTATCTCCTACTGCGTGTAACAGAAAAAAGGAAATACAAGTTAAATTAGTAACTGATTTTATGTGAAACATAAGCAAAAAATATATTAAACAAAATCATAAATTTAGTGTAAAAGTAACTGTCATAGGCAATAATAGCCTAATAAAATATTTAAACAAAAACTAGGAAATAACTACTGCATACTACCAGACATAAAATGAATGCTTCAAGACAATCTAAGAGGTTAGAAACAGGAGCCAAAAATATGACTAGCTGATTGCTGTTACAGAGAAAGTTGTATTAATTACGATGTTAATACCACTTTTGTGTTAATGTTTTAAACACAATCATTTTAACATACATAGGAATGAGTATTCAAAGGGTTTGACAATACTCAAATTCACCCTACTGTGTTTCATAGATTGTGGAATGTTCTTGGGTGCAGGAGATAAAATCTTCCCATTCTGTTGGGCACAGTTATTTTTGGTGGATTCAATATGTTACCTCTTTTATCTGACGGTAAGTGAAGGGTGGAGGACAGTGTTGGCAATTCAGTCTTGTTTATCCAAAGCTATAACACTGTTCCCAAGCATTGTTAAACTGTATTTATAACTTTCCAATAAAGGATATTATAGTCTTACTTTACATAGCCATTTCTTACTTGCAAGGACGCTGTATAAAAATAGTTTACGCTAGATTGATTCAGCTGTGATATGACCATAAGCTTAAATAATACATTATTCTCTTGAATGGCAGCCAGTATGAGTAAGGTTGATCAGGACTATAAGCCTTTTGTACATCCAAATGTTTCTATTTATTATGTCAGACGCAGTGAAGAGAAACCAGTTTTTTGTTGTTGCTGTTGTTCATTTTCATCTTTACATTTTTCTCCATCATAGTTTATATTCATCTTAAATGATTTAAGATAAGATAAAAATAATATTTCAATAGCACAATGAAAAATTTTATTTGTAAAATTTTAATTTTGGATGTATACAATAATTATAAATATATATATTTAGCTTTGGACTCAGTGAATTCTGAATGAAAGATGATAGCAGTAATTTACTGTATTAGGACAGTTAACCTAGGGCATTTATCAAATTATTTATTTAAAATGTAAACAAATGACTTTTATCATGCTTAAACTTCAGATTATATTAACTTAAAACCATGTAGATTTCAATAATTTCAGTAATACATTATATTCATGCATTTTTAATAGTTCTATTTATATCACGTTAATATTGAAGCACCATTACTTAATTCTTATTTCATGCTTCAATCAATCATGAAACTCACGATATTTATGTTAATACTACAAATCTGACATTTCCAAAAAATTTTTTCCAAAACATTGTCCGCTAAATGGTTTTGGTGAAGAAAGGTCTTTTTATAATTTTAAAATAAAGATGAAGAAAATTCCAAAATGCAGCTGGAAAACTAGATCTTTCCTCATTTCAAGAACCAAAGGTGTGCCTACAAAAATCTCTTATTTATTGTAAATAATTTTCTTAAAATAAAAAATCATGGCCAGGCATGGCGGCTCATGCCTGTAATCCCAGCACTTTGGGAAGCCAAGGCAGGTGGATTACCTGAGGTCAGGAGTTCAAGACCAGCCTGGCCAACATGGTCAAACCCTGTCTCTACTAAACATACAAAAATTAGCTGGGCATTGTAGCATGTGTCTGTAATCCCAGCTACTCAGGAGGCTGAGGCAGGAGAATTGCCTGAATCTGGGAGGCAGAGGTTGCAGTGAGCCGAGATCATGCCACTGCACTCCAGCCTGGGTGACAGAGCAAGACTCCATCTCAAAAATAAATAAATAAATAAACAAACAAATAAATAAAAAGGAAAACTGAGTTTGAGATTCCTGCACTATTCCAGAGACCCTGGAAGAAGTGACTACAGAATAAGGAGAGGCCCTTGGTTTTTGGCAGAAGCAATCCTCTATGGAGGAAAGCATTCCTTAGGTCACTAGCAAACCACAAAGTAAGATCAAATAAGAGCTCACAAAGATCACCAAATACACAAGGAAATCAGTCATAATGAGTGAGAGCCAGCAGCAATAATCAACAGATTTAGATTTCCAAGGATTTCAGATATTGAAATGATCAGATACAACATAAAAATAATTTCGTTTGGAATGAAAAATGGAGTAATGAAACCAGTAAGGAAGAAGAGACTTTCAAAAACTGTCAGATTTAAAAAAAAAAACCAAATAGAACTTTAAAAAATAATAAATAATAAAATATAACTTTAAAAAGTAATAAAAATATGTGTTGAAAGTAATCCAAATGGATATAGTAGAAAGCAGGTCAAAAACAGATTTTATACACTTAAAATAATTAGTGAATTGGAACAATGTTCGGAATAAGCCAAAAGAAACAGCATTGAGAAGGAGAGAGAAAATAAAAGAGAAAGACTAAGAGATTGTGAAGATGGAAAGAGGTTTAACACGCATCTAATCAGAGTCTTAGAAGGGGAATAAAGAAAATACAAATGGGATAATGACTCAATAATTTTTAGAAATAACCAAAGACTTGGATCCTCAAATATAGGAAGCACAAAATATGCCAAGTAGGTTAAATACAAATAAAGGTATAATTTGTTAAATTGTGATAAAACTGCTGAACACCAAATACAGGGATTTTGGAGAGAAAAGCTAGATTGTCTATAAAGGAGTGACAATTATACTGAAGGAAAGTTTTTAGTACAGTAGTCTTCCCTTATCCATAGGTTCACTTTCCATGGTTTCAGTTATCTGTAGTCAACTGTGGTCTGAAAATATTAAATGGAAAAATTCCAGGAGAAAAAGATTAAATTGCACATAATTCTGACTTGAAACAAGATGCGAATCATCTCTGTCTAGCATATTCAGCCTGCATCTACACTGTATAAATTACTTGCCCATTAGTCACTTAGTAGCTGTCTTGGTCATCACATCAGCTTTGTAGTATCACAGTACTTGTGTTCAAGTACCCTTATTTTATTTAATAATGGCCCCAAAGTGCAAGAGTAGTGATGCTGGCATGTTATTAATATTGTTCTATTTTATTATTAGTTATGGCTGTTAATCTCTTATTGTGCTTAATTTATAAATTACACTTTATCATTGGTATGTATATCTCGGTTTGGTACTATCCCATATTTCAGGCATCCACGGGGACTCTTGGAACATACTCCCTGGGGATATGAAGGGACCTACTACAGCAACAACCGAAATCAGAAGCCAGCGTCAGAAAAATTTTCACGTGAACACAATGTGCGAGTGTGACCCTCCCACTGAAAGATAACTAGAATGCTTGATAAAGTATATTTTAAATACATTTCTTAGATTGTAAACAATAAGAGGATACTGAAACTGGAGAGGGGAATAGAAAGACTAAGAGAGTTTATGATCAAAAGACGTATGCTAAAGGAATTTCTTAAAGACAGAGCAGGAAAGTAGAAACATTTTAAAAGGAAGCTCTGAAGGCGAAGAACAACTGTGAGCCAAGAAAATACACAATATGTAAGTAAATTTAAACACATATTGATCATATAATACAACAACAATAATGTTTAATTCAAGGAATGACAAAACTCATAGAACTTAACAAAGGTAACAAAAACAATGAAAATTGGAAGCAAGATTTAAATTGTTCTTACATTGTTTGGGAAGAGGGAAAAATGTTCATTAATTTTTGACTTAAACTATGCCTGTGAAAATGTTAAGAGTAACCACTAAAATAAATAAATTTTATAACATGCAAATCAATTGAGGATAAAAGGGAATATTTTTTAAAGATGGAAAAATAATAGGAAATTCAGGATGAAAAGAAAGCAAAGGTAGGGTCTGAAAAATATTACCAAAAGACACAATAAGCTGATTAATTAAAAGTAGAGAAAATATAGCATTTAAAATCAATATCCAAAGAGAGAAAACACTTATAGCAGGTAATTTACAAATGTTTAATATATTTGATCTAGAAGTAAAAAGGCAAGGAATGTTCCAATAGAAAGATGAAGAAAGTTATCGAATGAGCTATTCTATCATTTCTAAGTTTTCTAGAATACAATATTTCTTATATAATCAGATGACTATCAATAAATGATATTAAAATAGAAAAGGATTAGAGAATAATGATCAACAAATAAACATCTAGGAAAAATACAAGTGGTTACAGACAATACAAAAATATTCAATTTTACTAACAATAAAAATTTGATTAAAAGAAAGAAGGTAACATTTCTTGTATCAAATTAACAAAGTTGCAAAAATGCTAACAATCATTTTTGACAAGGATGCACGAAAATAGAAATTCTCATACTTTGCTAAAGATAGTGTGAACAGAGACATTTCTAGAAAGTAAATAAGCAATATACCTCAAGATCCTAAAAGTTAGTAACTTTTGATTCAGTAGGATTTTTTTCATAAAGTAAGATTGAGTTATATACAAAAATGAAGTGCAGTCTTATTTATAATAGTGTGAAATTAGAATAATGCTAATTGAAAATAAAATAGGCAAATAAATGATGATATACCACAAAATAATTAAAATGTATTTTTGAATCAAACTTAGATGTGAAAAATGTTCTTATTCTAATACTGAGAAAAACAGAATGCAAAATCACATATAAAATATGCTCTCAATTTTGTAAAAATACAAATATGCAAAATGACAATGTTATTGGAAGGAAATAAAAGTTCTGGCACTGAATATTTATGGGTAATGGGATAACGAAATATTTTAATTTGTATTAGATCTGCATTAACATTTATCTATAATGAGGATGTATTCTTTACATAATCAGAATATTAATAGTAAATGATAATAATTAAAAATGTCAAATGTCACAAATCAGCTATAAGAAAAAAGGAAACCTGGGGAAAAGTAAATAAGCTGCTTAGGCCAGTCACTGGAACTACTGTCCATGGATATGGCGGGACAGGAATGAGGAACCAGCGAGACCAATGGCTGTGCCCAAGAGCAGAGGACTGGGCTTAATGTGCTCCAGGAATGAGGCCAGCAAAGCTCTTAACAGGACAGCTGCTTCACTTTGACTGCCTCAGACTTCAACTATGTGTTTTTCACCTTGGGAGAGAGGTTTCTTACATAAGATACGAGGCTGAACTGTCCCAATAAACAGAGAATGAAATTCAATGTGATGTCAAAATTAGCACTGTTAGAGCTACCAAATAGAAAGTAGACTCGAAATTAATTTTTTCTAGGTTACCGTAGCTTCTTACTTGTCCAGTGTCTTTTTGAAAACTCCACTTTATAGTACTCGAAAGCTATAATTTTCTTTATATGTGGAGAGAATCAAAACATTACAAATTTGTAAAATGAAAATTCTGGTATAAAGTAGTTAAAATATATACAGAGAATACTGATGAAATAATTAGTCTGGTAAAAATTAATCATGCTGTATGTAGACATTGTCTTTAAAATTATTAATTAGCCTAGTTGACTATAATTACCAAATAAAACCATCTTAAATTACTTTGTTTCTACAGAACTGTTACTTTATTAGCATAACAAAACTACAAAAGTTATTTTTATAAGAAACTTCTAATATAAAAATAACAGAAAGCTTGTGTGCTGAGTTTATTGCAGTTTAGTAAATCACTTTGATTTCTTTATAGCAATTTAGATTACAATGGATAACTGCTGGAATTCTCTGATATACTAAGACAGCCTATAACTTTCCAAGTGAAAGTTCTTCCTTAAGATCCACAATTATCTATGACTATTTGAGCACCCGGAATCAAAGTATACTACATGAACTTTAAGTAACTCTATTCTTTACAAAAAAAATATTCTACAGATATATTAAGGTCTAAGATGTCTTCTCAATTTGAACGAAAATCAGCATATATAAAGAGCAATGTTGGAAAGGAACCCTTAGGCCAATATAAGATTTGAACCCTGTTTCTCGCTCTACTGGTGACTGAATTTGTGATCTTCAGCATAGGTCTGAAGCTCTCAGAGCCTCAATTTCCTCAATAGTAAATAGAAAAAAAAGATGAAATATGCTCTGCTTATTTTATAGGATTGCCTTAAGACTCAAATGAGATTGAGATAGTGTATGTAAAGGAACTTTGAAAAATAATGTTTTAACCTCAATTTAAACATTTTGATCATTCCCAAGACCTAGGAAGTTCAAATTCAATCTTTAAAACAGTCTTTAAAAAGAACAAAGTTGGATGATTCACATTTTTAGATTCCAAAACTTGCTACAAAGGTAGAGTCATCAAGATAGTGTGGTACTGTCATAAGAATAGATACATAGATTGGTAGAATAATATTGAGATTCCAGAAATAAATCCTCATGGTTATGGTAAATCGATTTTCAACAAGGGTCCCTAGACTATTCAATGGAGAAAGAAAGTACTTTTCAACAAGTGGTAAAAAGTTACGATATAATCCAGCAATTCCACTCTTAGGCGTATACCCAAAAAAATGTAAACATGTTTATACAATTTTTTTTACACAAATGTTCACAGTGGCATCATTCATAGTATCCAAAAAGTGAAAACAACTCAAATAACCATCAACTAATTAATGTATAAACAAATTGTGCCACATCCATACAATGGAATATCATTTGACAGTAGAAATGAATGAAGCACTAACACGCACTACAACATGTATCAACTTTAAAGACATTATGCTAAGCAAAAGAAGCTAATCACAAAAGATCACACTGTATATAGTTTTATTGGTATGAAATGTCCAAAACAGTAAAATCTTTAAAGATGGTAGAATAATTCTTGCCTAGGGCTAGGAGATGGGTGTGGGGTAGGGGGTGCAGGGGCTGAAGAAAAATGTCGGGTAGGGAGACTGCTAAAAGGCATAGGATTTCTTTCGGGGTGATGACAAGTTCCGAAATTGACTTTGGTGGTGGTTACGTAACTGTATATATACTAAAAATTAGTGCATTATATATATTAAATTGATGAACTATTGATATATGTTCTATATTTCAATAAAGCTATTTCCATAAAAATACCATATATTACTAACTAGATCTTGATCCCCAAATATAAAGGCCTTTCCTAAATGAGAATTTACATGTAATTATTTTTCTGCAAAAAGTCGTAAAAAAGAAATAGATGCATGCTAGTTATTAAGAGAACTGAGTAAAAAATAAAAATAGTAAGAATTGCAACAATTAATATAATGCTTTATGTTATACCAAGTACTTAAGAAAATGACCCCACAGACAACAAAATAGCAAATCAGAATGAGTCATTTGTTCCCTCTCCTGATTTTAAACATGGAGATAATATGGGCCACAGTCCACAATGTCCTGGATAGACTGGTACCTATCCTACCTGCTGTGGGGCAGGAAAGCAGCAGAACCTGTCAAGTGCCAGCCTAAGGCTGGAGACTGATTGTGATGGTTAATACTGTGTCAACTTGATTGCATTGAAGGATACAATGTATGGATCCTGGGTGTGTCTGTGAGGATGTGCCAAAGGAGATTAACATTTGAGTCAGTGGGCTGGGAAAGGCAGGCCCACCCTTATTCTGGGTGGGCACCATCTAATTATCTGCCAGTGAGGCTAGAATACAAAGCAGGCAGAAAAAAACATGAAAAGACTAGACTGGTCTAGCTCATCTTTCTCCCATGCTGGATGCTTCCTGCCCTCAAATACTGGACTCCAAGTTCTTCAGTTTTGGGACTTGGACTGGCTCTCCTTGCTCCTCAACTTGCAGATGGCCTATTGTGGGACCTTGTGATTATGTAAGGTAATACTTAATAAACGCCTATATATATAGAATATACACATATACACAACTGTATATCTCCTATTAGTTCTGTCCCTCTATAGAACCCTGACTAATACACTGATGACAGCGTAATTATAGGGCTCATCTCAGGGGAGAAATCTCATAGCTATAAAAGCAGACGGTTGGATAACCCTAAACATTCACCTCTCCCCACCTCAACCGCCGATCTAGCAAATACGTAAATTTACGTGTATCTTCCATTACTTGGGAAGAAATAAGAAACATATATATATATACACATCCACACACATATGGACACATTGGAGAAAAATGTATGAACACTGAGAAAGGAGAAAATTCTGAAAAATTCCAAAAAGAAAATGGAGATCATTTACAAAGGACAAAAAATCAAATTGACATCAGACTTGAGACAATGGTTAAAGCTCTGGAGAAGAGAACTTTGAACCTAAAATTTCATATTCAATTAAACTGTTTTGTACACATGAGAAAAACATATTGGTAGGCATTTAGGTTCTCAAAGATAATGCCATACAAAGTTTCTCTTTCTCTCTCTCTCTCTTTTTTTTTTTTTTTTGAGAAGGAGTCCTACTCTGTTGCCCAGGCTGGAGTGCAGTGGTGCAATCTTGGCTCACTGCAACTTCCATCTCCTGGGTTCAAGCAATTCTCCTGCCTCATTTTCCAGAGTAACTGGGATTACAGGCGTGCACCACCACACCCAGCTAATTTTTGTATTTTCAGTAGAGATGGCGTTTCACCATATTGGCCAGACAGGTCTTGAACTCTTAACCTCAAATGATCTATCCGCCTCGGGCCTCCCAAAGTGCTGGGATTACAGGAGTGAGCCACCGTGCTGGACCCAAAGTTTCTCTTTGAAAAAAATCTTTCAGAGAGGTTATCTTAGTGAAAAATAAAAGAAATGCATGAGCAAATGACTAGATATCAAAAGTAAAGGAGAACAAATAAAATTCATTGTTCTTTACATAGGCCATAATAAAGAAAGAAGTACATCCATAATGTTTTAATAAAAATTCCAGGTGGTATTAATATATGGAAGGAGAAACAGAGGGAAGTTGAGAGCATGCTAAAGTATTAATTTTATTTGAGATGGGCAATGGAGGAATATGTTTTAATAAGATATAAGCATAGCTAGGGAAAAATCACTATGAATCTTGATAAGGAAAGGGTAGCTATCAGCAATATAAAAATAGAATATGCAATATTCTGTTTAGTAGATGAAAATCAGTTTATGGACAGAAGCTGGGAAAAAAAAA
This sequence comes from Pongo pygmaeus, assembly GCF_028885625.2. Taxonomy (NCBI): domain Eukaryota; kingdom Metazoa; phylum Chordata; class Mammalia; order Primates; family Hominidae; genus Pongo; species Pongo pygmaeus. The sequence continues at coordinate 121,109,545 of NC_072381.2, read as the reverse complement.
ACAAAAAGAAGCAAGGCTAGTAACAACACACACACACACACACACACACACACACAAAATGGGGTAGCTGAAATAAGCCTTGGTAGAACAGTAGTTAATGTCAGTGTTAACATCAATAAAAAACGAAGTAAATGAAAAAATAAAAAAGCTAACAGTTTTTTCCAGAAAGTATAGGTGTAAAACAAAAGGATACAGTGAAATTGTAAGCGAAAGAATGAAATAAGGAATATCAGAAAATATGAACTAAAAGAAAGTAGGGCTAGACATTTTTTAACTCTACAAAATACAATTTAAGATTAAAAATTCACAATGATAAAGAAATAACCAAAATTTGGAAAAAATAGAACATGAAGATATAATGATTATGAACACATGGGCACCTAACAATACATTATTGAACACTATTAATGCGCAACTGACAAACTATGGTGACACATGTCTGTGTCATATTTGTTCCTTGAGTTTGTGAATTTTCTAGTTCTTTGATAATTTCTTTTTTTCTTTAGTCTATGTGTGCATTACTTACATTTTTTTCTCTTGTTACTCGATTTTTAGCACTATTTGAGAATGTTTTAAACAGATGGGGATAAAAAGAATTTATAATAGTCCAAAAATAGTCTAAGTTTTCTGTGTGTGAAAGGTTTTTTATAAAAGTCATTTGAAACAAGGAACCAAAATGAAATTAGAGCACTTGCTGTAACTTTCATTTAATCATTCTTTTTTGTTATTTTTTCCCCAACAAATAGAAGATATACACATAAATTTCCTAATGTTCTAAGCTTCCATGGCAACCTGTGATCTAGAGTAGTAAAAAATCAAGTACACAAAATGTCTTAAAAATCATAGGGAAACATGCACCCAATATTTCATTTCCTCTAAAAACTGACCCTTTGAGTAGCATCCATGAGTTGTGATTTTGTCTTATTTTTTCAGAAAAACCAAAAATGCTACAGACAGAATCTATTATATGTATACCTAGGTTTTTGAATGATTCTATTTTTCCATTCCTTATTTTCCTTGACAAAAAATAAAATCTGAAAATGGCAACATAAAATTAGTCAAACAAAGTCATTTTTTAAAAAGAGAATAAAATGTTTCAATTCTACAGTTTCTTAACCTTTCTACTTAAATATATCTTACCACATATAAAAGTAAATAAAAGTAATAAACATACAATTAAATTAGTATGCATCATAATGCTTTGAATAGTCATTAATCAGAATTTGTGAATTTTGCATCCTTTTTTTTTTTTTTTTGAGGCGGAGTCTCACTCTGTCTGTCGCCCAGGCTAGAGTACAGTGGCGCGATCTGGGCTCACTGCAAGCTCCGCCTCCTGGGTTCACGCCATTCTTCTGCCTCAGTCTCCTGAGTAGCTGGGACCACAGGTGCCCGCCACCACGCCCAGCTAATTTTTTGTATTTTTTTTTTTTTTTTTTTTTAGTAGAGACGGGGTTTCACCGTGTTAGCCAGGATGGTCTTGATCTCCTGACCTCGTGATCTGCCCACCTTGGCCTCCCAAAGTGCTGGGATTGCAGGCGTGAGCCACCGCGCCCGGCCGAATTTTGCATCTTTAGGGATTATTATTTTCAGAAACCACTTCATGTATTAGTTTTGGATTCTAATACCATATTTAGTTGCATATAATGATTTCTGTTTCATCATACTCTATTTCTGCCTTTGCAATAAAGGAATGTAATAATACAGCAATTAACCACAAATAAAAATATTCATTTTATATGTGAGAAACATTCACTTTTCAACATTCAAAAATGAAGCTATGTAATTAAAATGCAACTCATCTCCACCCACCTTTTCTAAGTAAACTTTGTTAACAAAGATAGATGTGAATTGTTAACTAGGGGCACAGAGTACTCCAAAGACTAAATATAGGCGCTTTGTTTCTTCGATCATACCTATATCTTAAATTCCCTCAGCTCCTATCTGTCAGAGAAAGGCTGCCAGGTGAGCAGTCTGTCACTCCTGCCTAGGCTAATAGATTCTCCAGTGGCTTTGTTTACAGCTCATGTCATACTATTAAAACTATGTGCCTTGAAAATGGCATAACATATGTAGCTGAATCTTGTCAACTGTAGATAATCAGACTCTGTTTGGCTTCATAAGCAGATGTAGATTAGAGAAGCAATATAATAAATATGCAAAGCACAGTGGTCCTCTTTCAGCACCGCTGTTCCTACCTCTAATGGCCCTCGCAGAAACTCTGTTTGTTCAGCTCCCACTTCCAGAGCTACATCAACAGAAGCAAAGGGACGGCTGGCCATCTGCTGTCGTTCTCGAAGCAGTTGCTGGAGGGGGTTAAAAATGATTCATCTTAAAATAGGTTTAAAAGCACATGAAATTCAACAATATCTGGTTCCCTTTTTTAACAAATGGCATTGAAAAGTTAGGAATCATATTATACAGATATCCATATCTAGAGTACTAAAGATGAAAATTACTTTCTCTCCACGGCCTCGGTTGTATGTCCACAGAAGCTTTAAACGTATGGTGCCTACAAATAACTTTTCCCCGACCTCTGTCCTGCAGGCCTAATACAATGTACTCAAAAGCACTTCGAAAGCCGCAGGTGAGAGGTGCTACTTGAGTAAAAAGTGTTATTACAATGATGGCTATGCCAAATTTTCCTACTCAAAATAACTCATACTTTTGTCTTAGCTGAAAAAGAAAAAAAAACAGTAAAAATACTTAAGAAAAGATAATGAAAAGTTGCCAAAATGCATTAATAGAAATTAAATGAACATATACCTGCCAAGACTAAGTTTTGTAAGTCATCAGAATCCCCTGTGAACTGCTATGGAACCAGAAGGAATTATTATTGGCAGTGTTTATAATTTTGTTCAAAGCCTCTGTTTATTATTCAAAATGAGGCATGATTCGTAAGTTGCAGAAATTGTGTGCAAGGACTTCTACAGCAGCCCCAGATACTTGTTTCTTTCTCTTTGTGACTATTCTGGGCTTTGCCTAAGCTAAAACCAATAAACTAGCAAGTCCCCCCAACCAACTACTAAGCTAATTTATCTTTTTGCCTCTCCTTGTAATTATAATACTCATTAAGTCATGATAAAAAAAATTGATGACCAGCACTAGATATTGCAATTCTTGCCCTTCTCATTCTATACAGCTAATAAAATTATTGTTAAATATTAAAATAGGATGTGTGATGCAATTAAATACTCTTTAAAATGAGAAGAAAATTGTATTATTGAAGAAAGGCAAAATCCTTGAACACACGAATGGCTTCATTATTCACAGATATTTTTAAAGACTCTGTTATTAACTTAAAATGTTAACTACTAGTCTTTGAATGTAAATGGATGTAGTCCTGTGAGTGAACATTCATAAAATTCCCTTGTAGATGATAAACGGACACAGGCCAAATTATTTAAACACAAGTTTATTTAAGCAGAAGTTTAAATAATAAACTGACATCACAGTTTATTATTTAAAATTTTTGTTTTAATACCTGGTTTTTATTATTAAAAACAGAACATTCACATGACAATATGGGATAGAAATAATGCAACTGTTAATGAGTAACAATTTAAGTTTGTAGATTATATTTTTTGAAATAACAAATTCATTTTAAAAACACATATTCAAAGTAAAAAGTGAATGTGATCTAAATTATCAAATTATTCACTTTAATATAACTTCAAAATTATATTATTAAAAATACAGTTCCTGGCAAATAGAATCTGGTTTATGCCTCTCTCAATAGGAATGGGAAATTGATCTGAATAGTATGTCTATGCAAAATGCAAACATAATGTTATCTCAAATGCTAAGGGATAGTAAATGCTGAAGACACCAGGTTCTTTGTCTTTGGTAAAAACACACACACCAACATGCCCAGACAACACACACAAATACACAATCTACCCTTCCTACAGTCATGTACAAAAAGTCTTGAGAAAATTGTAAATTCCACTTTGTGTTTGAACACAATTTTCTAAGATTTGTATTATCAATTTTCTCCATTTGTATTCGTTCTCCTCAGCATATAAACGGCATCTCATATGACAAGTGATTGCTAGACAAAATGAACAGCTTCTTTTTCCTCATCTTGCCTTTTCCTTATATCTAAAAGTAAAAGGTCTACAAAATAGAACTAATGAATACTCAATATCACATATTGTAATATAAATCAACAAATATTCCAAACTCACAATCGTTGACAAAAAATAGAGTTCCATGGACTGTAATCTATTATTGTGACTCCCAAAAACTCATAAAAAAAATCAGTGACTGATACTTTTGTTCAATTTTTAAATTTGTAGAATTCAAAAGTATACTTAAAAATTCTAGTTTGTTTCCTGAGCTTTGTGTTCCCATCACTTTTTAGGAACGGAATGTCTACTAAATTACTTTATATAAAGAGCAAGAAAAATATTCTTCTTGCCCAGGACTTTACTACTATAGTTTGTAAAGCAAATCTGGTAAAATGGAAATAATTAGGGCACAATATAGTGGATCAGTAAAATTACAAATAAAGAATTAGACAAATAAATTTATTCTGTGTCACCTAGTGGAAGACTAGTTAGAGAGCCCTTGCTGAAACAGCTGAGTTTCTGCCTTTGGGAGACTAATGCAAATGTTCTTACTGTGAAATTTAGGAAGAGAAAATCATTTTCCCTTGTAGCACTCTTGCTTTAGTGTGATAGCCCTAAAATAATCAAATGGAGTAAATCATGATTATCTTTGCAACTAATTTCTGCCCTCCTCCCCTATTCTTAACAATTGTCCTACTTTTAAATACCAGTTTCTCCACTTTTTAGCTGTTTGAGCTTAACCAAATTATTTAGACCTCTCTAAGCCTCACTTTTTCTCATCTATAAATAACAGTACCTACACTACGCCTATACCTTAGAGGACCTGTTTTAAATCCCAGCTGTTGCACTTACCAGCAAATGGATCATAATCTAATTACTGAGACCTTTCACTCATTCTTTCTCTCCATAAAATGGGAATAGCAATAGTATCTTTAAGTCATAAGGTTGAGACTAAAGAGATAACACACTTGGGCTGTTCCACACAGAGGCTGGCACATTGTGAGCACTCAATAACTGCTAATTGGTACAATTATAATGTTAAATTTCAAGCACTATTTTTGTCTCAGAAGATGGCACACTAATTACAACAGGCCCATTTTCTTCAGCAACAGTGACACATTTTGCTCTACTAGTCTCCCTTTTAACAAATGTTGCAAATTTATGAGACAGTTGGAAACTGTCATTATTGTGGTAAAATGAATTTAGATTTGGAACTGCCTTCCACCATTTGTGACTAAGAATGATAAAAACTCATCCTGAAAATTAGGAAAAACTGTATCGTATTTTCTTAAGAAATTTTATAAATTAATATATTTTCCAGGATTATGTTTTATATAAAATGAAGCTTAACATTTTGTATACCCATAAGAAGCCATACAGCAGACGTGTCTGTTTTATAACTAATCTGCTATTGCCAATTATTCAGCAGAACAATAAAGCCAAAAGAACAAATTGATCATAATACAATAGATTATAATCACACTGCCATAAACATTGTTGTGAAGAAAATATAAAAATTAAAGAAATGTTACTATCTTATTTGTTGTACATAATAACTGTTTTGCTATTCAAAATCTCTTATAAAACAAACCATGGAATTAAAAATCATATGAACATCAGGCCAGGCTCAGCGGCTCACACCTGTAAGCACGTTGGGAGGCTGAGGCAGGTGGATCACCTGAGGTCAGGAGTTCAAGACCAGCCTGACCAACACGGTGAAATCCTGTCTCTGCTAAAAAATAAAAATAAAAATAAAAATAAATTAGCCAGGCATGGTGGCACATGCCTGTAATCCCAGCTACTCAGGAGGCTGAGACACGAGAATCACTTGAACCCGGGAGGTGGAGGTTGCAGTGATCTGAGATTGCGTCATTGCACTCCAGCCTGGGCAAAAGAGCGAAACTCTGTCTCAAAAATAAATAAATAAATAAATAAATAAATAAATAAATAAATAAATAAATAAAAAAGAAAATAATATCTATGCTTAAATTTGACAACCAGGTAGAGTCAGTGATTCTATCAAATATGAATACAGATAATTCTTCAACTTAATACTATTACTTCAAATACGGTATCATTCCCCAAACTTCATACTAGCTAACTTTCCAAATACCACAAGGCATACAACTCTTTGAATGACTTTAGGATAACAGTCCTTAAAAATACACATACATAAAAAACAAAGCAGTGACTAACTCTGCCTGCAATTGTCTTGATACCTGCTACTACATGACTCTTTTGTATAGGTTCCCTATCTATTCTCTCCTCCACCTTCAAATGTCCTTCTACCTCACCTCAACTTTGAAATGATCAGCTCTTCTATGAATTATTTGTGATATTAATATGGCACCATCTCTTTATGTCTCCATGTTTTTCTGGGATCTTCTTTAAGGCAAAAGCCTATTTTTGTTTTTCATTCCCCACAATACTTAGTTGATAGTCAACAGTGTTTTATGAATGAACAATGAATGAGTGAATAAAATATAGTATAAGAATCTGTTTCATCCAAATGTGGGTAAAGGAAAGTTATGATAAAACTGACTCTAATTATGAATAAACTTTTAAAACTCTTATATATCCTTTGATATTCTAGAATTTATGTCTTATCCTTGAAAGTAGGTAGACATTTATTTTTTTAGAATGGGGAAGTTTTGTGGACCTGTCTTGCAAATCAATATCAGATTTCATATTGTTCCTCATCATCTAGCTTATGGCAATACTGCAAAGATCATAGAAAAAAACTGCCATAAAGTCATCACAATGCATTAATATTTCTAACAGCAATTATATTCAAAACAATTTGGAAAGGTATAAAAAGAGCACTCAGAATGATTTTGTCATTAGTTTTGAGCTACAATCTAAAATAAAGCCTCTGAAGAAAAGATTATGCAACAATTCATGAAATAAGAGGGTTTCTGTTATTAACACAAACATACTTAACATACAGTAGTAATACAAGCAAAAAATCATTTTTTGTTCTTTTGATGTTAGGATGGTGTAAAGAAGAGAAGTGGCAAGAACTTTTAGTATCATTAAATTAGGAAAGCATGGTATTCTACCACTTTATATAACTAAATCTTCAAGGCACAAGGTTCAAATTCTTGTTCAGAAAAATATAGGAAATCTTTTGCTTTCAGTCTTCCAGTGTGAGGTTAATTTTCCTAGATAGTGATGTTAGTCATTATGGGAGTGGTTTGGAAAAACATCTTTATTCAGGTTACAGTTGTTATTTTTTTTCTAGGCTTTTATAATCTTTGACCTACCGGCAATACGCTGTGTTTGAAATAATGTGTTAACTTAAAAATAAAAAAAAATTCTACCTAACACTGACAAGTATTCACTGAGTTGGCTGATAATATTCATTTCCAATGATTTTTGAAATTTCTTTGTCAAATGGTATTTTTGCAATATTTGTATTAACTTGCAAAATAAACTTCAGTGACTGTCCAGAAGGCCTTTAATAATTCAAGATTCCACAAAACCTTAAGATTAGTTATTTTTTCTTCATTATTCAAAAGCAAAGTGTTGTCAAATAGCCACAGCAGATTTTCCAGGTAGGTTGTTCAGTTATTTGGGGTTGCTATTTGGGCAGTAATGTGCCAAAACCTAAACCTACCTTTCACTGTCATCAAGCCTGCTGCCAGACAGAGGAAAGACAAAGGAAAAATGGAAAATGTTTCCGGATCTTTGATTAAAATATAGATTTCAAAATATCCTCTAAAATGTTAATAGCATATATAAGTGATAGGGTTTGACTGTGTCCCCACCCAAATCTCAACTTGAATTGTATCTCCCAGAAATCTCTCATGTTGTGGGAGGGACCCAGTGGGAGGAACTGAATCGTGGGGGCTGGTCTTTCCCGTGTTATTCTCATGATAGTGAATAAGTTTCATGAGAACTGATGGGTTTATCAGGCGTTTCTGCTTCTGATTCTTCTTCATTTTCTCTTAATGCTGCCATGTAAGAAGTGCCTTTGGCCTCCCACCATGATTCTGAGGCCTCCCCAGCCATGTGGAACTGTAAGTCCAATTAAACCTCTTTTTCTTCCCAGTCTCAAGTATGTCTTTATCAGTAGTGTGAAAATGGACTAATACAATAAGCTTATATACATGTATATACCCATGCATATATAGTACATGTGCATGTCAATGTATGTAGAAAGTATAAGCATGACTGTGTATCAAAGTAAATACATGATCACTCAAAGTAAAATTAAACCAAAAGGTCAAAATAATGGATTAAATTACGTCAACAAATGAGGGTCTTGTTGTCATCTGGATAACACTGATTATATAATTCATATGACCAAGACACAATCTCCACAGATTTTTAGACCTGGCAGGAACCTCACAGAACCTCTAGGCCAGAGATTCTTCAACCTGCAGATCACAGACCTCTAAAGGGCAAATAGATGAGGACTGGAAAAGTCTATGAACCTGGCACTAATAGATGATACTTTAATTATTTCCCTGCAATTTCAGTGGATTCAATCATTAACTTAATGCTGTCTTCAGAAGCTAACAGCCCCTCATCCTGAACCAAAATGTAACTCTGCTTCCTTAAGTTATTTCAAGAAATAAATCAATCAACTCACATTAATGCTTAAAAATAAAACAAAAGGGAATAAATTCTAAAAGCCGGCAAAACTACTTTAGAATTACTGACACATTCCTATTTGCTAGATAAGAATTTGAAAATTATCTTCAAGGCAGAATTAGTTCAAAGCTCAGACATTTTAATTGAAAACATTTCATTTATTTGTTTTCTTCATGTAGCTCACTGGTTCTCAAACTTTGTTTTTTCTGTAAACTTTGGTGTATATGCAATGCCACCTATACTCTATACTGAATGATCTTGTTTCTTAAAGATATCAGCCTTACATACTGATTGTAGATCATAACTTCAATGTAAAATCAGTCTCATGGAACTCTGGAAATTGTCAATATTAACAAGAGCAGGGGGGTACAAACTACATGACCTGATAGCATCACCATCATTTCCTTGTAATAAGGTATTTTTAAAAGGTTTCTACTCATAGGAATTAAATAAAATACACCTTACTTTTATAAGTATGGTCCTTTTAAGCATGGGCTGTCGTTGTTTAGGTTAATTTAGGAAATGTCAAAGAAAATGAATAATCTTCATTAGCAAATCTTCCTTATCTTTACATATCCATGCTATCCATTTCTACTTAAACATCATGGGAGACAAAATAGTACTTCTTACAGGGGCAATTCTTTGTAATTAAATTTTGAAGTCAAGAAAATGGAAGGGGTGCCTGACATCTGTCCATTTGTAAGTCTTCATGAAAATAAGTTTAATTTAAAAGGGATAGGGGCCAGACACAGTGGCTCACACCTATAATCCCAGCACTTTGGGAGGCCAAGGTGGGCAGATCACCTGAGGTCATGCGTTCAAGGCCAGCCTAGCCAACATAACGAAACTCTGTCTCTACTAAAAAATACAAAAAATGTATCCAGGCCTGGTGGCGCACACCTGTAATCCCAGCTACTCAGGAGGTTGAAGTAGGAGAATGGCTTGAATCTGGGAGGCAGAGGATACAGTGAGCCAAGACCACCACTGCACTCCAGCCTGCGGCAACACAGCAAGACTCCATCTCAAAAAAAAAAAAAAAAAAAAGAGTGTGGGGGGTGGTGGATAGAATTTTACCAAAATTTGAATTTTTCTCAACACAAAAGCTGTGTCTTGAAGCATATCACAAAGTTGTTAATCAAATCAGTTAAGCTTTGTATCTTTGGATAGACCTTGGTAAAATCATTTTTTGGTGGGGGGGATGATCATGCTAATTTGCAGTGTGGAGCAAACAAAGAAAAGTAAAATAATATCCCTATCTAATTATCACATCCATTCCAGAAATTTCTCATGTTTGCTAACACTGAGTATTTTGAAGTAAATTAGGAAAGGATTAGAATTTCATCATTTCTTTTTAGTCTAAGTGAAACACTAACATGATCCAGCATAGACAATCCCTGGTTTTTCTCAACTGTGTGCTTGCTGACTTCTCATTAACAAAGAATTCCAACTTGTGAACACTTTTTCAAAAGAAAATTACTTAAGTCTTCATAATACTGAAGATTAATATTCCATGCAAAACTTTGATTACGCAGATGATATACCTGTGTATACTTGTTTTTGTCTTCTACTTGATCACATATCTCATTTTGTTCCTTAATGAGAAATGAAGTTCTGTACGTCATGTGGCACATGTCTTCACGCATTAGCAATAAGAAAATATTTTTCTGTAAAGTCTTAATGCCTTGTCAAGAAACTTCATTAAGGACTGGAAGCAAATTATGAAGTTCTTTACTTCAAATTCCAAAGGATGATCCTGAATAGTTTAGACTAAAATTCTAGGAAAAAAATTGTTCTTTCTTTCATTGTTTTTAAAAAATAAAAGCCTATTTGTAGAAAAATGTGATAGAGAGTTTGCTCATATCAAGATGTCCATGGTGAATAAATTTGCCTGTAATAATTAATTGAATGAATTTTTACTGAGCTCCTACTGCATGCCCTTTTTCTAGGAAGTGATGTATGGAGTGACTCTTTTGATTCTATTCAGCAAGTTTCTCCATGCCAGCAAAAAAAAATACCAGGGACTCTTCTGAACCATGTGCCAGGAAACTGGAAGCAGGCAGCTGGCAGATAGTATAGTCTGATATTGGAGGATGTACTTATGTAGCCTGGAGTTAAAAGCAACAAAGCCATTCGTTAGTGGACGAAGACCTCCACGTATGCAAAAATATTGCAGAATTTTTGAAGGTGACTCTTCGGGAAATTTTAAAATTAAAATACGGACTCTAAATCTTTTCTGTGTTGACACAGATAGCATCACCTATAAAGACTTTGCCAAAGATGATCTCATTTCAGGATAAAAGAAATAATGCAAAATGGATTTATCTAGGAGAGTCTTAAAAACTGTGCTATGGCTTGATACAGGCTATCCTTCCTGGTGACCAACAGGAAATTCAATGGACCTTTGCAAGATAGTATTTTATCTTGCTTTTTGTACTTGTTGACATTAAAACAAAATGTTGAAAAATGAATGCTTATTGCCAACTTTAAAGAATACTCTGGGCACTTAAGAATCATAATTAACAGCACATAGAAATCTTGTTTGTTCGACATTGACTTACATAAACAAATACATAAAAGTATTATGGAAAAAAAATTGCTGTGGGAAACAAAATGCTCAGGGGAAAGATACAGTGCAGAGTGAAAGTGCTTTAGATAGAGTGGTTACAGAAGAGAAATGACATTTGCCCTGAAACCCTGAATAGTTAATCAGAATAGGCACACATCCCCAAAAGCTCAGTAGTTGAACACAGAAAAGTTTATTTTTTGCTCACACAAAATCCTCTGGTCTAGGTAACTTCCCATCTGGTAAATCAGCAATATAGATTGCTTCAATCTTGTCACTTTCCATCTCAACCCAAGACTTCCCGAAGAATCATGGCAGAAAAAGGACTAGTGAATCGTGTACGGACTTTTCAGTGCTTCAGCCCACAAGTGACACACCTCATTATCAGAAATAGTCACACAGTCCAACCTAATTACACAGAAGCCAGAAAATGTAGGGTGGCAAATAGAATATTAGGTGAATGGAACAAAGGAAGCTAGAAAAGAACATTTCAGGCCGGGTGCGGAGGCTCATGCCTGTAATCCCAGCACTTTGGGAAGCTGAGGTGGGCGGATCATGAGGTCAAGAGATGGAGACCATGCTGACCAACAGACATGGTGAAATCCCGTCTCTACTAAAAATACAAAAATTAGCTGGGCATGATGGCACACGCCTGTAGTCCCAGCTACTCAGGAGACTGAGGGAGGACAATCGCTTTAACCTGGGATGTGGAGATTGCAGTGTGCTGAGAATGCGCCACTGCACTCCAGCCCAGGCGACAGAGCGAGACTCCATCTCAAAAAAAAAAAAAAAAAGAACATTTCAGGCAGCGGGAAAAGCAAGCACCAAGTTTTGAGGCAAGCCTGAGCTTAAAATATTCAAGAAACAGACAGAAAGAAGCTGGAATCTTAATAAGCAAGATGGTGAAGGGCAGACTGGCCAAAGGATAATATTGGGTTTATCAAGATTAAGATACATTGAAATCACATCTGTAAATCATTAGGCACACAGGAGCTGAATAAATTAGATTCATTATTTTCTAAAACATAATTTTCTTTGTATCTCTCAGATAGTCCATTCCTGTGGTGTTAGAATTAGCTTGGAACAAAATGGCACAAGAAATAGGCTTTACCATCCTCAAGTAAAGTTATTTAACACATCATTCAGAAAACAGCAACAGCAGTTAATCTCAAATACAATGAACCTAGCTCTCTCAATAAGTATCAAAAGGTCAATTTTGTATGTAACCTTTTTTAATACAAAAGGCCAGGTGGTTGTAATTTATCTGAGCAAATCAAAATGAGCAAAAGGATGAGTACTGAAAAGGTCATTTAAAAGCTAGATCCTCAGAATGGATTTTAATACATATTACTCCTCAAAGAGCAAAAATGAGAACCTGGTTAATTTCAAATTTTGAAATCTGCACTTGAAAAAATTTTTCACACATAGAATACCCCCACAGTCATACCATGGAGTATATTTCTTAAACTTAGAGGTTTAAGTTGTGAAAGAAATACCTGTCCTGCTCTCAAAGAGAGGGACAAATGAATGCTATGTCTCTGACATCCAGGAGGTGCACAATATGATCAAGTCAACCTTGACAAGTGGAAATATAAAAGCATCTGACTACAATAGAAATGACACACTGACTTCTGCTTGTGTGCCAGTAATTTATGACTTGATGCTCTTGCTGCAACAAAGCTCAGATCAATCTCTCAGTAGTTCCCCCAACCCCAAGAAGTAATTTACTAAAGAAAGATTTCTTTTCTCCCTGATTCTGGGAATTAATGCAAAGCTAATGATTCAATTCTGAGCCACAACATGCTAGCTTCTAGGTTAAAAAATTCTAAATGCAACATAATCCAGTTAGCTTTTTCATTTAGTGTATAAGGAGTTCGTGTTGAACATTTAAGTAGTTTATGACTATAATTTTGAAGTTCTTCAAGAGGTTCTTAAATCTTCCTGGATACGTAAATGACCCACACACTGGCATTTTACTTTTAATCAATACATATATTAAAGATATTTTTTTCCTTTGAGGAAAATGGGATTATTTTGCTATTAGCTAATGGAGTCATTTTCAGTTCAATATTTCAAAATGCTAAAAAATGGTTCTCCAGTAAAATGCTCCTTTGTGAAGACATCTGCTAAATATAATTTTTTAAGTCTCCATTGGAAGATACCTATAATAATCATTGACTAACTGGTGTGATAAATGAATAAGCAATCTGACTTGTTTTTAATATTTTGTGAAAGGAGACATGACATGCTTTTTTTAAAATATGAATTTCAATTGTTTGAATTTTTTAAATGTGAAGGGCAGTTTGATGTAGCATAGATTACTCATGACTGATATAAATTGGCTTTCTTATGTACTTGGAACAATGTGTTAAACCACAAAAATCAGAATGTGAGAAAGTCACAGTCTCATTGGAATAACTCATTCTCGGATTTGGAAGGAATACTGGAGGTTACTTAGTCCAGTGTTCCTATTAAAGCAGGCTCAGAAGTGCTGTGACTTTCCTGACAGATGGTCATCTAGGACCCTTGAATACCTTGAGTGAACTTTGATCAAGACAAGTCTTCTTTACTTAGCATGTCTATGAGTAAATTTTTGAAACTAAATTCGGAACTTCACATTGGTATTTATTATACATATTTCATGTTTTACTGTTGTGATTGTTTTTAATCTATTTTTTTATTGAGTGCAGAATTCTCTTTGAACCTTTAAACTTCCAATGTGTTAGTTGTCTCTCTGCATGTTGTCTTTCATGTTGACCCCTATTCCATTCCCCTGAACAGGTCAATGGGGGCAAAGAGAATCAAGATAGTGAGTTGCCATACTTGCTAGTAATGCAACGCAAATCATAAAAGCCACCACAAGAATGAGTTTTGCTTTTTCATATTCCAGGGTTCCCTCCATGTAGTATATCAAAAGATAGGACAGATAAGGTATATGGATTTAGAAACATTCAGTTTATTATGTCTACTCTGGGTGGCAAGAGGTATATGATACCCAAGAAGTTCCCTAGCTAGCAGACTAGGCATGTTTTCCCTTATTTTCAAACTTTGTGAAACCATCCTTTGTCCACTGCAAAACTTACCCAAAACTTAGCCCTCCTTAGCCCTTGCTCTGGAATACAACTTTTTGGACCATATGTTATTGAATTCTAATTTCTGTACTTTGTATATATTTTTATAAGGAGTGGGTTCCAAACTTGGGGCAACTGAGAAAGGCATCTGTGTATTTCTTACTTAGTCAGCCCCTCTGCAGCTGATGACCAGACAGATTTCTTGGCTCATTCAACCTCTCTTGGTCCAATGATGCTCCCAAAAACTTTGCAGCATCTTCCTCTGTGTTTTGTCTGCTTCACCAATCAACTGGTACATTTTCTTGAATGTACTGGCTTATGATATATTCCTGCTAAGAAGACATATCTAACCCTATGATTTTCTTCCCTTTACCAAAAGCATTTTAACTTTCACCAAATATAGTCTATATACTTCACAGTTAATCTACAAATTCCCTTTATTCTAATATATTTCCTTTCTATGAATTTTCCCATAAATATCTAAATTTGATAATCAGGCCATTTATTTCTTGGTTGATGAAAATTTTAAGTGGATAAGAGAAAGAAATACATGCTTCATTACCTTTTCTCTAGAAATGGACACTTACCTAGCAATCAATAATGAATCTATTGAACTGTTGGGGTCTCTGATAAGTTTTCTATTATTAAGTAGACCCTTCTCATCTGCTTGGGATTCTGAACAAGTTAAAAAGTAAAAAGTGAAGATAAAGAACATAATATCATTGAGACAGCCAAGTAAAATGGGCCGCCTGGCAGAACCTCTGACACGCCTGCGCAATGGGAGGAATGCACACTGGGTGCAGCCTCAGAAAGTTCGTGCTGTTTGCAGCGGGAGGAACTTGGCCTCTCCTGTTCTGGGGTGGTACCTGGGAGTCAATTGGTGAGATGGGGGCCTGTTAACAGGAAATTCTCTCACTTTGCTGAGTTTTTTTTCTTTTCACCCAATAAATTCCATTTTTCCCACCCTTCAATGTATCTGTGAGCCTAACCTTTCATGGTCATGTGATAAGGACCCCATTTTTAGCTGAACTAAGGAAAAGGTCCTACAACATCATCTTCGTTACTGATGCTGTTTATTTCACTTAAATTTAGAAATCAAATAAGCCACTCCATTTCCTTAAGGATAGAGCAAGTAATGGGGCAATCTAGAAAACAAAAATGAAGATCACTGGGCTTCAACTAGGGCCAAGGCCTTAATGTGCCATTTACTATGCAAGTGCAACTATTCCTAAGCTTTGCTGAGGCAATGACTTAATCATATGGAAAAAAAGGCTTTGGAAATTATTGAGCAGAATATTTGCTGTTACTAAACATAGTAAACTACAAAGAAGTCAATTTCTAAATTTATAGAACAATGAATTTTAATTTTTGTACTTTGTACACATACATGAGGAGTGAGTCCCAAACTTGGGGCAACTGAGAAAGGTATCTGTGTATTTCTGTCTTAGCCAGTCCTTCAGCAACTGATGACTAGACAGCTTTCTTGGCTCATTCAATCTCTTATGGACAGACGATAGATAGATAGATAGACAGATAGACAGATAGACAGATAGATAGATAGAAAATAGAACCTGAATGAGTTTTAAATGGTTACTGTGTACATGTGTGTGTGTATATATATATAAACAGAATGTGAATGAGCTTTAAATGGTTAGTGTTAGGCTTAAGTAGCCAACACTAGTTCCTTTACCTAAAATTTCATTTTCTACTTCTTCCCTGACCACCTCAATTAAAATGTCAATCATCTTCACACAGACACACACACAAACACACACACACACACACACACGCGCTGCCACTTTCCCTCTTCCTTGTTTTGTTTTTCTCCACATTATTCTCTATCATCTAATATGCTATATATTTTGCTTGTTTATTTAAAGTTTGTCTCTACTGATAGTACTTGGATTTTTATATATGTTAATCTCAGCATCTAGAAAGTATTTGATAGATGGAAGATGTTCAATAAATATTTGTTGAATTTAAAAATTAATTTAGGACCAAGATAGGACCTATGGATGAAACTTACAATCATTTAGTTTGAACACAAGCTCAAGGTCACTCTCTACCATGTGGTCTTAGATTGTCTCTGAATTGGCTAATGACAGAGGAGAGACAAATACTTCCTGGGAAGTAAAGTCATAGAGACATACAGTGGCAACAGCCACAGCAAAATAAGATTGAAATGCCTCTGGTTAGTCACAAAAGCATGGGTGCTATTCACCAAACACAGTCACTCTCAATTTAGGGTTGGGATAAATGGAAACTAAAAAGTTTTTAAAATACTGTCTTGGAGGAGAAGGCATGAATAAGATGTACTCAGGGCTGGGCTGATATGATTAAAAATTTCTAATTTTTTTTACTTTTTTTTTTTTTTTGAAACATTGTCTTACTCTGTCGCCCAGCCTGGAGTTAAGTGGCACAATCTTGGCTCACTGCAACCTCCGTCTCCTGGGTTCAAGTAATCATCGTGCCTCAGCCTCCTGAGTAGCTGGTATTACAGGTGCACATCAGCACACCTGGCTAATCTGTGTACTTTTAGTAGAGACAGTGTTTGCACCATGTTGGCCAGGCTGGTCTCAAACTCCTGACCTCAAGTGATCCACCTGCCTTGGCCTCCCAAAGTGCTGGGATTACAGGCATGAGCCACTCCGCCCAGCCACAAATTTCTAAATTTTGCAAGAAGGCAGCAATGTTTCTCTAAGAGGTAAGTATGCATAATACCAAAATCAACCATTTGTTTAGGGATTTCTCCCACTGGGATTTACACCCACAACTCATGAATTCTGGACAACTTGTATAGACCAATAGGTATCATGGCAAGGTTAAAATCAGGGTTTACAATCTACCCTTCTTTCCTTAGATACCACTGAGTCTCTGGTATGGTGTTTGGCCACACTAAGAACTAGGTTTAGGCATATCATTTTGCCTGAGATAACTCATTTAAAGGGTAGGAATTGGTCTGCTTTCTAAATTTGGTCACTGTGTGACCAGTGCTCTGAAAATTTTCCATGTATTATTAATAATTTGTATTATTTAAAATCAGGCCCACAGAAGGCTTGGCATTGAACTAATATAGCAGTGTTGACACTGAAGGAGCTCTAGGCATTCTGGTGAGAAACAGACAATCCCAACTCTTCCTGTGAATGGCGAATGCTTATGGCTGAGACTAATATTGAAGAATGTTTAATATTTTAATAAGAAATATTGAAGAATGGTTTTGGAAGTTATTTGAAGAATTTTTAACTCACAAAGGCAAAATAATTTTAGACTTTACTTATGGTTTTAACTTGCCGAGAAATATAATCTTTTAAACTTTAATTACTGTTCCCTGGGAATTTGATAAAGTGAGGAGATTTTATTTAATTAGGGCATTTCTATGTTTTTGGAATTTTATTACTGATGTATCTTTACACATTCTAGTATTAGAGTTATTTAATATGGCCATAGAGTTATATATAATTTAAGATAAGAAATAAGTTGGCGGTAAATTTCCAGCTTCAGATACAGAGTGTCATTGAAGCTGATTTGATATGTGTCCTGTTCCAACCCATTTCAGAATCTTCTCAGTGTAGAATCAAAACTGACGATCATGGATCTCAGGATAACGCCCAAAGCAGCTGACATTAGAATTGGCCTCCTGCCCAAATAAATTGCTGATCTCCTCCCTCACATAGTTGACCACAGGCTTTATGGTTAAACTCAGTGGCCTAAGAGAACAGCTGCAAGGCAAAGTTAGAGGGGAAAATCTTTTGCCATTCCTAATTTTGATGAGGAGGTATTTTCCATGAATACTCTCCTAGCTTCTCTCCTGCTCTTACTCATTGTGTTCCAAGGAGGTGAAGTGATTAATTCTACAGATGAATCTGCCTCTCTTCCTTTTAGAAGCAAGTCTGCCTGCAGATGATGTGAATTTGGTTTGGATCCTCTCTCTCATAAGTTCTTATTTGGGAAGCCTACCCACAGGAGACAGCATACCTTAATGTATTATCCATGGCAGGGTGACAAAAATCTGCCTAATTCTTGAGTTCAGAATTAGCAAAATAATTTGGTTTATGGACCCAGTTATGTCCTTCAGCATGACTTTTATCAACAAAAAAAATGATCTATTGACCAGTATTTTCAAATTAACTGTTTAGTTCCTATTTGTTTAGAACCCAGAGAAAGAAAAGAGTGCTAATTATTGGCCCCTCTCAGAAACCACCAACAATAACTATGCTATTACCCAGTGTCCATTTTTCTGTCAACTTTAAAAGAACACCAGATATTCATAAATGCCATTATAAAGTTAAGATATATCATATCTGCAGCATAACCTTGCTGTATCAGTCAGGTTATCCTAACAAAAAAAGAAAAAAATTCATTTTGAAGCCTTAACTCACTTATAGCTTTACACTTTCTAATACCATTACTTAAACAGAATAAATGAATGAATGATTTATTGGGGTATTTTATTTTAGCCCTCTTGCCACAGAATCAAAATAGCTTTCCTGTAAACATTTTGGAATAAATTTTGCCAAAATCTGGGGGTATGTAAATGCTTCTCTTCTCTATTCTCTTTCCTTTATATTATATACTCTCAAATGGCATGAAAATTTTCTCTCTCCCAGGACTCCTACATCCCCCACCTGTTGGTTATCTTACTATTCTCTCTGTCTTCTCAAAGTTAAAGCTATTAGCAAAGCAAATCAAGAATGGATGACATC
Source organism: Pongo pygmaeus (assembly GCF_028885625.2). Classification (NCBI taxonomy): domain Eukaryota; kingdom Metazoa; phylum Chordata; class Mammalia; order Primates; family Hominidae; genus Pongo; species Pongo pygmaeus. The sequence goes on along the minus strand of NC_072381.2, from coordinate 121,090,545 downwards.
TTCAGCTTTCAGTGGAATATCCAGACAGTTTCTACTTTCCTATAATTACTCTATCTTGATTCAGTGCCAATTTTGTAACCTGTCTGTGGGACAAAGACAATGTGTCACAGGTCATGCAATTATGACTACACACACTTTCAGCTCAAGCGAGATCTTTTGGAATTAATTCAAGTGCAGTACTCATTGCAGCCACCATCTTCAAAATGTAAATAATCTGATTCATGTACCCCTTTTCTATTTATTATACTCTTTCTGTCAATACTATCTTGGCTTACACTGATTTTCCATGTCAGGACTATCACATAAACAAAGTAAATAACTTACTGATGAAATACATGTTCCAAAGCTTCTAAATTTCACCCAAGTCTCTGCATGCTTTCAGTGTTATTTTATTGTTTTTTTTTTACTATAGGATAAATGACTCTTTTTGGTGAAAAATGCTATATATTATACTCAGTCATTAAAGAATTGAGATCCCTCTACAATGCGAGATGCTTTGCTAAAACTACAGAAACTAGCAAGAAATAGGACAGAGTGCTTTTCTTCCAGATTTGTATTCTACTTAGAAAATTGAGATTTAAAGCATAAAATGTTAACTTACAATAACAGATTTTAATCACAGAACAATTCAGAATTGCAAGTGTTCAATCAGTTGTCAAGGAAGTACCATAAACAAGTGATGAGATTTTAGGAAAAGACATTGTCATGGACCGGACTGGTACTAAAGGCCTTAAGACGTCTGTGAGACAAAGATGTGCAGGATTTGAATAATAACATTGTGATAATTAAATAATTTGGGTTGGAATAATTCTTTTATTGTACAATTCTAGTTTTGTGAGACTAAATGTACCCTTTATCCTTCTTTATACTACAAATTCCTGTTCATTATTTCTTCTCATTTGTCAAAGTCTATACATTGCTCTTCTTTTCTACCTTCTTTTTCTTCAAATCTCTCAAATTTTCTCATCTCTGAATCGCATAAATCTTTTCCTGCCCTGCCTTTTCCATTCCCTTTTAGTTACAGTAACCACAGGAACAAGATTTTACTCTTCAGATATATTGGAATAAGTTTGTGATACCAGAATTCCAAAAAAAACAGAACTACATTTGTGTCAATCATTTACTTGACATAAACTTTGCTCACCCAATATATATTTTGCTCACTATATTTGCTCTTCATTACATATATTTCAGTATGTAATAATTAGACATGCAAGGTATCTGAATGTGTGACATGCCAACAAATACTGATTGAATTCTAGCATTGTAGTGAGTGTTTTGGGCTTTCTTCAGAAACTGCCTTATACTCACTGACAATTCTAAGGCCAAGTAGGTCAAAATTCAAATAAATATGCAAATTATTAAAAAGTGAATGAATTTGTATAAATATTATTAAAATAGACCTGAACATTTAACTGGTATCTGCTACCTTTTAACCAGCTCTTCTTTCCATCAGTAATAAAAAAGTAATGAATATAGCATAAATTATTATTCAATCTACTGAATGCCACTGTTGTCAAGAAAGCACGTGTGTTCCCTTTCTGAGAATCTTAAGTAAACAGTTATAATTTATTTTCCCAATTCATTGCTTACTTGCTTCAAAAAAAGTGAGATGACTAACTAAGCAAATTATATTCTAATTTAAATCTTGTCTTAACCTTAACAAAATGGACCAAAACTGTATTTTAATTCAAGTTAGAAGTCACTGTAGGCTTGTCAAAGTAATATACACCACAGACATTAGCAAATACACAGAACCAATAAGAGCTTAAATGATATCCTTTAGCAATTTTCTTGCTAACATTTCAGCTTGAACTTATAATAACATTTATGATAATTTACTGTATACTGCTGACTTAAAACATTTAATTGGAAATGATGCAAGCATACCTTCAGACAATGATGTATCAGATATGGCAAGGCTTTCTCTAGTGCAAACAAAAGCGGAAGAGCAAATATAATGTCACTGGAAATTATGTCCCCTTCCTATATAAAGATCTTAGCCATTTCTAACAAACAGTATTAAAAAGGAAGAAAGAGTTTACAAATTTTCAAATATTTTAAAATTATCAATGTATGTAGATTTTGTTAAAACAATAATTCCCTTTAGGAAGATGATTGTATCTTCATAAGAACCCTGAGAGTTCAGGCTCCAATTTTCTCAGGGAAAAGAAGTTACAAAGCAAATATGGGACTTACTAAAAGCTAAAGACACAAAAAATTCTAGTTAATAGTGCTACTTTTGTTCTCATTTTATTTCTATTGCAGTATTGACAACACTGATCTACATGAAGTAAGAAGCCAGAGAACTCTACTCTAAAAGATAAAGAGGACTCTGAATTCCATTCTGTAATCCCTTCCACCTTTAGAAATTATATTCATCATCTCAAATGTTTATGTTCCTTTTCAATATTAGTGCAGTAAGCTGGATAATGATTATTTTATATAAATATCATTATATATAATTTAAATAACTTGAAAGGGATTCATAAGATAAATTAGTAAACAGGAGCACACCAAGGAATATTTTTACCTAATTGGCAAAAATTAAATTAATGAAGCACTTTGGCAAGAGTATTAAGAGAATGCCACTGGTTTGGCCCTTCTGGAAAGCTATTTGCCAACAGATATCAAAAACATCAAAAGTCCACATATCCTTTGACCTAGTAATTCCACCGCTAAGATTCTATATTAATGAAATACATAATGAGAGATATAAGCAAGATTTATAAGTTTCTATGAAAGTGTCATTTATAATAGTGAAAAATTGGAGACAATTTGGTCTATTTGGTTAAACTGGAATACCAAAAAGGTGAAATATCATATGACCATTAAAAATTTTTCAAGGAATCTTAATAACATTGGAAAATGTTAAGAATATAACTTTATATGAAAAATCAGAATAAATTAATGTGTATATATATGTATATGTAAATGCACATACATATATAATCACATATATATATAAAATACAAATAAGATTTGGAATAATGTTTACTTTGGCTTGGGGGATACGGGGAGATGGAATAGGGGAGGGCCAATAAACTTAATATGATATTGTTGATGAGGTTCAAAAGAAGAAAAAACTCACTGTAAGAATCATCCCAATTATATTTCTATATCATTGATATCCACATCTATACCTATATCTTTATGCCTGGGAAATACAAAAAGTGTTATCTTTAGAACATGAATTTTAACTTACTTAAATATATATTTTCTGAACTTTTCTATAAGTTTCTGTAAGAGGGAAAGAAGAATATTAGCTGTTATTTTGATGTCTCTGAATTGTTTAGACTGATACAATAAGAGTGCAATGATTTTGGAAAACAGTAGAACAATAAAATAATAAGTTTTGCTATTTTAGAAAGCTGCCTTATTTGTAGCCATTATTTTTATTATATATTATGTGATACTACAGGATAAAAGTGACACAGATTAGTACCTGCCTAAGTTGAATTCATTAATGAAACAAGTTCTAGGAAAAATCCTGTATATAAGTAATTAAAATTGAGATGAATAATTAATCATATCAATTAAATTTAGAATTTGTAAGAAATTACTCAAAAACTAAGAGAGACTGCATTGGAAGAATTTTCTGTGAAACAGAAGCATGCTTAGTTGTTGATGTTAGCTAGATAAGGAAGTAATCTTTTTCAGAAGCCATTAAAGTAGCTCAAATTAATATCTGATTATGTGTAGCTGTTCTCATAAAAAATGATCTAGTGTGATAAAACTTCAGTTGATCTAAACTGCATGGCACTATACAGGACTTTAAATTGGCATATTTAACTACTCAGGTTGTCAAATTAATTTAGATTAGGCCTAAAAATATAATGACAAAGTTTGCCATCTGGCGGTCAGTGTGATACAAGTCGGATGTCTGCACTTAACCTATTTCTATTTCAGAGTTTTGAACTGGGTGTAAAAATGGAAGACAATATCGGTATTAAATAAATTCATGGGCGAAATTAAAGCTGTGGCAGATAACGGTGCACTATGTGATTTGGTCAGATAGTAGCTGTGGTGGGCTGAATAATGCCCCCCCCCCCCCCTCAAAATCTCCAGGTCCTAATCTCTAGAATCTGTGCAAGTTTCCTTACATGGTAAAAGAGACTTTGCAGATGTGATTAAATTAAGTCTTAAGATGGGGATATTTTCCTGGATCATCCTGAGGGGCCCTACCTGTAATCCCAGTGCTCTTATAACAGAAGTCTAGGGAGATTTAAGTAGAGAAGAAATGAAGGTGATGTGACACTAAAGTAAGATGTGACAGTGCTGGCTTTGACAAGGGCCAGGAGCCAAGGAATGCAAGAAATGTAGTTTTAGAAACTAAAAAAGGCAAGAACATGGATTCTCCCCTACAGCCTCTAGCAGGGGCGTGGCTACAGAGACCTTGATTTCAGCAGGGTGGGACTAATTTCAGACTTCTGATCTTCAGAACTGCAAGGGAATACATTGTTTAAAGTCATTGAGTTTACAGTAATTGTGTTGTACTAGCCACAGGGAACTAATATGACAGCTAAGGGGAAGACGGCCTGAGGCTGGGATGATATAAGAAAATATAAGAAGTGTGAAAAAATTAACTCTGTCCACTAACTAGATACTAAATATGACCATGTCTGTCAATAAGTAATGCATTAGCACACAAACTAATTTTTTAAGCCTAGAAAAAGTTGTTTAGAAAGAAACCAAACACAATGCACAAAAATAAACTACTTTCTGCATAATCCCTGTGGTCTGACCTGGTAATTCAAAGGAACAGAATAGTGAAAGTATTTTACTCTACAAATCTTTGGGAGACAGTAATCTTATAGTACACGCATATTTTATTATGACAGTGATCTTACAGTAATCTATAGTACAGTAATCTTACAGTAAAAGACAGTAATCTTATAGTACCTGCATAATTTTATAGTGATGGTAATCTTATAGTACATGCATATTTTACTCACCAAGGTAATGTGATATATTTTAAAAAGTTAAATATTAACCAAAGCAAGGAGCTATCCTGTAGTAGAGAACAGATTTAGAGTAAAATGAGGCTTGAGATAAAATTCACTAAGTATAAAAAAATGAAGAAATATCGCTGGTCTGAGAAGTAATAAATATACAGCATATTCCTTGCTTTTTTAAAATCGATACCTCTATTATTTTAACCAATCTTGTTTTCTGGGAAGTGAAGAAAATTTCTAGATGTAATGCTAAAATATCTGTTAGTATTTGAATCACTATAATGTGTACTTGTGCTTGAAAAATAGAAGCATACAGACAGTATTTTTAGTTCTCAGGATCCAGAGGAAGCAGGCAATCTGATGGCCAAGGTCATAGGTATAGATGAAACATAAATGAGATATTTAACATCATTGGTTTGGTTCAATTAACATTTACTGAGTACAGATCAGATTTCGGGGATCATCCTAGGCATTGAGATTCTCTGCCTTCAGTACATATAAATCAAATAAGCAACGAAAGAGAAATCCACATGCAGCCATGGAAGCAAAAGAGGAGGGCTGTCTCATATGAGAGTGACTGCAGAGTGGGGCCAGAAGGGTTCCACATGAAACGTGAAGGAGAAGAAGGAGTTAACTAGGAGAAGAAAGAGAAAGAGAAGAGGGTTATGGAAGAAGAAAGGAGGAGAAAGAGATAGAAGAAGAAAGATGAGGATATAATAAGCAGAAAGACTATAATAGGAAATGGAAAGACACCAATATTTCTATAAAATAGCATAGAACAGTCAATATTTTGCTTTCTTTAGAATATAAGAAAATGTGGTGGGAATGAAGCTAGACAGGTAGGCAACACCGTATACCCCATATCACAAAAAGTATTCTATAGGGATTGCGAACCTAGGTGTGTTAGCTTTCATTTTTTATCTTAAAAATGTTAGTTTAAGGAACAAAGTAGTTATTGTTCATATTTATTCTGCTTAATATTTTTCCTAAAAATAAAATTATTAAATGTATCCTGAAAATAGTACATATAACTCATATATACAATTTAAAAATAACGATTACATGGGTTGAAAATATGTCTCCCCAAAAAGGTAATGTTAAAGTCCTAAACCCTAGTATGTCAGAGTGGGGCCTTATTTGGAAATAGGGCCATTGCAGATGTAACTAGTTAATATATCACAACAAAATAGGGTGGGCCCCCTAATTTAAGATGACCAGTTTCCTTATAAAGACAATTCAATGTAGAGAGACAGAGACATAGGGAGAAAGCCATATGAAGAAGGCAAAGATCAAAGGGATGCACTTACAAGTCAAGAAATGTCGAATATTGCCAGCAACTCACCAGAAGCTAGGGAGAGGCACACACAGCTCTCAGAAGGAACCAACCCTACTGATATTTTGATCTTAGACTTAGAGCCTCCAGAATCGTAAAAGAATACATTTCTGTTGTCTCAAATATTCTCCTATACTTTTTCAAGTTTAAAAATTTTCTTCCTTTTAAGTGAAAACTGACTGTCTTTAATAAATCTGGGATTCATTTTTGTGCATGTGCAAATCGGGATTCTATTTCATTTTTTTCCAGTCAGTTGTCCCACCATCATTAATTAAAGATTCCATCATTTTCCCACTAACTTGAAAATCAAGCCGTATATCAAATTTCCATATATTTGATAAGGGGCCTAAATCTAGACTTTCTATTCAGTTCCATAAATGATTTATCCTTCAGGAAGCTCCACAGTAAATTTTGATATTTGGAAAGAAAATTCCCCCAAACTATTCTATTTTTATAGAGCATTCTGGTTTTCTTTCTTTCATTTCTTTAATATGTTTGTTTTAAATATATTTTTAAATATACAAGAGATTATATGTTTATATATATTATCTACATATATGTTTGTATATTAAGTTAATGCATGTTACATGCATTTATTAAATTAAAAACATAAGATAATGAACATCCATGAACTCACCACTCAACCTAAAAACTAGAATGTTACTAGATCATCCATCAATTTATGTGCTACTTCCCTATTTTATCTCCCTGCTTATCACTCCAGAGGTAACCACTGTCATAAGTAGTTTTGGTACTTTTTGATATTTATAACAATGTTCTCTTTTGCTGTGCAGAAGCTCTTTAGTTTAATTAGATCTGACTTGTCAATTTTTGTTTTTGTTGCAATCGCTTTTGAAGACTTAGTCATAAATTCTTTCCCAAGGTCAGTGTCCAGAATGGTGTTTCCTATGTTGTCTTCTAGGATTCTTATAGTTTGAGGTCTTACATTTAAATCTTTAATTCATCTTGCATTAATTTTTGTATATGGTGAAAGGTAGAGGTCCAGTTTCATTCTTCTGCATATGGTTAGCCAGCTATGCCAGCACCATTTATTGAATAGGGAGTCATTTATCCATTGCTTATTTTTTTTGACTCTGTCAAAGACCACAGGGCCATAAGTGTGTGGCTTTATTTCTGCGATCTCTACCTTGTTCCACTGGTCTATGTGTCTGTCTTTGTACCAGCACCATCTGTTTTGATTACTGTACTCTTGTAGCATAGTTTGAAGTCTATAGTTTGTTCTTTTTGCTTAGGATTGCCTTGCCTATTTGGGCTTTTTTTTTCTTTTTGGTTCCATAGGAAATTTTTTTTTGGTTCCACAGGAACCTACATAATTAGCTTTTTCTAATTCTGTGAAAAATGACTTTGGTAGTTTGATAGGAATAGTGTTTAATCTGCAGATTATTTTTGGCAGTAGATATTGATTCTTCCAATCCATGAGTACAGAATGTTTTTCATTAGTCATCTATGACTTCTTTCAGCAGTGTTTTGTAGTTCTCCTTGTAGAGATCTTTCACCTCCTTGGTTAGATGGATTCCTGGGTATTTTATTTTTTGTGTGACTATTCTAAATGAGATTGTATTCTTGGTTTGGTTCTCAGCTTGAACGTTATTGGTGTATAGAAATCCTGCTGATTTGTGTACATTGATTTTGTATCCTAAAACCTCGCTGAAGATTAGTTCCAGGAGCATTTTGGTGGATTCTTTAGTGTTTTCTAAGTATAGAGTCATTAGTGTTTCCTAAGTTTAGAATTATATCATCAGCAAAGCGAGATAATTTGACTTATTCTTTTACTATTTAGATGCCTTTTCTTTTCCTTGCATGATTGCTCTGGCTAGGACTTCCAGAACTATGTTGAATAGGAACAGTGAGAGTGAGCATCGTTGTCTTATTCCAATTATCAAGGGAAAAGCTTCCAGCTTTTTCCCATTCAGTATTATGTTGGCTGTGGGTTTGTCAAAGATGGCTCTTATTATTTTGAGGTACATTCCTTTGATGACTAGTTTTTTGAGGATTTTTATCATGAAGGGATGTTGGATTTTATTGAAAACTTTTTGGTGTCTATAACAAAAAGTCATAAACTTTGTGTTTTTCATTCTGTTTATGTGTCGAATCACATTTATTTATTTGCATATGTTGAACCAACCTTGCATGCCAGGAATGTAGCTACCCAATCATGGTGAATTAACTTTTTCATGTGCTGCTGGATTCAATTTGCTAGTATTTTGTTGAGGACTTTTGCATAACTTTCTTTTTTTGTTGTGTTTTCCAGGTTTTGGTATCAGGGTGATGCTGGCTTCATAGAATGCTTAGGGAAGAGTCTCTCCTGCTGTATTTTTTGGAATAGTTTCAGTAGAATGAATACCAGCTCTCCTTTGTATGTCTAGTAGAATTCAGCTGTGAATCCGTCTGGCCCAGGCTTTTTTTGGTTGGTAGGTTTTACTACTGATTCAGTTTTAGAACTCAATATTGCTCTGTTCAGGGTTTCATTTCTTCTTGATACAATCTTGCGGAAATTGTGTGTTTCTAGAAATTTATCAATTTTCTCTAGATTTTATAATTTGTGTGCAGAGGTGCTCATAATAGTCTCTGAGGAACTTTTATATTTTCATGGGATTGGCTGTAATATCATCTTTGTTATTTCTGATTTTGGTTATTTGGATCTTCTTCAGTTTGTTTGCTAATCTACCTAGCAGTCTATCAATCTTATTTATCCTTCCAAATAACCAACTTTTGCTTTCGTTGATTCTTTGTATGGATTTTTGTGTCTCAACTTCATTCAGCTATGCTCTGATTTCAGTTATTTCTTTTCTTCTCCTAGCTTTGGGGTTAGTTTTTGTTTTTCTAGTTCCTCTAGCTGTGATGTTAGATAATTAAATTGAGATCTTTCTAATTTTTTGAGGTAGGTGTTTAGCACTATAAGCTTCCTCTGAATACTGCTTTTGCTGCATCCCAGAAATTTTGGTATGTTGTATCTATATTTTCACTTATTTCCAATAATTTTTTGATTCCTGCCTTAATTTTGTTGTTTATCCAAAAGTCATTCAAGGGCAGGTTTTTAAATTTCCATGTAATTGTGTGGTTTTGAGAGATCTTATTGGTATTGATTTCTACTTTTATTCCACTGTGGATTGAAGGTATGGTTGTTATATTTTCAATTTTAAAAATTTATTAAGACTTGTTTTATGGCCAAGCATGGGGTTGATCTTAGAGTATGTTTCATGTGCAGATGAGAATAATGTATATTCTGTGGTTAATAGGTATAGTTTTCTATAGCTATCTTTTAGGTCCAAATGGTCAAGCATAGAATTTAAGCCCAGAAATTCTTTGTTAGTCTTCTGCCTTGATGATCTATCTAATGCTGTTAGTGGGGTGTTGCACTTCCCTCTATTATTGTGTAGCTGTCTGTGTATTTTCATAGGTCTAGAAGGACTTGTTTTTATAACTCTGGGTGCTCCAATGTTGAGTGCATATATATTTAGAATAGTTAAGTCTTTTTGTTGAATTGAACTCTTTATCAATATATAATGCCCTTCTTTGTCCTTCTTTACTGTTATTGGTTTAAAGCCTGAAACTATCAACAAAGTATAACAGACAACATAAAGCATGGGAGAAAATATTCACAAGCTATGCAGCCAATAAAGGTCTAATATGCAGAATCTACAAGGAATTTAAACAATTCAACAAGGAAAAGTCAAATAACCCCAGTAAAAAGTGGGCAAAAGACATGAACAGACACTTCTCAAAAGAAGACATATAAGTGGCTAAAATATATATGAAAAAATGCTTCATATCACTCACCATCAGAGAAATGGAAATCAAAACCACAAAACCACAATGAGATACCATCTCACACCAGCCAGAATGCATATTTTTAAAAAGTCAAACAACAGTAGATGCTGGTGAGGCTGCAGAGAAAAAGAAACACTCACACAGTGTTGGTGGGAGTGTAAATTAGCTCAGCCACTGTGGAAAGCAGTTTGAAGATTTCTCAAAGAACTTAAAACAGAACTACAATTTGACCCAGAAATCCCATTACTGGGTATATATCCAAAAGAAATAAATCATTTAACCAAAAAAGGCACACACATTTGTATTTTTATTCCAGTACAATTCACAATGGTAAAGACATCGAGTCAACTTAAGTGTCCATCAATGACAGATGAATAAGGAAAATGTGGTACATATACACCATGGAATTCTACATAGCCATAAAAATGAATGAAATCTTGTCCTTTGCAGCAACATGGATGTAGCTGAAGGCCGTTATCCTAGGCAAATTAACATAGGAACAGAAAACCAAATACCACATGGTCTCATTTAAAAGTGGGAGCTAAACATTGAGCACTCATGGACATAATGATGACAGCAACAGACAGAGGAGGCTACTAGAGATGAGAGGGCAGAAGGAAAGGGCTGAAAAAGTAACTATGGGGTACTATGCTCACTACCCGGATGACGGGGTCAATGGTACCCCAAACCTCAGTCATGTAATGTACCCATGTAAGAAACCTGCACATGTATCCTTGAATCTAGAATAAAAGCTGCAATTATTTAAAATGATAAACGATAAATAAATAAACAAACAAACAAATAAATGTTCTCTGACTGTGAATGGTCCTTTATATCTTGCTTTTTTCACTTCAGCTTATGTTTCTAACATCCATTTGTGTTTCTGTGTGAAGCTCTCATTTATTCATTTTACTCCCAATAATTTGCAGTGACACATACCAAGTTTTTAATTCTATGTGAGTTTGTTGTTGAACTCTTTACTCTGTTCTCTTGATCTAATTGCCTATCCTTACACAAAAAAACACACTTCTTAATTACTCTAGTTTTATTAAAAAAAACAAAAACAAAACTAGGTATCTTGAAAGGCAAGTCATCTAATCTTATACTTTCTGGTCAAGAGTGTCTTGGATATTCTTGATACTTTGCTTTTCCATGTGAATGTTAGAACTATATTTCATGTTTTATAAAAACCTGTTGCAATGGGAATTTTATTAAATCTACAGATCAATTTGATAATTTTACTACACTGAATCTCCTTAGATTCAGTAGAATTGATGACTTTACTATACTAGACCTTTTTATCCATAAAGTTGCTATTTCTCTCCATTTGGCTGAGTCATCATTAATCCCTCTCAACAAAGCTTTATAAAACTATAATTTTATGACTTCATAATTTTCTACATAACAATCTCGGGCATCTGTTAAAATTATTCCTAAATAGCCATTTTTGTTGCTAATATAGATTTTTTTAAAAAAATCATATTTACTATTTGTTGCTCGTGTATATAAATATGAAATTTCCTTTAGTGTATTTACTTTATCTGGCTACTTCGTTAACTTTTAAATATTACTAAAATTTAATAACTTAATACAAAAAGCACTGAGAAGAATATTGCTAGTAATGGCCATTTCTGGATAGCTGCTCTTTTTTTTGTCTACTCATATTTCTTCTTCTTTTTTTTTTTTTTGAGATGGAGTCTCGCTCTGTTGCCAGGCTGAAATGCAGTGGCACCATCTCGGCTCACTGCAACCTCTGCCTCGCAGGTTCAAGTGTCTCTCCTGCCTCAGCCTCCCGAGTAGCTGGGACTACAGGCCCACAACATCATGCCCAGCTAATTTTTGTATTTTTAGTAGAGATGGGTTTCACCATGTTGGTCAGGATGGTCTGGATCTCTTGACCTCGTGATCTGCCTGCCTCGGCCTCCCAAAGTGCTGGGATTACAGGCTTGAGCCACCGCGCCCAGCCCACATTTCTTCTTGACACTAGCAACAACTGTAGCATCTTTATGTTCAACTGAACTCTATCAGTATGCCATATGTTAAGAAAATTCATCATCTTAAAATGCCTTCATGATTTCCCCTGTCCTTACTTGTAAATTCTCCATGTATTCTGATTCAAGGGCATCAGATTTAGCAAAATTCACAAAAATCATGTGGATATAAATCCAGTATTTTACTTGGACTTAATTTGATTTTTTTTCTGTTAGAGTTGTTTGTTTTCATATCATTTAACTAGTTGCATGAGCATTAAATTAGTAGCCTCGTCATTACATTTCTTCTTATTATTTAATGGTTATTCTGGTAGTATATTTAAACTGGGTCCATTTCTCTGAGTGTTGTAGAGCCAAATATACGGAAACTATGCAAGTATCTATAAGGGGTTAATTCCCATTTCTCTATCACTACAATGAGTTTTTCAGTATTAATGTGACAAAGAGCATAAATCAAAATACTCTATCTGGCATTTTAAGCTCTACTTAGTGTGTTTCAAAAGGGAAAAGTGGAACAATTTAGAGTTCATCAATTATATTGCATTAAATTAGCCTCCATCATTGGCTTGGCTCGACAGCCTTCATCTATTTTAATTTACAACAGAAAGGACAGCCAAGTACAGGATAGTAGCAAAGACACGGTCAAAAGGAGGCTCTGTCTTCTTAGTTATAAAAAATGCTTTGTTTTTATAGCATTAAGATAGGCATTAAGATAAAGACCTCTAACTCAAATGAGATTCCAAAATAGCATATCATATATGTCATAATATTTACATTAATAAAAGTAAATTATAATAGAATTATATATGTGACCCACAGAAATTTTTTATTGATTAAAAAAATAGACCAGGTACAGTGGCTCATGCCTGTAACCCTAACACTTTGGGAGCCCGAGGCAGGTGGATCACTTGAGCCCAGGAGTTTCAGACCAGCCTGGGAAACGTGGTGAAACCTTGTCTTTACAAAAAATACAAAAATTAGCTGGGTGTGGTGGTATGCATCTGTATTGCCAGCTACTCGGGAGGCTGAGGTGCCAGAATCGCTTTAGCCCAGAAGGTGGAGGCTGCAGTGAGACATAATCACTCCAGCCTGAGCAACAGAGCAAGATCCTATCTCAAAAAAATACAAAATATGCTTGTACTGTAAAGTATAAATTCCAACTCTGATATTCTGTTAACATGGCAGAATACACTGGTTCTTTAAACAAATTTACAAGGAAAAAAACACACTAAAAAGTGGGCAAAGGACATGAACACTTTTCAAAAGACATACATGTGGCCAACAATTACATGAAAAAAAGCTCAACATCACTGATCATCAGAGAAATGCAAATCAAAACCACCATGAGACACCATCTCACAACAGTCAGAATGGCTATGATATAGTTTGGCTTTGTGTTCCCACCCAGATCTTATCTCAAATTGTAATCTCCACATGTCAAGGAAGAGGCCAGGCGGGAGGTGACTGGACATGGGGGTGGATTTTCCCCCTTGCTGTTCTCCTGATAGTGACTGTGTTCTCACGAGATCTGATGGTTTTAAAGTGTGGCATTTCCCCCCTAGCTCTCTCTCTCTCTCTCTTGCTCTGATATGTGATGACTGTACCTGCTTCCCCTTTGCCTTCTGCCATGATTATAAGTTTCCTGAAGCCTCTCAGCCATGTGGAACTGTGAGTCAATTAAACCTCTTTTCATCATAAATTACCCAGTCTCAAGTAGTTCTTTATAGCAGTGTGAAAATGGACTGATACAGGCTATTATTAGAAAGTCAAAAAAATAACAGATGCAGCAAGGTTGTGGACAAAAAGGAATGCTTACACACTGTTGGTGGGAGTGTAAAATAGTTCAACCATTGTGGAAGACAGTATGGAGATTCCTCAAAGACCTAAAAGCAAAAATATAATTTGATCTAGCAATCCTACCACTGGGCATATACCCAAAGGAACATAAATAGTCCTATTATTTTGTTTTGTTTTGATTTTTGAGACTGGGTATCTCTCTGTCAACCAGGCTGGAGTGCAGTGGCACGATCTTGGCTCACTGAAACCTCTGCCACCCAGGCTCAAGCAATCCTTCTACTTCAGCCTCCTGAGTAGCTGGGATTATAGGCACATGCCACCATGCCTAGCTAATTAAATCATTCCATTATAAAGACCATGCACAGGTATGCTTGTCACAGCACTGTTCACAATAGCAAAGACATGGAATCAACCTAAATGAGCATCAATGCTAGACTGGATAAAGAAGATGTTGTGGCCGGGTGCAGTGGCTCCCCTTTGTAATCCCAGCACTTTGGGAGGCCAAGGCAGGCGGATCACGAGCTCAGGAGATCGAGACCATCCTGGCTAACATGGTGAAACCCCGTCTCTACTAAAAATACAAAAAATTAGCCGGGTGTGGTAGCAGGCGCCTGTAGTCCCAGCTACTCAGGAGGCCGAGGCAGGAGAATGGCGTGAACCTGGGAGGTGGAGCTTGCAGTAAGCCAAGATCATGCCACTGCACTCCAGCCTGGGCGACAGAGCGAGACTCCGTCTCAAAAAAAAAAAAAAGAAAAAAAATGTTGTACATATACACCATGGAATACCATGCAGCCATAAAAATAGAATAAGGTTGTATCTTTTCAGGAACATGGATGGAGCTGAAGGACATTGTCCTTAGCAAACTAATGCATTCATTCTTCAACTATTGTGATGCTACTATTAAATGGCTGGGAATAGTCAATGAATTTCTTATTATTTTATAATCTTTATCATTACCTAAGCATCAAGATGTAAATGTTCTTTATTTTTATTCAATTTAATATCCTTAGCATTTTCTTTGTTTATATTATAGAAAAGGATAGTATAGTTCTAATATATAAGGTTATCAATATCATGAATGTGCACTTCATACTGAATGTAGATTACAATACAAATCACATTTACTCCTCGTGGGTTTTAGAATGACATCATATTAGGTTTAAAATATTGAAGCTTGGACTGAATGCTAGGAGATTCAAATAATAACTTACCCATTACTAACTTCACCTTCCATCTTTCAAAAAAAAGAATGTTGAAATACTACTTATAAATACTTCATACTTTTCAGAATAAAACTCTTATAAAAATAACCAGTAGTATTTTCACATTATTGAATTCCAGCGCTGTTTAAATTCCTAACTTTGATAACGGCTCCTTGAATTTGGACCTGACTGATGAGCATAAAAAATTCTCCTTCAGATTTGTACTAAATAGCCAAAATTGAATTTGGCACAACTCAGGGTATTGACAACGGTCCTTTTCTAAACTAATAAAGGGTTTGGAATTTTTCTTTTTTTTCTTTTCTTTTAAAAAATGTGTCAGTTGATTTTTCTCTGAGCACAGTTTTGAAAGTATCACCCTTATTTTATGAAAAACAGTATTCCTTCGGTATTGAAGAAATATTAACTAAATCCAAACCATGTTTCTCAACCCCTTTTATCTCTAAGGAGTCATAAAAATGGATGAAGATACTCTGTGTGTGTGTGTGTGTGTGTGTGTGTGTGCATGAGATTTTATAACATTTGTAAAAAAAAAACCAGGAAAAATAGAATGCACTCATTCACTTGAAATTGCATTTCTACCATCCTCCACCCTCCCAAAATAAAGCAAGGAAAAGTGAATCTTTTATTTAGACTAGTCATAGAAAATGCCTTATTCCCACCTGGGGAAATGCTTTCCCAAATGAAGCTTCATTTTTATAATATCATTGTGTTCCACTCACAATTTTGTTAGTTGTATTGAACATCAAATCATGTTTAAATAAGCTTTAGTACTCTCCAAAATATCATTTATTTACTATCAAGAATCTAAAAGAATGTCAGAAATAACATTCAGTATACACAAAATGAATATAGCAGTATCTGTGTCTTTGAAAATGTATTTTATATATAAATTCAAAAGTCATGCTTTGCATAGCTATTTACATTATGAAAAGTTTTAACATTGCTACCTGAATTTTACTTTAATCAAGATATTTGTCTAGTATTGACTTCCTAAGAACTTATCCACATTAGTTCCATAATGTTAGAGCATCCAAAGTCTTTCTATAATAAATTGTATCTATTCAGAACATGCTTTTATATATTAAACACTTTATTTTTTGAATTCATATATGCCTATATTTTTCAGTAATTTATTACTATAAATATGAACATATTTGTAAACACAACCAATCATGAGACAGGTCTAGTTTTTATACACTGATATACAGTGGGAAGTGTGTGTGCGTGTGTGTGTGCGCGTCTGTGTGGACTGTGGGAGTAGAAGTGAAAAATATGAAAGTTATATTTAGGAACAGAAAATGGCAAATAGAAAGAGGCATAGATAAGGAACAAGTACTATGATTTAGGGATTATACATGGGTTACTATATGAATAGTTATCTGGTATTATGACTTCATACTATATGGATAGTCATTTGACTTACATTATATTTTCCATTCACAGGAGAATTAAAAGCCAGTAGGCTTCTGGCCCCTTATGCCTAGCACCCTCCTGTCAAAGATAACCATGTGTTGTTTAATTATGTTTCTGGTCAATGATGGACTGTATATATTACAGGGCGCCCATGAGAATTTAATGGAGCTACCCTATATATGTGTGCCCAATTTTTATCTTATATATTGCATTATTGCATTTTTACTCTACTTAATTTTTATATTTAGATACACAAATACTTATTGTGTTACAGTTGTTTACAGCATTCGGTACAGTAACATACAACACAGGTTTGTAGCCCAAGAGCAATAGGCCATACCGTATAGCCTAAGTGTGTAGTAGGCTATCCTATCTGGGTTTCTTTAAGGAAACTCTATGATGTTCACACTATGATGAACTTGTCTAACGAGGCATTTCTCAGAAGGTATCTTTTCATTAAGTGATGCCTGATTGTATAGTGTTTTTAATCTTGAACTTGTCTTACGTTTCAGCTTGTGAGTAATTTGGTTTGGACAAAAGGTACTGAAGCTAACAAAAAGCATGAAGCCAATACTCTACAGAAGAAATGTAAAACAGCCATTGGATAAATAGATTTGTCTGGTTCAATAGCTCTGCTAAATCTCAGCCAATATTTGCTTACATGAAATAGTGATGCACTTAGAATCTTAAGACTATTGGTAACAACCTGAATTTAAGTCCCATTTCATTTCTGCCCATAATAGGATATTAAAACAGAAATAAATGTAAAAACATTTTTTAAAAAGTGGTTACCTTTCAGCCATTTAAATAGGAACAAAACTATTACTATATATAATGATAAAAGGGCTGGTAAAATGCCCTTATTTGAATGAAATCTTCCCTTTTTATTCTTTTGCATATAAACATATCTAATTAATTTAGGGAAGAATTTTCCACAAAAATGCTCTTAAGTACATAAATACATCAAATATCAATGATCTTACTCAGTGCCTTTTTAAGAATATGGCAACTTGGAAGCAATATTGCCTGGGATGTTGCATTCAAAAGAGATTATGAAAAAACAAGGACTCTCCTTTACTCATAGGTTATATCTTTGGCCAAATGATAACGATCTTAGCATCACATATACATTGAACAATAATCTGGAAATACTCTGTTCTAAAACATCAACGTCTTCTACAACTACGACTTGTTTTTTATAACTATTTTCTACATATTATTTATATTGGATTTCAGCAGGTTAAAATACATTCTAAATAAATAAATAAAATGTTTTAAAAATACATTCTATGAATCTCTTACAGGATTATATTTCATTTTATTTCAAATTTTTTAAAAATTATTTTATTATTTATAAAATTTATACAATTATTTTAGGAATACAAGTGCTATCGTATTACTAAGATATGTTAAGGGATTATTTTTAGAGTACTTGAACAATCTAACATCTGTTGTCAAGTTAAACTTTTAAGGGCCCATAGGCTCTTAAATGTAATACAGCGACCTTCACCTGTAATGTACCTAGAACAATATATGCTTTGGGTTCATGGCTCCTGACTGAAACTTTGTATGCTTTCAGTGATATATGTCAATTTATTCTTCAAATTCCTGCACAATCTTGTTTGCTAATCATTATTCCTGAACTCCTGCTTTACAAGTCTAGTAATCAAAGAATAAATAGTTCTGTCTGCAATTAGATCCTCAAAGCAATAGGGTCCCATCAGGCACCTATTAGCTTCACACATTATTAACAAGAGTTCAGTTGTTTAATAGCCAAAATTTTGCCTTACTATAGTTGGAGGAAATAGTTTTTCTTTAATTTGTTAAAGAATTAGGAATTTAAATTGTATTATTTGATTCAACTCCAGGAAAAAGTTTCAGAACCTCATCAAGTCAAAACTGCCTCATTGGTGAAGTTAAGAATTTCATATTTGGCTTTGTCAATGATTTCTTGGATATGACACAAAAGAGCACTGGCAACAAAACCTAAAATGGTCAAGTGGGATTACACCAAACTAAGAACCTTCCGCAAAGCAAAGGAAACAATCGGCAAAATGAAAAGGCATAGCTTTGGAGAAAATATTTGCAAACTATATATCTGGTAAATGACTAATATCCAAAAAATATAAACAAAATCGACAACTTAATAGCAAAAACAACAAGAAAATTTAAAAATGAAAAATAAGAAAAAAACCCAAAATTTAAAAATGAGCAAAGGAACTGAATAGATTTATTTATTTATTTATTTATTTATTTTTAGACAGGGTCTGCCTCTGTCACCCAGGCTGGAGTGCAGTAGCATGATCTCAGCTCACTGCAACTTATGCTTCCAGGGCTCAAGCCATCCTCTCAACTCAGCCTCCCAAATAGCTGGGACTACAGGCATGCACCACCATGCCCAGCTAATTTTTGTATTTTTTGTAGAGACGGAGTTTGGCCATGTTGCCCAGGCTGGTCTCCAATTCCTGAACTCAGGTGGTCCACCTGCCTCGGCCTCCCAAAGTGCTGGAATTACAGGCATGAGCTACCACGCCTGGCCTGAATAGATATTTTTTCAAAGAAGGTATACAAATGGCCAAAATGTATATGAAAAGGTGCTCAACTTTAGTACCCATCAGGGAAATGCAAATCAAAATAATGAGCTATCACCTCACACCTGTTAGGATGCCTATTACCCAAAAAGCAAAAGATAATCAATATTGGTAAGGAAGTGGAGAAAATGGAACTCTTGTACGTTGTTTGTGGGAATGTAAATTGGTACAGGCACTATGGAAAACACTATGGAAGTTCCTGAAGGTTAAAAATAAGAACACTGGTTCAAGATGGCTAACTACAGACATTGGGCACCTGCCTTCTCCAGAAGGAAGCACCAAAATTATGAATAGATAATCATACCTTGAATAGAACATCTAGGAAAGAACACTGATGTCAAACAGAGATGCCACAGGAAACACCTGAGGCAGAGAAGGAAAAGGTACCCAGCAGCCAGCTCAGAGAAGGTTGGCTTGGGAGCCCCAAGGGGCTTGGTATTGTAGGTAAAGAGTAATTCATCAGTCCACATCCCTACTGTGGACTGCTGCAATTTGAGCAATGGGAGAGTTCTTACGCCCACACAAACCCTGACACTAGCATGGGGGGTGATTTGCAGGGTCCATGAGGGCATTGCTCCAGAAAGAGGACTTGCACATGGTCACTCATTCCTGTCCCTGCCAAGACCTAAGCAGCAGCAGCTGGGCACCCTTGTGAAGGCACAGTTGCCATGGGACTGCATCCTGCCCTGGGAATCATAGCCCCCATATCTCTACGTCCCATGAGCCCCAACTGACATCTCTCAATGTCCACCCAGTGTCCACTAAAGTGGCACAGTGTTGGCTGGTTCCAAGATTCTGCAGAGTCCCCAATACTCTGGTCCAGGGGTCTCCAACCTCTGGGCCACAGACTGGTACCTGACTGTGGCTTGTTAGAAACCAGGCCACACAGCAAGAGATGAACAGTGGGTGAGTGAGCATTACCACCTGAGCCCCACTTCTTGTTAGATCAGCAGGGGCATTAGATTCTCACAGGAACGAGAACCCTATTGCAAACTGTGCCTTTGAGGGATCCAGGTTGTGTCCTCCTTGTCAGAATCTAACTAATGCCTGATGATCTGAGGTGGAACAGTTTCATCCTGAAAGTATCTCCTCCCAATACCCACCCCCATCTGTAGAAAAATTGTCTTCCATGAAACTGGTTCCTGGTTCCAAAAAGGTTGGGGACTGCCGTTGTAATCCACAGGGAGTACTATTTCCTGGGGAAAGGATGGTACAGCGCACCATCCATGGGACAAAGGAAACAAAGCACATGCTTTTCAGAGGCCAAGATCTCCCTGTCTGAGACTATGAGAAGCGACTCTTTCTCCAGCGGTAGTGCAAATTCTGTACTTGGCCTTGCAAGCAGAGAGTGAGATCCCCTCTCACCAGCAAAATGACCTCTCTGCTAGGGCTCATATGTACAGAGTAGGATGCCTTCTTTCCGTCTGCACACTGTTACAAGTACAGCCATTTCTGCTGCCACTGGAGGCTGAGGTGCATGAACAGAGGCTGCCTGTGTGGGGCTATGAATGGCAACTGTGCCCCCACTGATGGTGTGGCCCCAGCGTCCAGGACAGTGTGTGACAGGCAGGGTCCTTCCCCACCTCTACATAACTGTTGCTGCAGAGAGCAGGACAGCCTGAGAGCTGTGTGTCTGGGGCTGTGAATGGTGACCTCTGACTACAGCCACTATCAACACCAGTGCACACTGATCAAGACTCAGAGATACATACTTTCCTGGCCCACTGCTGCCACTACCAGCATCCAAGCAAGCAGCCACCTAGAGGCCTAAGAATCAGTCTGTCTGATCCTGCTAATACTGGTGCCAGTGTATGCTGCTCTGGGGCCCAAGATCAAGCATGCTCATCCCACTGCTGCCAATATGGGCATAGCAACATAAGAACAGTTCTTAGAGGAAAATTTCTTTAAGCAAATGAAAATGAAAACACAACATATGAAAACATAACATTGTTTTGCGGGACACAAAAACAAAGCAGTGCTAAGAGGCAAGGTTTTAGCAATAAATGCCTACATAAAAAAGCCAAAAAGATTTCAAATAAACAATCTAATAATGCATCTCAACAATCTAATGATGCATCTCAAGGAGCTAGAAAATCAAGAACAAACCACACAAAAAATTTGTAGAAGAAACAGCCAAGTTGGAGCCATCACATTACTTGACTTCAAAACATATTATAAGGTTATGGTAAACAAGGCAGCATGGTATTGGTATAAAAACAGACACATAGACCCATAGAATGGAGTAGAGAACCCAGAAACAAATTGAAATATTTACAGCCAACTGATCCTCAACAAAGCTACCAAGAACATACACTAGGGAAAGCACACTCTCTTCAATAAATGTTATTGGGAAAGCTAGATAACTGTATGCAGAAGAATGAAACTTGGACCCCTATCTCTCATCATACACAAAAGTAAACTCAAGATGGATTAATGACTTAAATTAAGACCCAAAACTATAAAACTACTAGAAGAAACAGACAGAAAAATCTTCAGGACATTGGTATAGGCAAAGATTTTATGGCAAAGCCCTCAAAAGCACAATCATAAAAAAGCAGGGATAATACTAAATTTAAAAGTTTCTCCACAGCAAAGGAAACTATCAGCAGAGTGAATAGACAACTCCCTGAATGGGGAAAATATTGGCAAATTACTAACTGACATGAGACTAATATACAGAATATACAAGGAACTCAAACAACTCAACAGTTTCAAAAAAACCTCATTAAAACATGAGCAAAGGACATGAATAGTCATTTCTCAAAAGAAGACATAAAGATGGCCAATGGGTATATAAAAAAAAATGCCCCAACGTCACTAATCATCAGGAAAATCCAAATCAAAACCATAATCAGATACCATCTCACCCAAGTTAGAATGGCTATTACTAAAAAGACCAAAAATAACAGATGCTGGCGAGGATGCAGAGAACACGTAACTCATATGTTGTTGGTGGGAATGTAAATTAGTGCAGCCACTGTGGAAACAGTATAGAGGTTTCTCATAAAACTTAAAGTATACCAACCTTATAATCCAACCATCCCACTACTGGGTATCTATCCAAAGGAAATCAGTATATCAAGGGGATACCTGGACTCACATGGTTACTGCCAGCACTGTTCATGATAGCAAAGCTATAGAATCAACCTACATGCTCATCAATGGATGAATGAGTAAAGGAAATGTAATATATATATACACAATGGAATACTACTCAGCCATAACAAAGAATGAAATCATGTCATTTCCAGCAACATGGATGGAACTGGAGGACATTATGTTAAGTGAAACAAGCCAGGCACAGAAAAACAAATACTGCATGTTCTCACTTATAGAAGATAAAAGACTTGATTTCATAGGTATAAAGAATAGAACCATAGATACCAGAGTCTGGGAAGGGTTGCAGTGGAGAGTAGGGGAGTGAATGAAGAGAGGTTAATTAGGGGTAAAAACATACAGTTAGATAAAATAAGTTCTAATCTAATATTTGATAGCAGGCTAGGATGACTATACTTAGCAATAATATAATGTATATTTGAAATAAGTACAAGAGAGAACTTGAAAGAATACCAATACACTAAAAATGATAAACATTCAAGGTGATTGATACCCCAATTACCCT
The DNA here is from genome assembly GCF_028885625.2 of Pongo pygmaeus. Lineage (NCBI taxonomy): Eukaryota > Metazoa > Chordata > Mammalia > Primates > Hominidae > Pongo > Pongo pygmaeus. Next base: position 121,067,828 of record NC_072381.2, on the reverse strand, counting down.
GAATTGAACATTATACAATTTTTGCATACAACAAACACTCCCATGGACCCTGTAACTATATAAATTATTATATATCAATGAAAAGGGAAAAATTAAAAATAGAACTATCATTTGATGGAGAATCCTGCTTCCAAAGGGGCAATAAAATTAGTATCTCAAAGAGGTATCTGTATTCCTATGTTTATTTCAGCATTGCTTACAATACTAACAACCATGTCCATGTCCAACCTAAATGTCCATTAAATTTGAATGGATAAAGAAAATATGGTATATACACACAATGGAATATTACTTAGCCTCAAAAAAGAAGGCAATCTTGCAATTTGCAACAACACAGATGTACCCAGAGGACATTATGCTAAGTAAAATAAGCCAGACACAAAAGGGCAAATACTACCTGGTACCACTTATATGATAAATCTAAAATGACCAAACTCATAGAAGCAAGAGAGTAGAATTGTGATTTTCCAGGAAATGGGGGAAGATGGAAATGGAGAAGTGTGAGTCAAAGTGTACAAAATTTCAGTTAAGCAAGATGAACAAGTCCTAGAGACCTACTATACAACACAATTATATGTATAATTATAGCATAATGTGTATAGTTAATGATAATGTATTATATACTTAAAATTTTGCTAAGAAACTAGATTTTACATTGTGTTATGTAAAACATCATAATCCAAATCAAAATTGCTAATCATCAGGAAAATCCAAATCAAAACCATAATCACCTAAATAAATAAATAAATAAGGTGGAAGGAAATTTCTGGAGGTAATGAATAGGTTTATAGCATAGATGCTGTCGACAGTTCCATGGCTGTATACTTATCTCCAAACTCATCAAGTATATACATTAAATATGCAGAGTTTTTTGAATATAAGTCATCATTAAATATAGTGGTTTAACAAAACTTTATATTATTACTCAATAAGGTGCTTAGCCAACTTCTCCAAATGTAGTAGTCAAGGTTTCTATCAGTTTTGTAATAGATGTAATGCAAAATGATGGAAGATAACTTGGATATCAAGCCTAAGAGTGTGAAACATGAATTAAATGACTCATTTGAAACATGACTCCTTAAAAGTAATCATACATTTGATATGTGCTGGTTTGGTTAGCTGACTTGAAATCCATTCAGTTTACAAATGCTAACTGAGCACCTATTAATATGCCTTGCAAGCATCATACTAAGTAACAGTGATGAAAAGATAAATAAGATACAGTATCTGCCACTTAGATTTTACATTCTAGGAATGGGATTTTGTTACTGTTCTAAAAACGCAGATTAATGAAGGTTAATAGCAGCTCCTACCAAACTCTCTCATTTTCCCATAAGGACAAAGGGCAAATCTTTCATACTTAGAAAAGGTCAGACTGAGGTTTCTAAGTAGGTGTAGCTCAAGAAATGGTGAGGCTAGAATTCTCTAGAACTATGTAAGGAAGCAGAGTCTTTTGCTGTAAGGAACCATTTGTGGTATTGCACTGTTCTTTCTCAAAAGGCAATTCTTTCTCAAAAGGCAATGCTTCGTCTTCAACCATTCAAATGTGGGTGTACATTTTGCTTACAGTGTGGCATTAATAATTCAGAATTTAGACAAAAATAGCACTTCCTTCTGAGAAAATAGAATAAATGCTATTCATATTGAAATAAAATGCTAACCTATTTTAAAAATGTTATTCAATTATTGGATAAATAATAAATTATAAACATTATTCTAATTTTCCTAAACTTCTATAAATAAAGTTTGTAGAAGTTTCTAGAGTTCTATGTATGGTAACTCAAAAGTGAACAAAAATTAGAAATAATATTTCATATTTGGCAATTATTTATTTTCATGTGAAATAGAACTATCGAGACTCTCATCATTGTGCATTTGGTATATGAAAAAGTATTCTTTAAGAAATATTCAAAAACTAAGAAAAATTTTGATACTTAAATTACATGCCATAGGGAGCCAAGATGGCCGAATAGGAACAGCTCCGGTCTACAGCTCCCAGCGTGAGCCACGCAGAAGACGGGTGATTTCTGCATTTCCATCTGAGGTACCGGGTTCATCTCACTAGGGAGTGCCAGACACTGGGCGCAGGTCAGTGGGTGCACGCACCGTGCGCGAGCCGAAGAAGGGCGAGGCATTGCCTCACTCGGGAAGCGCAACGGGTCAGGGAGTTCCCTTTCCTAGTCAAAGGAAGGGGTGACAGAGGGCACCTGGAAAATCGGGTCACTCCCACCCAAATACTGTGCTTTTCCGACAGGCTTAAAAAACGGCGCACCAGGAGATTATATCCTGCACCTGGCTCAGAGGGTCCTACGCCCATGGAGTCTCGCTGACGGCTAGCACAGCAGTCTGAGATCAAACTGCAAGGTGGCAGCAAGGCTGGGGGAGGGGCGCCCGCCATTGCGCAGGCTTGCTTAGGTAAACAAAACCGCTGGGAAGCTGGAACTGGGTGGAGTCCACCACAGCTCAAGGAGGCCTGCCTGCCTCTGTAGGCTCCACCTCTGGGGGCAGGGCACAGACAAACAAAAAGACAGCAGTAACCTCTGCAGACTTAAATGTCCCTGTCTGACAGCTTTGAAGAGAGCAGTGGTTCTCCCAGCACGCAGCTGGAGATCTGAGAACGGGCAGACTGCCTCCTCAAGTGGGTCCCTGACCCCTGACCCCCGAGCAGCCTAACTGGGAGGCACCCCCACAGCGGGGGCAGACTGACACCTCACACGGCCGGGTACTCCAACAGACCTGCAGCTGAGGATCCTGTCTGTTAGAAGGAAAACAAACAAACACAAAGGATATCCACACCAAAAACCCATCTGTACATCACCATCATCAAAGACCAAAAGTAGATACAACCACAAAGATGGGGAAAAAACAGAGCAGAAAAACTGGAAACTCTAAAAAGCAGAGCGCCTCTCCTCCTCCAAAGGAACGCAGTTCCTCACCAGCAATGGAACAAAGCTGGATGGAGAATGCTTTGACGACCTGAGAGAAGAAGGGTTCAGACGATCAAATTACTCCGAGCTACGAGAGGATATTCAAACCAAAGGCAAAGAAGTTGAAAACTTTGAAAAAAATTTAGAAGAATGTATAACTAGAATAACCAATACAGAGAAGTGCTTAAAGGAGCTGATGGAGCTGAAAACCAAGGCTTGAGAACTACGTGAAGAATGCAGAAGCCTCAGGAGCCGATGCGATCAACTGGAAGAAAGGGTATCAGCGATGGAAGATAAAATGAATGAAATGAAGCAAGAAGGGAAGTTTAGAGAAAAAAGAATAAAAAGAAACGAGCAAAGCCTCCAAGAAATATGTTACTACGTGAAAAGACCAAATCTACGTCTGATTGCTGTACCTGAAAGTGACGGGGAGAACGGAACCAAGTTGGAAAACACTCTGCAGGATATTATCCAGGAGAACTTCCCCAATCTAGCAAGGCAGGCCAACATTCAGATTCAGGAAATACAGAGAATGCCACAAAGATACTCCTCGAGAAGAGCAACTCCAAGACACATAATTGTCAGATTCACCAAAGTTGAAATGAAGGAAAAAATGTTAAGGACAGCCAGAGAGAAAGGTCGGGTTACCCTCAAAGGGAAGCCCATCAGACTAACAGCAGATCTCTCGGCAGAAACTCTACAAGCCAGAAGAGAGTGGGGGCCAATATTCAACATTCTTAAAGAAAAGAATTTTCAACCCAGAATTTCATATCCAGCCAAACTAAGCTTCATAAGTGAAGGAGAAATAAAATCCTTTACAGGCAAGCAAATGCTGAGAGATTTTGTCACCACCAGGCCTGCCCTAAAAGAGCTCCTGAAGGAAGCGCTAAACATGGAAAGGAACAACTGGTACCAGCTGCTGCAAAATCATGCCAAAATGTAAAGACCATCGAGACTAGGAAGAAACTGCATCAACTAAAGAGCAAAATAACCAGCTAACATCATAATGACAGGATCAAATTCACACATAACAATATTAACTTTAAATGTAAATGGACTAAATGCTCCAATTAAAAGACACAGACTGGCAAATTGGATAAAGAGTCAAGACCCATCACTGTGCTGTATTCAGGAAACCCATCTCACACGCACAGACACACATAGGCTCAAAATAAAAGGATGGAGGAAGATCTACCAAGCAAATGGAAAGCAAAAAAAGGCAGGGGTTGCAATCCTAGTCTCTGATAAAACAGACATTAAACCAATGAAGATCAAAAGAGACAAAGAAGTCCATTACATAATGGTAAAGGGATCAATTCAACAAGAAGAGCTAACTATCCTAAATATATATGCACCCAATACAGGAGCACCCAGATTCATAAAGCAAGTCCTGAGTGACCTACAAAGAGACTTAGACTCCCACACATTAATAATGGGAGACTTTAACACCCCACTGTCAACATTAGACAGATCAACGAGACAGAAAGTCAACAAGGATACCCAGGAATTGAACTCAGCTCTGCACGAAGCGGACCTAATAGACATCTACAGAACTCTCCACCCCAAATCAACAGAATATACATTTTTTTCAGCACCACACCACACCTATTCCAAAATTGACCACATACTTGGAAGTAAATCACTCCTCAGCAAATGTAAAAGAACAGAAATTATAACAAATTGTCTCTCAGACCACAGTGCAATCAAACTAGAACTCAGGATTAAGAATCTCACTCAAAACCGCTCAACTACATGGAAACTGAACAGCCTGCTCCTGAATGACTACTGGGTACATAATGAAATGAAGGCAGAAATGAAGATGTTCTTTGAAACCAATGAGAACAAAGACACAACACACCAGAATCTCAGGGATGCATTCAAAGCAGTGTGTATCAGGAAATTTATAGCACTAAATGCCCACAAGAGAAAGCAGGAAAGATCCAAAATTAACACCCTAACCTCACAATTAAAAGAACTAGAAAAGCAAGAGCAAACACATTCAAAAGCTAGCAGAAGGCAAGAAATAACTAAAATCAGAGCAGAACTGAAGGAAATAGAGACACAAAAAACCCTTCAAAAAATTAATGAATTAATCATTAATTTTTTGAAGGGTTTATCCAATTTGCCAGTCTGTGTCTTTTAATTGGAGCATTTAGTCCATTTACATTTAAAGTTAATATTGTTATGTGTGAATTTGATCCTGTCATTATGATGTTAGCTGGTTATTTTGCTCTTTAGTTGATGCAGTTTCTTCCTAGTCTCGATGGTCTTTACATTTTGGCATGATTTTGCAGCGGCTGGTGCCGGTTGTTCCTTTCCATGTTTAGCGCTTCCTTCAAGAAGCTCTTTTAGGGCAGGCCTGGTGGTGACAAAATCTCTCAGCATTTGCTTGTCTGTAAAGGATTTTATTTCTCCTTCACTTATGAAGCTTAGTTTGGCTGGATATGAAATTCTGGGTTGAAAATTCTTTTCTTTAAGAATGTTGAATATTGGCCCCCACTCTCTTCTGGCTTGTAGGGTTTCTGCCGAGAGATCTGCTGTTAGTCTGATGGGCTTCCCTTTGTGGGTAACCCGACCTTTCTCTCTGGCTGCCCTTAATATTTTTTCCTTCATTTCAACTTTGGTGAATCTGATAATTATGTGTCTTGGAGTTGCGCTTCTCGTTTTCATTATCTAAGAGGATCTTCAGAAAAACTCTCTAGGTATAGAAGGTAGAAATAATGCTTTCCTTACAGATAATGAAATTAACTTAATGTTTGAGAAATTAAGTGGCAACAAATTCAATACTGGAAAGCTTATCATAATAAAAATTATATAAACGACAGTGTCTTTTTGTTTGGTCTTCTAGGAAGCTCAGAGTCAAATCTAAAGGTTAATATTTACACCTCTGTTGGTCCAGAATTCCATGAAATAATTGAAAAGATATTTTAATATGGAATAACATATGTGTTGGTAGACAAATATATTTAAATTTAAAACATAATTTAATACATAATATCCATATATATAATTAAACATATATTAAATTAAAAACTTTATCAATTTATTTTACAAATGTATTCATTGTTTTACAAACACTTTAGTAATGCTAATACGTACTTAATAATAGCCTTATGAGAAAAGTTTTTTGATTGTTTCCCTATCCCCCTTTTACAGAAGATGAACTCGAATCTCTGAGAGAATACGCAACTTGCTTGAAGTTACATAGCTAGAAAAGGCAGAATCAGAATTCAAATCCAAGTAATCTCAGTCTAGATTCTGTGCCTTTAATCTCTTTCCTAATACTGCTTCTGTTGTGATACTTAAAAATGTAGTTTCTTGATGAAACTTTGACTTAGAGGTCTACAGCTTCTAAGAGCTAGCAGTTACCAACTGTTTTCTTCCTTTAGAGGGAGATTTCCACCGGTGGGGGCACAAGAGCATAAAGGTAGGGAACTGGCTGGCTCTTCTCCTATCATCATCATCATCATCATCATATGTATTATTATCTATTGAGTGTTTACTATAAAATGGGCACATTTCTATACAGTTTACAAATAGGCATTATTTGGTTCCCACAGCAACATATGAAGTACATATTCCTTTTTGTTTGTTTGTTTGTTTTGTTTGAGATGGCATCTCACTCTGTTGCCCAGGGTGGAGTGCAGTGGTGCGATCTTGGCTCACTGAAACCTCTGTCCCCCAACCGGGTTCAAGCAATTCTCCTGTACCAGCCCCCCAAGTAGCTGGGATTACAGGAACCCACCACAATGCCAGCTAATTTTTGTATTTTTAGTAGAGATGGGGTTCACCATGTTGGCCAGGCTGGTTTCGAACTCCTGACCTCAAGTGATCCACCCACCTTGGCCTCCCAAAGTGCTGGGATTACAGGCGTGAGCCACCATGCCCGGCCCATATTCCTTTTTTTTCTGTTTCACAGATCAGGAAACAAAGGCACAGGATCCTAAGGTAATTTGCCTAAATACACACAGTAAGTTGTGGAGCTAGGGTGAGACCTGTGTTCAGTTTACCTATCCTGCTAATCAAAGGGAACAAGAAAGGAAAACCCAATAGAGTTTTATCTTCACAGCTAGAGTAAGAACTGGTGTTAGACCTCTATCAAGTCTAAAACAGTCTAAAAAAATCACTATAACAATAGAGGGCTGCACACCAAGTTCACACCTTGTTTGACCATGAATCCTTTACTTTTAACCACTGCATTGTATCTCAGGATCAATTTATGGTAATGTGTTTCAGAAAAAATTACCTATATTTCTTTCACATGTCACCTTTCTCCTTACACAGCAAAAACAGTTACCAATATAACCAAGAGCAGTGGTTCTCAAAAAGAGGTGGTGGGTGGGATGGTGTATTAAAATTACATGAAAGTTCTTTTTTAGTTATATATTCACCCAGGTAAACATGTGAGAATGAATGACTGACTGTGAGGCAAGGGAGAAGAGCAGGAAAAAGATCTATGTAGCTTGAAGAATTCCCCTCAGTTGACTATGACATGATAACTACTGAGTTACAGTATAACAACACAAATACACTCTCGAGATGGTTCAATTTGATGATCTAACAAAAACACAACCTTCTATCAAACGGAAGGATACTAGTATACAGTTGGAATTAAGAATGTGGTCTTCTGGAGTCAGACTGCTTGGGTTTGAATACCAGTCCTGCTACTTTTTGTGTGACACTGGGTCAGCTGCTGAACCTACTGCTATCAGTTTTGACATCTTTAAAGTGGGGATAATAATTTTACTGCCAAACTGGATTATTATGAGAAATAAATGAGATAACACACGTAAAAGTCTTTACATGATAACTCAATGAATAACATTATTATTACAGCGACTTTGTCCAATACTCTGTATTAATTTTGATCTATTAACTTTTCAAGGACTTAGCCTCTAATTAACAGATGACATAGAAGGACCAAACAAATCTAGTTTTAATAATCCTATTAATTGACATTCAAAGTTATATTTTAAATCCTTCTATTTTGTATATGAGAAAGGTGTATTCATCATAATCCATTCCCTAGTAATAGTAGAATCCCATTCCACATGTCTGGAAAGAGGTATGTAATGTAAATTTTGATAGTTTAAAAAAGGATATTATTTATAGGCTGCCAACTAAAGCAGAACCACACTAGACTTCAAATATGGATACACTAAGGTATAAATCATTTCTCCTGAAACACAAAAAGTGCGATACCAGGTCACACAAGTGTTCTCTCAAGACCATCATTCAGTCTAATAAATGTCCCAAGTGCTCCCTGTTAAAGAGCATGGTATTCACATGATTATCTTTCCAAAGCTCAAGGATACACTTCAAGGATACCACTTGTTTTCTATAGTCCACTTGCTATATATATAGCTATTGCTTTCAATACATCTCTTTCTTGAACTTACTTTAAAAATTTTGTCCATATCATTCCTTAATGTGTTTGATAAATATATTATTAACCCACTGAAAGAAGAATTAGTTTTGTTTATCTGGTCTCGTCTTCCAAGACTACAAAGCTCAGGATTTCTAATAGCTCTGGAACTACAGCCTTAGCAAATACATACAGCCGTTAATTTACATAGACTTTTCATAACTGCATATACTTTAAGAGTTTTCTCTGTAGAAGAGACTGCAATGCTCACCAAATATTTCATATGATCCCCTATAGTTACTAGGCATCTTGAAATTAGGCAGGGCCATGTAACTAATTTTGCCAATAAACTGTGAGTGGAAATAACATCTATTATATCTGGGCCAAAGCAGAGAAGATGTCAACTCTCCATGTATTCTCTCTACATCTGCTTTGGTGACCAGTGAGGATCTAGATGTGGCTCTTCTGTTAGCCTAGGTCTCTGAGTAACTAGATGGAAGAGAGACCCTTTGCTGATCTGTCTTAGATATGCCTTAGAAGTGAGAAATAAACTCTTGTCATATAAAGCCATTGATATTTCGGGGTTAATTTGCCATCACAGCATAACAAAGCCTATCTAGACTCGTCCAGAAATTGGTATCAGGAGTAGAGTGCTGCTGTTACAAAAACCTAAACTCTGTGGCATTGACTTAGCAGGCAGATTATGAGAAAATTGATACTGGAAGCTGAAGAGCTAGCAATCTATGTTACGCAGTACAAAAACATTTGGTTAAATGTTGTCTTTGATAAAGTGGGAGACAGATCACATATCTCATGTGTTTAAGTTCTAGGAGAAGATAATGGAAAACAGAATATTAGTAGAGTATGTTGACTACTTTTAACAGGGTATTAAGGAAAGACCTTTAATCAAAAAGTAATGTCAGTTTGCAAAGAGAAATGAAATGGAATTCAGAGAGTCCAAAAATTTGAGGCCTTGCAATTTTGGAAAAGCTAACTACTAAAGGCCCTAAAGAGTAAGAAATATAGCTGAGGAAGACTTTGAATGACAGAGGCCCATTAAAATTTAATCAGTATCAAAGATATGATTAAAGGTATAGTGTTCATGCCTATTGTTACAATTGTTGAGCTCACTATGATGTCTCAGGGCAAATATCAAATTAGGGGTTATTACCCCAAAACATTTCAACTGGATAAAATGACTCAGGGTAAAGAACAGAATGAAAACTTAACCTTTCTGCAGAAGTCAGATAGTCTCAATGTAGCTCTCACTGAGTCTAGAGAGTGAAGCATGGGGAGAGAAAGCAAAGCAATACAGCAGATCTGAGAATTACATCTCTAAAAAAAACCTGCAGACAGGGTAATTGGCACATAGGACTCACTGTAATCAAACAGATAAGAAGCCCAGTGAGTTTCAGAGAGGGTTGTACTGCAAAAGGAACAACAAACCTGTAATTAAAAAGAAAAAAAAAACAACCAACCAAACAAACAAAAACTAGTACTGTTCAAGACTTAAAATTACACTTGGGCTACCAACTTGCTTTAAGCACGAAGTAGGAAGAAAAGACTTCACTGAAGCCCCCAAGTAAGGCATATTCCATCACACGTACTTCAAATATGGCCAAAGAGGAAAATGGAAAAGAAGTACCTTCCAGAGAGTACATGCCATGCAGGGATTCCAGGAAATAGTAAGAGAAGGACCTCCTCCCAGGCATCAGGATCCTTCACTTTCACAATTACTGCACAGTGGATTTCCAAAATGCTTGCAGACTATGCCTAACGGTGCCTACCATTTCTTCCATTTTTGAATGGAGGGTTTGCACTGTTTAACTTATTCCTCTTCCACCATTGTCTACTGGGTATGGAGTGAGGAGATACTTTATCAGTTCCTAGGTCTCAGGACCAAGAAAGCCAAGTCAGAACATAATGTGCAGACTACATCATATGACCAGATTTCTAAACTTGAGCCAGTTGCAGTGACTGGATAGGATTTTTGGTTTGTTCTCCCTTGCTGGCATCTATGATATGCATATGACACCTTTAGTGACAGAAATGATATAAGTAACCTACATGCACTTACAGCATTTGACTTAAGATTTAAGTTCCTTTTGGAAGGGGACAGATAATATAAGACAAATATAAACTTTTGTCTTTAATGTTAATAAGTATTATTATGCTATGTGCATAAGAATGATTATAGATATTCAAATGATATTAAACACAGTTACAAACTGTTTCCCAAAACAGAAGCCAGAACTGAGTTTTCCTAATGAGCAGAGTGGTAATAAAAGAAAATGTAATGATGATTTACTTTTCTTCAGAGTTTACTTCATTTTAACTACTCCACACAAATTTTTAAAATATTAACAAAAGTGGAAGAGTTCATTTCATAATCAATTTTATAAAAAGATTCGTAGTTTATTTCTTAACCTATAGAGATTGGTATTTATTGTTCAATTGTACTTATATTAGTTAAATCATAGAAATGATCCTTAATTTTTGCACATGTACAGTGGTATAAACCTGTTTTTTAATATAATGTTTTAGCTTGATGTGCCTGAAGAAATTTAGTATATGAAAGAATGCTTGGTAAAAACCAATAAACTCACTTCCTCTCTTGGTTGAATTATTATTTTTTATATCATGCTTATTTACTGTTATATAAATCAGCCAAAGATGGCTCCTGTATATTGGTCCATAGATTGTTTATTTCTTCACAGCAGGCTAAGACCTGGTAGTTCAAAAGTAAACCCATACCAAACTCAAATTTTCATTTGTTTCACTATGTTTTCAACATAGACCAAATAAGTAGATATTTAAATAGTTAGAAACAGCCTACTTTGCATACCCCATGAAACTATGCCCGATATCTGCTGGCCCCAGGCTATAGATAGCACCTGGGCTATATATATGCCAAGTCACTGATACCCTTTGGAGCTCTCTGATGCAGTGGCTCAATGTGGTGCTGCTGAGGAATATCACCTAGACAGGTAAGCCCCCTCCCTATTCTCTCCCTCCTCTGGGAGTTTCCTTGCTCTATTAGTCTGTTTTCACGTTGCTGATAAAGACATACCCGAGACGGGAAAGAAAAAGAGGTTTAATTGGACTTACAGTCCCACATAGCTAGGGAGGCCTCAGAATCATGGCAGGAGGCAAAAGGCACTTCTTACAGGGCGGCAGCAAAAGAAAAATAAGGAAGAAGCAAAAGCAGAAACCCCTGATAAACCCATCAGATCTCATGAGACTTGTTCACTGTCATGAGACTAGCACTGGAAAGACAAGCCCCCATGATTCAATTACCTCCCCCTGAGTCCCTCCCACAACACATGGGAATTCTGGGAGAGACAATTCAAGTTGAGATTTGGGTGGGGGCACAGCCAAACCATATCACTTGCTGTCCTCCCCTTCTGAATGGTGGCTCCCATGCAGTAACTTCTGGACAATTCCATGCTGTGAGGGACTTTCCTGTATGCAAACCTGTCAAAGTGTTAGCAAAATAAAGCTTATGTATGCTACCTCTACCTGTGGCCATATCTTTTCATTTTTCTTTTTATATTATTATTATACTTTAAGTTTTAGGGTACATGTGCACAATGTGCAGGCTAGTTACATATGTATACATGTGCCATGCTGGTGTGCTGCACCCATTAACTCATCATTTAGCATTAGGTATATCTCCTAATGCTATCCCTCCACCCTCCCCCCACCCCACGACAGTCCCCAGAGTGTGATGTTCCCCTTCCTGTGTCCATGTGTTCTCATTGTTCAATTCCCATCTATGAGTGAGAACATGCAGTATTTGGTTTTTTGTCCTTGCGATAGTTTACTGAGAATGATGATTTCCAATTTCATCCATGTCCCTACAAAGGACATGAACTCATCATTTTTTATGGCTTTGTAGTATTCCATGGTGTATATGTGCCACATTTTCTTAATTCAGTCTATCATTGTTGGACATTTGGGTTGATTCCAAGTCTTTGCTATTGTGAATAGTGCCGCAATAAACATACGTGTGCATGTGTCTTTATAGCAGCATGATTTATAGTCCTTTGGGTATATACCCTGTAATGGGATGGCTGGGTCAAATGGTATTCCTAGTTCTAGATGCCTGAGGAATCGCCACACTGACTTCCACAATGGTTGAACTAGTTTACAGTCCCATCAACAAGGTAAAAGTGTTCTTATTTCTCCACATCCTCTCCAGCCCCTGTTGTTTCCTGACTTTTCAATGATTGCCATTCTAACTGGTGTGAGATGGTGTCTCATCGTGGTTTTGATTTGCATTTCTCTGATGGCCAGTGATGATGAGCATTTTTTCATGTGTCTTCTGGCTGCATAAATGTCTTCTTTTGAGAAGTGTCTGTTCATATCCTTTGCCCATTTTTGATGGGGTTGTTTGTTTTTTTCTTGTAAATTTGTTTGAGTTCATTGTAGATTCTGGATATTAGCCCTTTGTCAGATGAGTAGGTTGCAAAAATTTTCTCCCATTTTGTAGGTTGCCTGTTCACTCTGATGGTAGTTTCTTTTGCTGTGCAGAAGCTCTTTAGTTTAATGAGATCCCCTTTGTCAGTTTTGGCTTTTGTTGCCATTGCTTTTGGTGTTTTAGACATGAAGTCCTTGCCCATGCCTATGTCCTGAATGGTAATGCCTAGGTTTTCTTCTAGGGTTTTTACGGTTTTAGGTCTCACGTTTAAGTCTTTAATCCATCTTGAATTACTTTTTGTATAAGGTGTAAGGAAGGGATCCAGTTTCAGCTTTCTACATATGGCTAGCCAGTTTTCCCAGCACCATTTATTAAGTGGGGAATCCTTTCCCCATTGCTTGTTTTTCTCAGGTTTGTCAAAGATCAGATAGTTGTAGATATGCGGCGTTATTTCTGAGGGCTCTAAGTTCTGGCCAGGGCAATTAGGCAGAAGAAGGAAATAAAGGGTATTCAATTAGGAAAAGAGGAAGTCAAATTGTCCCTGTTTGCAGATGACATGATTGTATATCTAGAAAACCCCATTGTCTCAGCCCAAAATCTCCTTAAGCTGATAAGCAACTTCAGCAAAGCCTCAGGATACAAAATCAATGTACAAAAATCACAAGCATTCTTTTATACCAATAACAGACAAACAGAGAGCCGAATCATGAGTGAACTCCCGTTCACAATTGCTTCAAAGAGAATAAAATACCTAGGAATCCAACTTACAAGGGATGTGAAGGACCTCTTCAAGAAGAACTACAAACCACTGCTCAATGAAATAAAAGAGGATACAAACAAATGGAAGAACATTCCATGCTCATGGGTAGGAAGAATCAATATCGTGAAAATGGCCATACTGCCCAAGGTAATTTATAGATTCAATGCCATCCCCGTCAAGCTACCAAAGACTTTCTTCACAGAATTGGAAAAAACTACTTTAAAGTTCATATGGAACCAAAAAAGAGCCCGCATTGCCAAGTCAATCCTAAGCCAAAAGAACAAAGCTGGAGGCATCACGCTACCTGACTTCAAACTATACTACAAGGCTACAGTAACCAAAACAGCATGGTACTGGTACCAAAACAGAGATATAGATCAATGGAACAGAACAGGGCCATATCTTTTTCATTGAGCAGCCCTGAAATTCCTGGAACCCCTTATATTTGCATTTAGAGCTTTTAGCCCATGAGACTACGTACACATATCAATAGCCCTCTATGGACTTGTTTTCTTTTATTCATTCTTTCATGAATGCATTTATTCAACAGATATTAACCAAATGTGTACTATATGTAAGACGTTATGCTGGGTACTGAGAAATAAGCAAATAAAGCTTCCAGAAATAAAAACAAGTACAGCAATGGAAGAAGTACTGTAAATAAGAGGTATGTATCAGGAAATGTAAGCATTTGTCTTTTGTCTCTACTTTCTTTAACTGAGACATTGGTCATGGGTGTAGCAGAAAAAACACAAACTCAGAAATAAGTTCGATATTTAAGCATATCTGACATGATGTTCCCTGTGAGTGTCTCCATTCAGCAGATGCTGTAAGTAATCAGCCATCCTGCTCTTCTTGTTTATCCTTTTCCTGTCCCTCTTTCTCCACTGTTACTCTTTTTTCTTTCCCCCTCCACTCTATGCTCCTTTCCCCTGACTTATGTTTGCCTTTCTTCATCTTTTTTTAAAAAAAAATACATTTGACACAGCATAAATTAGACATTAGATGTTAGAAAGTTCAGAATTGTGTTCTTAACTTCATACTTACTGAATCATAAATATATATATACATATACAGATACAGTTGTAGATAATACAGATATACATACAGATATAGACAGAGATCTCAGTCACTCACTCCAGATTATATATAACTAATCTGCTATTTTTTCTCATTTGGAAAGTGAAGTTGCATGTGGATTAGAATTATTTAGATAACTGAGTAAATAATTCTACTAAATTTTGCAGATAAGATATGTATTGCAGATGGTTATGCCAAGGTATTGCTGAATAAACATATACTTCTCTAGAAGTATTATTGACTGTTTTCTTCAATGAGTTAAGCTATGGTCGATCTCTAGTAAAATGTACAATATCTTTGAAAGTTTTTTTTTGTTTTCTCCAGCCATGATTACTGAGAAACTTGCTTTCTTTAGTTTTTGTGATTAAAGTTTTGTGCATCACAACATCCTTCCCTTATTGTCACCTTATATGGTTTCATATGCTAGAGTAAATTTCATCTAACATTAAGAATTATCCTTAGGAAACTATAATTATATGGATTGTTAACTTTTTGTTATTGGTTAATAGTCACTGAAACGACTATTAGATTTTCTTTCCAGATAGACTGATTTGCAAAATTTTGCCCGGTGTTATTTAGGAACAACTACAAAGGGCTTGGAACTTCCTGTCTTGCTGAGAGCATTGCCAGCACAGCTCTGGAGACAGACGGCCTGGGATCCTGCAATCTTGACTTACTGTTTTCTAGCTCACTAGCTTTTTGAGCGTTCTTCATGCTTCATCTTTAAGATATGAGCATAATAATAACCTATTTAATAAGGTTGTTATAAGAATTACACTGAATATATGTAAAGTATGTAAAAGACTATCTGGCACACAGTAGCACTCATAAATGTTAGCTATTACACCATTATTAACAATATCTTGCCAGGTATGTAACCACAGTGGGTACCCGAGTAGAAGTCCTATTGCCTTTTGCATTTTTCCATTCTTATTTGCTGTAATAAAAATAACTGCCGTGAATAAAATGAACACTGAATCTTGGAAGATAGCATGCCTAGAGAAATATCTGTTAAAAAGAACTTCATTACAATGTATTTCTAGGGAAGCAAGAACATAAGGCAAGACAGAAGCTCCTAAAATGTCTGTTTGGCTTAAGCAGAAAAATAATATACCCCATGACAGAAAATGAACTTTTCTTCTTTCTCTTTCTCTTCCACTTCTTGTTCTTCTTCTCCTTCTTCTTCTTCTTTTTTAAGAGACAGGGTCTTGCTCTGTTGCCCAGGCTGGAGCTGGAGTGTGCAGTCACACAATCATAGCTCACTGCAACCTTAAACTCCTGGGCTCATGAGATCCTCCACTCTCAGCCTCCCAACTAGCTAGGACTACAGGCTAATCTTTTTAGTTTTTGTATAGATTAGGTTTTGCTATCTTGCCCAGGCTGTCTCCAATTCCTGGCTTCAAGCAATCCTTCCTCCTAGGCCTCCTGCTGCAATTACAGGCATGAGCCACCATGTGCGGCCAAACATGAGATTTTACGTGCATTCTAGACTGTGTGTAGGTTCAGCAGAAATAAGTAGTTCTTGCTCTCAAGGAACCCACAGTCTAGTGGAGAGAGAGTAAAGAGAAATGAACACAAACTATCACTAAGGTTTTAGGAGAGAAATGTATCATATTTGGTGATATAGTCATGACATATTTCATAAAGAGGTGGTATTTTAACTGGGTTGTAAAGGCTGGGTTGAATTTTTATGAACAGAGATAATTTATGTCATTTTATGCAACGTTGCTAGCATACGCAAGAATCATAGTGGTCTAGAAATACAGTCCATTTTTTTAGAAAAGTGAGATGTGGTGTGGTTGGAATTTGTGAAAAATAATACATGTATGACAAGTAAAATCAGATTTGAAAGGCTTTGCATTCCAGGCTAAATAATTTGAATTTTCCAAGAAGATCTCTTTTGAAGAAAGTCTATAAATGGGCAAATAAACAGTTAAGTACTTAGAAAAATGTCATCAGTAGACTTGGAGGTCGTTGAGAACTGGGACTACATCTTATTCATCTTTCTATTCCCAGGATGTAGCTGACATGCAGTAGGAACTCAGTAAGTGTAATAAATCAATGATTAAGTAAAATGGAATTTTTTAAAAATGAAGAAAGTATATTATTCAAGAATAGGCCAGGTAGTAAAATAACTCCAAAATCTCAGTAGTGTAAGAATGTCTATTTTTCACTTACACTACATGATGTCTAACAGAGGTTGGCAGGGCTTTCTCTTTCACATAGTGACTTAAGGATCCAGGCTATCTAAAGCTCCGACATCAGAAATTTCATGTTTATTCATACTTGATCTTCTCTGTTATGGTTGGGAAGTGACATTTATCATGCTACTCATAGCTCACTCTTCAAGAATAATTACTTGGCCTCAAACAACTGCAAGGGGCCTAAAAAAATGTGAGTGTGTGCATAGAATATTTGGTAAGCATTATTGTCTCTGTGGCAATATATTCTTCTGGTCATCAAAGATCTCTTTGCTTTCTCCTTTGCACATAAAGACCTTCACTCATAAGTCTAGCACCTGAGTTGGGATGACTTGGAGGCTGGGCCCAGTTGGATGTATTAAGTGTAGTGCTGGCTTGCAGCCTTTTTATGTAGCCTGGGGTTTTGACAGCATGGCAGCTCCCAAGAGGAAGCATGCTGAAGGGGAATTTTCCAGAGAGTCAGTGTTCCAGAACAGTACACTAAGGAAGAAGCTACACGTCTTCTGATCTAGCCTTGGAAGGAACACACATGAATTCTTTTCCATTCCAATGGTTATAAATGAGTTGGTAAGGTCAGTCCACATTCAAAAAGAGGGGAATAAGATTACCTGTTTATGGGGAAGGAGCAAAATCACATTACAGAAGAATATATGGCTTAGGAGATATTGTGGTCATCACTGGAAAACACAAACTGTCACAGATGTTGAAGTTGGTTATATCAATTTGCTTTACTTTTATATTATCTAGTGTTTGGTTGCATATAGTTCTTGATCTTAACATTACTGTACTTGACTTAAAAATCACTGGTTCATATAAGTGTCTCTCCCACCATTCCAATCATCTTTACCAATGGAGGTACCACTAGTTTTCTAGAAAATGCTGCTGTCACTGAGACTCAAATGCCTGTCTGATATTGCAGTTCAGCAACCCTTACATGCCAGCTCTTACTGTAGTTGTTTCTGACTCTGGGATTTGCAACATGCTCATGGGGCCAGTTGCCTATCAATGGTAGACCGGATGAAGAAAATGTGGTACATATATACCATGAAATACTACACAGCCATGAAAAAGAATAAAATAATGTCTTTTGCAGATTTCTTATTTTTACTTCCCTTAAAGGAGAGCCATTATATCACTCAGATTTGAAACTACTGTCTTAAATAGGATCCTAAATTCTGACCTCCCAGGGACAATCTCAAACACCTGCTGGGCATCTCCATCAGAATGCCCTGGTGACACTTCAATATCTGCAAGCTTTACTAAACACTAGGAAACAACACGAACTTCTGGGACACCTTTTGGTAAATAAGGGGACCATATTCATTCCTAAAATCAGTACGATAAAAGATGAGCTGGATTGGATATGGGAGTGGAATAAAGGGAGGTGTGGCAGGATTTGGCAATGAACTAAGTTGCTAAAACAAGGTGTGGTGAGGGTGGAGGAAAAAATACTATAATGTCATACACTGAAGAAATAGTTATTAGTTTACTATAAACATAAAGCTTCAATGTGTATGGATATTCAGAAAGGAAGTACTTTTGCCTTTTTTCTTTTTTCCCCAAATGAGATAGAAACATGAGATTAAAAGTAATTTAAGAAATACAAAAATTGGCCAATGTAACAACTTAGTAAGTTGGTGACATTAATGACAGATAATCTTTTTTTAGTAATAAGCATCATACATAAAAAACACTTTCTGTAATAAGTTATTACTTTGAAAATCTAAATCTAAGAAGCCTATATTCTTAACTTCTCAACGTTCAGCTTACATTTGCCTAACTTAATACTACTGCCTTGGGCTATTTTTATCCTCTTAATCATTTTCTTTGCACCAGTCGAAATGTTTTCCACTTTTTTTATATATTATATTCTAAAACGCTATAATTTAGGATTCAATTTATGAGACTATAAATATCGGATTAATAGGAGATGCTTCTATGAGTAATTCCTAAAATAAGTTGTGTTCTTTCAAAAGGAATACAATAAGTTGGAAAAAGAATAGGCTTCGGAGGCAACCTCAATTGAAATTCCAGCTCTGCAACTTCCTAGGCTGTTTAATCTAGGGCAAGTCACTTAACCCCTGAGCTTCCTTTTTCTAATATTAAAAATGAGGCTATCAACATCTACCATGTTTGAAGATACTGTTAGGGTGAGATCATATAAAGACATCTAGAATATTTCCTGGCTGGGCATATATAAATGGTAGTAGTAATTGTTGTTTTTATCATTAAAAGTACAATGTGTTATATACAATTATGTTATTTGTTTTTCTTTCAATTATTGACTTGTTTAGAGGTTGTGACCATAATATTTACAATTAAAATGTTATTTAAAGTGAATATTATGTAAAAATCTAGTGGCAGTGTCCCTGTATTTTGTTTATTTCTTTATAAATCTGTATGCAAAATTTATTGGGACATCTTGTTTCTCTCACCTTATGGGCAGTCTCAAGATAATATCATATCCAAAAATAACTCTAAATACCCACAACTTCAACTCAAATGGATCAAAATGAAATACAGAAGTTCAGTGACGCTTTCTTGGGATAAGAAGAGAAGGGTACATTACTTACAAACAAACTTCGTAAAAAACCTTCTTTAAATCTCTTGCCTCAAAGATCCCTTTCCTTTGGAGGCTGCCCTAATTGTTCCCTGCTGAGGCAGTGGTCTGGCTGCCCTCACCTACCCCACAAATTCTATTATTCATGCTCTCATCTTTGTCCTTACCCAACAACCTGATTAGGGAAACAGTGGAACTCTTTCAGATAGCTTGAGGAGAAATGTAGATACTTTCCTTGATAGATGTCTTTTCTCAACTAATTGAAGAATCTCAAAGACAAGGCAGGTCTAATCATCATTGGAATGCTATCAAAATGTGTAGCACAATAAATGTTAGTTAAAAATATCAAATATTTTTCCTTTTTCTTATATAGCACTCAGCCTATTGGAAATCTTTTATATTAGAAACATCTACTCTATCCATTACTTTTTCTTTTCTTCTCTTTCCTTTAGGTTATATTCTGGAGTCTATCTTGCAGAGTAAGGATGAAAAGGAGATACAACTGAAATCCGTTAATTTTGACAATTATTAATAGTTCTTAGAAAAATACTTGATAGGAAATTCGTCAAAAGGCTTTGGGCAAAAAGAAGACTTCTAAATCATCTTTTGGACACCATTGATCTGACCTCTAGCTTGGATCACTTCTGCCAAATGCAGCCCGTGTTTCACGACCACACAGTCCTTCTGAGACTTGGCTAGAAATCATTGTCCCTCTCCCTAAGCATGTACATCAGCATGTTCTGCAATGCTCCAAACCCACTACCACAGAATGTATATTCAAAACCAATTTAATCCTTAACCTCTTCAGCAGGATAAAGGTACAGTGGCTTCAATAACACTGCTTTTTATTTCTGTAATATTTTCAGCATCTAAAGTGTTTCGACATTATTTCTCATATTTGATTTTTATACTAATCACAGAATTAGCTGATAAAGAAACTGTGAGTCACAAAGGTAAGAGATCAACATAGCAAGTAAATGGCAGTGACCTTGACCTGAACTCAGGTGTTCCATACATACCTCACTGAAACACAGGGCACTCTCTCCTTCTCCCTCTTAAAGAAATATATTTTATAGTCAAAACAAGGTCTTAGTCTCTAATCAATGTTGAGAAATAGTAAGGTATCAACCTTATATGCTTTACAGAGTAACATGTATATGGCACCCACAAAATGGGCTGATTTCAAAGAGACTACTTGCTCAGTAGTTAAGAGAGTGATTTACTTTGCCTGGTTAAGATAGTGTTAGAGTCTTTAAGACTAGAGACTTTACTCACACAAGTTATTATTAAAGTCCCAATATCTCATATATTGTGAAATATTGTAGAATACATTATATATACACTTAAAAATGCAACTTAAAATATTAAATAATAGCAAAAGGATCCATTGCATTCTTTTTCACTGCAGGAAAAATGAAATGAAATACATTAATAACAATGACTGGAACTAATTAAATGAGCAAATGTGCTTTCATTGTCTTTCAATAGCAACAATGATAGCAAACACATAGAATTTATTATATGACAGCCACTTTTAAGGCACTATACATATATTAACTCTTAATCCTCACCATAACTGTATAAAGTATGACTACTCCTATGTATATGGATATTATTTCCATTTTAAAGATGAAGAAACTGAGGCATTGAGACAGTAACATGTACAGTGTTAAAAGCAAGTAAGAAACAGAGATGAAATGTAAAACCCAGTTCTCTGGCTCCAGAGTCTGAGCTCTTAACCACTATGCTAGTATAATCTCTCTCAAAGTATTCTATTTTTTACATATATCAAATGTGAAAACTTCCAGGAGTATAACACATTTCTAAATCAAAGAAAAGGGAAATGACAAGTTATGAAATTGGAGAGCTGTTAAAAACACCTCTAAGTAATAACACCTTTTCTTGTTCTCAGTTTTTACATTCAGCTGGGAATTCAGGTGAAAAACATAACAATGTATATTGAAGTTCACAAACATCATCATATATGGGAATTAAACACCTGAAATTTGACCAAAGTTGTAGAAGAAAGGGCATTTAATCCAAATCTCCCTACTAGAATATCAATGTTTACCTGGTATATCACCAAAATATTTCTGTGCTCTAGTGAATATATACGTGATTTATTGCTTAGCAGAATGTACCTGGTCTACTGTTACAAAGTAATGCTTTGTTGGAAAGCTTCCGCACTTGCAGTATGTCAATAAAAAAGTCACTGTAGTTCACAAGAAAGGGATTCTCCCAGGAAAGGAAATGATGGGAATATATCAGGAGCACAATGAACCTGAACATAGAATGTCAGTTGCAAAGAAAAAAAGATACATGTTGCAAAGTTGGCATTTACCTTATGATAAGTCATAAAAATTTATTATAGCTGCAATGAAATATCACAGTAATGTGGTCTCAATATTACAAATCTAGTATTTCTATATCTAGATTAACTCTAGTGTATATCATATTAACAGGTTGTATCTGCTATATTCCCATTTAAAAATATTACATATCCTTCAGACAGCTATCATATTCTGTCAGAAAAATGAGCAAAAAAGTAAAAATTCAGATTTTCAATGATATGACATATACATTGTTAAATTTGTTTAGTATAAATGTTTTCTTAAGTCGGGGTAGTGGGCCATTTAAATTTGCTAAAGCCTTTTATTTCTTTAAGCAGAATAAAAAATAAATTATAAAATAAAACAATATGGTATCAGATATTTACAAATAATCATTTGGAAAACCACTTTAGGTTAATTAAAGGTGGAAAGCTCTCTTCCTTCTAGAATAGGAAGCATTTTTTTCTGGATTTAGTTCTATAAACCTTTAAATAATTTAATATCAAGAAATCAGTATGTCTGAGGGGAATAATGAAATTTAGTTTTTAAAATGCTCGATCCTGAAAACACTGAGTAATCATATGACCATCTGGTTTAAATTTCAATTGTTAAAACAAGCTCATTAATTTATTAATAAGTCAGAACACAAGCATTGATGAGAGTAGTAAAAGTAGTGAATTCTATTGAACTTAAATGATATAAAAAGGTTAAAGTTGAATGCTTGGTGACCTGTTTAAGACACAAATGTAAAAGATTTATGTAATCCTAGAAAAAAAAATTGACATTTTAGTATACTACTGACATTGATACTGAACACAGAACACAGAACTGAGTCATACAGTTAAAGATTGTCAGTCTGGTCACTGGAGGTTGCAGATGTTACCAAAATCAGAAGATTTCATTTTGAAATAATGGTTTACAGATGTTAGTTAAATTTAATATTCATTCTCCATCAAGATTAAATCCTAATGTAAGAAATCATAAAGACTAAATGTAAAGCTAACTGGGTAAAGGAAAATTTTAAATGCTTTATGATTGCTAAAAAAATTAATAGAATATTGTGAACAATTTCAGGTATAAGGTAGTAAGATAAAGCAACATAACTAATTTTTGAGAATAGATGAAACAGGATCAAGCGGGAAAATAATTCTCCATTCAGGTATTTTGAAGTTACCCCATTGGGGTAAACAGGCATAGGAAATTCACAAGGTGTAATTCAGTGTGTAGGGATTCGTAAGAACCGGGGAGTCACACCACCCCTAAGCTTGGAGGGGTAAGGGGAACAAGTGGTTACCAACAAATCAAAAGCAAGAAAGTCATGGACAAAGGTCCCTAGACTGAATCTGTGACTTTCAATGGTGGATATGGCTACCAGCAGTCCCTCCTGTATTTGTAGGTGCATGCTGCTTCTCCCATCAAGTCTCATCTCCATCCTTTGAAACTAAGTTGATTCATGACTTGCTTTGGCTGATAAAATGCAGTGATGGTCCAGGTGTGGTGGCTCACACCTGTAATCCCAGCACTTTGGGAGGCAGAGGCAGGCTGATTGCTTGAGCCCAGGGATTTGAGACAAGCCTGGGCAACATAGTGAGACCTCACCTCTACAAAAAAAATAGTAATTAAAAAATTAGCTGGTCATGGTAGCACACACCTGTAGTCCCAGCTACTGGGGAGGCTAAGGTAGGAGGATCACTTGAGCCCCCAGGAGTTTGAGACTGCACTGAGTCATGATCACACCACTGCACTCCAGCCTGGGTGACAGAGCAAGACCCTATCCCAAAGGAGAAAAAAGAAAAAAAAGATGCAGTAGATGTAATGTTGTGGATGTAATGCTGGACCAGTTCCAGGCCTAGACTTTCAGAGGTCTAGAAACTTTTACTTTCCTCCTCTTGAACCCCTGAGCAATGATGTAGTGTCATTCAACTATAATATATACAGAAAAGATCAGCCACTCTGAGCTGTTCTAGCTACTCCAACTGAGATGCCAGACAGGTTCTGACTTAAGCAGACCTCCCAGTTCAATGTAATCGCATAAGCCAACAAAACTTGGAAAAGAGGAACTTCTCAGATTATTTATTAATGCAGAAAACCCATCGAATTGTGAGAATGAATACATTATTGTTGTTTTAAGTCATTAAATTTTGAGATAGTTCGTTACACCACAATAGGTAACTGATATACCTTGGGTTGTGCAGCACAGTCAGCCTTTGAGACCTTTTTAGAAGGGAGTGGGAGACGTAATATCCTGATCTCATACTCCATACCAAACCTACTGGAAGAAAAAGTGCAAGGAAGTCCGTTGGCATAGTAACTACAGTCAGCTTCTGGGGCAGAGAGCAGGGTAGACAGCGGTGAAGAGTGGACCTGGAGGGGCAGGCAGAATATACCTGGCACACTACCAAAATGTACATATTCATATAAAAGCTGTGCTATTCATCTATAGTCATCCATAGTCCCTAAACTGCATGTATTTGAGATATTGCTCAAAATACGAGCACTGTACCTTCCCTTAGATCCTATGGCAAAATTATTTGACTATCTTTAGTGTTGGCAAATTCTTTTACCCTTTAAAAGTGGATTTAAGTATTGCAAATAATTAAAAGTTCTACAGACTAGTCTTGTGAATAGGGTAGGTGGTCATTCTAGATGAGTGCTGTCCAATAGAACTTTTTGCTTTATATTTATGCTGTTTAATATCGAGAGGTTAAATACCAAGTATTTACTGTGCCTACTGAGGATCTGATATGATGCTGGTATGACTGGGGAACTAGATTTTAAATTGTATTTAATTTTAACTAACTTTAAATAGCCATATGTTGCCAGTGGCTGTCATATTGGATGGCTCAGATCTAGATATCTTTTTGGGGAAAAAATACGAGGCATAGCTATAGCAGTGAGGCTAATTTCTTTACGTGTTTTGCCAATTACCCCTGAAGGTAGTTCCAAATAATAAGTCTGAACTCTATTTTAATTACAAAAGTATGGAGTTGTAGAATTGCAGAAATATAGCTTTCCAAAGCAACCGAGCCAACTCTCAATAAACTAGGGTAATGGGTATTAAGGAAGCTATGAATAATCCAAACACAGAGTAAAAGCATAAACAAACACGTAAAAGCAACAATAAACTAGTCAAAACATGATACACAATGAATTGAATATAAACTTTATCAATTAATCATAACAGCCAATATTTAGACAGTGTAAGTCAGTGTTTTTCAAACCTTGGACGACCTTTAAAATACTCTGGAAGTTTCTTTTAAAATTGTATATTCCTACGTCAGAATTTCTGAATATGAGGCTTAAGAATCTATACTTTTGTCAGTGAAACTTTTTACAGCTATCTTTCCATTTTCTTACAGGTGTCCTCTGAATTTCACTATGTCTTAGAACATCTAACCTTTATTTATATTTATCACAATCAAATTACCATACCAATGTTATTTTCATCAACTTTTCACCCTGAAACCTAAGCAAACAAACAAAACCAAAACTGCAAAACAGAAGATGCCTCAAAGTTACAACCCAGTTAAGAATCCTTAACATTTAATGAGTCTGATAGACCAGTGAGGAACAGGTACCACTTTCTGAACAAAAATATACAGGAAACACAACTTATTGAAATTGAGTCCTAGTCATAGGGTGGGGCTGCTTTGGTCCAATGTCTGCCTTATTCAGGTGAATCTTTCTAGATAATGACTCTTCACAGGTTGCCCTGGTTGAGCAACAGTGGTCAAACTATGACTCAAGGGGAGTCGCAAGTTATGTTTTTGCTTGATTTCTAACATTAATTTAGTAATTTTTAAATATATATGGTGAAGAAAGAGAATTTCCAGATAGCAACGGATTTAAATTGGTGCCCATTTTTTATTAGAAGTTTTCACTGACTCTCAGTAGCTTTTTCATGGATTTCTTCTTCTTCCTCCTCGTCATCTGCTTCTTCTTCCCTCTCCTCTTCCTCCTTATATATTTTCCCCAAATATTGGTGCATACAAATACTTACATAGGTTTGTATTTTTTCAAAGGCCAAAAGAGTACTGACTGAAAGTCATGAGATGATATCCTAGTCTTGGTTAATTATTAATTTTTTGGATTATACTGGGTTAAGCCACTTACCTTCTTTGTGTCTCAATTTTTTCTAGGAAAGTGAGGAGTTGTATTAGTGATGTTTAAATATCTTCATAGTTTAATAATCAATGACTCTGTTATATATTTCTATTAAAAATAGTGACTAAATCCCTCTCCCCAACTCCTGTCTTCCAACCTACATCAGCAGTCTTTACCTTCTTGATTACTTTTATTTTAATGCTGGCCACAACAACAAACATATCGCCTCTTCTATTGAACTACATTCTCTGGATTAATGAGAAACCATTAGATGTTTTCCCATCTGGTCTTCAGTTTCAGTGGCCAAATGATCAGGTAGTAACAACATTTCTGGGATAATGTTGAACCATTTTATCTGTGGCTTTAAAATTAAATAAACACAAACTCAGAATTTAATATCAAATGACATAGATTTTTAAGTACAGAAACAGTTAAGAAGTGGAATAGCTTGACATAGGGCAAGGTGACCCTGATCCTGTAGATTTTCACCACTGGATAAAATTACATTTAGGTAAATTTAAAAGTAAGCATTAAAAGAAATACCTACAAATGATTTGGATTCTAATTCTAGGAGTGAAAATGAGAAAAAAATATTGATTTTTTTCTATATCTAAAAAATAAACTTTGAAATGTGAAGAGAGCAGAGTCTTAAATTATTTATATGATAATTTTCATGTACTGGAAAGTGATTATAAACCTGGATAAAAATAGACTAATTTGAAAAATGTATAACTATTTTATACCTGAATTTTGTTTTATTGCAAAACATTTAATTGTTTCAAAGTGGTATGCTTATTTATACACAGTGATAGGACATATATTTAATAAGCAAAATACTGACTCATCTTGAACACAAATATTTTCTTTTCACATATATATTATTCATAGCAAATTAAAAATAGAAATTATCAAAAGCCTACATATATCCTCATAAACTATTATTGCTAATATCTAACAGCACAGCAAGAAAGAATACATTTGAGATTCATAATTGTGTCAGGATTTACTGCCTTTCTTTGCTATGCTTTTGCTATGGTGAAGCTGTTACTGCTTTTAAAACACAAGTTCTGAATATCTGACTCAGCCATGGAGAACACAGCATAATACTGACTGTGAGGCTTCTCATAGATTGGTACAGGGAGTTCGTAAGTTCTGGAGAAACCAGCCACAGAAGCTGTGGGGAACATCTCTTTAGTGGAGAACACTGGCAAAGGGGCCAGGAAGGTAGTCTCCATGAAAACAGGAATCAGGGAAGGATGCTATTGTAGGAAGGCTGGATTTAGGTTAGAACATGGTGGGACAGACCACTCAGGATGAAACTCAGGTAAAGTGGGAGCTGTGGGAAAATGGTATGGGTCAAGCAGTGGGATTTGCCAATGAGCAAAGGCAGGTGCTAGAATTCCAAGTAAACTTCTGTGGCTACATCAGAGTAATATAAAGCAGTCACAGGGCATACAGATTCATGGGGCCACTGTGCTAAAAGCATTTTCAGAACCAGAAAACTCATGATGCTCTTCAGTTTTAGAGGAACCTTAATCCTAAAGCAGATGGATCTCAGCAGGTCCAGTTTGTGTGTACACAAGCCAATGTGATTTTTTGGCATCCATCCATGTTTAGTCCTCATCTCCCCCAAAAAAGTTCTACTTGATGACATATGCCTACATTGAACTCATTTTTAACAAAACTCCTATAGGATTTGCTGCCTCTAACACACACTTTTCATATATTATACTATTATATGATAATGTATATCATACAATTTGGATTATATAACTCACTATTTTACTCATATATGTCATCCTTTTCCAAGCAGAATGAAAGGTAGATAGCATATTATACATGCTTGTAAATCATAATTCTTACAGCTGTTCTAAGCATAGTAACAGGTACCACATATTCTTTTAATGCATTTAAGATATATAAACAAATATAGCCTATTATATTATGTATACACAAATATTACATTTAAAGTATAGTCAAAATGTTGCAAATGGCTGAGATTATAATATACATAGTAAGGGTCTAGTGCATGAGCTTTCAAGTCACAGAAACCCAAATTTGAATCCGTGTTTTGCCTAGTTACTAGCCTGTGAGCATATCAAGTTATCTAAATTCTTTGAACCTCAGTTTACTCATTGGATAAGTGGAAATAATAATAATTCATAGTATTGCATAAATTAAATAATATAATGTATATTGAGCACTTAACACAGGCCTTGGCATATACTAACCAGTTACAAAGAGACAACGAGTTTTTAAAATTACACTAAATTTTAATTTATATAACAATAAAAATTTGAATAACTCTTCAGAGGAGATAACAGTACATATTTCTTCACTTGATAGTTTCATGTTTAACACTGTTTACTTTAAATGCGAATACAAAGTAATCTAATTTTTAGCAGCAGATGTCAAGGATATATCAACTATTTCCTTTTTCCCTTAAGTACTTTGAACATATGGATTTTAAAGTTTGTATAAGATCAATGGCAAAATTATTATGATTTTAAGTAAAACTTTTCTATTTGGAGCATCATTTTTTATAATATATGAAAATCAATTTGCCATCAAATTAATAATTCTGCCTTTGGAATGATCAGATAGGTGGAATTTGCCTTCTATCATTAAAAAGTAATTTTTTAAATGTATTTTGAAATTCTATTATGAGGGATATCATATAAATTCATAAATCAGATGTTATTGCCAACTAAGCATTTTACCAAAAATTCTCAAAAGATAAAATATCTTTTAAAAAATATTCAATAAGTTTCAGAAAGAAAGTGTGACAAATTGGCTACAGGTAACTGGTCAAAGAGTACACATCTGACTACCACGAGCATAATTAGATAAAATTTAATTTTGGGTATATACCCAGTAATGGGATTGCTGGGTCAAATGGTATTTCTAGTTCTAGATCCCTGAGGAATCGCCACACTGATTTCCACAATGGTTGAACTAGTTTACAGTCCCACCAACAGTGTAAAAGTGTTCCTATTTCTCCACATCCTCTCCAGCACCTGTTGTTTCCTGACTTTTTAATGATCACCATTCAAACTGGTGTGAGATGGTATCTATAAAGACACATGCACACATATGTTTATTGTGGCACTATTCACAAAAGCAAAGACTTGGAACCAACCCAAATGTCCAACAATGATAGACTGGATTAAGAAAATGTGGCACATATACACCATGGAATACTATGCAGCTATAAAAAATGATGAGTTCATGTCCTTTGTAGGGACATGGATGAAACTGGAAACCATCATTCTCAGCAAAGTATCGCAAGGACAAAAAACCAAACACCGCACGTTCTCACTCATAGGTGGGAATTGAACAATGAGGACACATGGACACAGGAAGGGGAACATCACACACTGGGGCCTGTTGTGGGGTGGGGGGACGGGGGATGGGGAGGGATAGCATTAGGAGATATACCTAATGTTAAATAACAAGGTAATGGGTGCAGCACATCAACATGTCACAGGTATACATATGTAACTAACCTGCACGTTGTGTACATGTACTCTAAAACTTAAAGTATAATAAAAAAAATTTAATTTTAATTGAGTCACAGCCAAGCTCCATAGCATATGTCATGATTTTTTATTATAGAATCTAGATTACTTCTGATCTTAAGTTTGAAATTTTAGTATGACAGAAAATCATGTGGCTGGTATATAGTCTAATCTAATGTAAACAGATTTGAGTCTCTTCAAATATAATCAATCAATAAAAAAGAACAGTTGAGATATAGGGTCACAAAAGCAAAAGCTTTCTGCACATAATCATCTTCTGACTGGAACTTATACATTGAGGGAGTTATTATCACATATCATAGTGATATCACCATAGAAATAATGTAGATTCTTTAATTTGAATTTTATTAAATTTAACCATATTGATCTAACTCATTTCTCCCATGTATCATTTTCTGTTTTCATTTAGTATATATCAGGAGAACACTTAAATGGCACTTAGTACTAATTCAAAATTATTAAAACTGTTATTTAATGTCTAAAAGGGATCATTTAAAAAACATTTCTATGGATAAAATACTTAAAGGACATATGTTTGACAGTTTTTGAAGGTAGGATATAATGCAAATGTTGGCTGAGGATCTTGGAAGAGTTCTGAGGTAAATTAACTATTTTATTTTAGCAAGCTATTATTCCTTTTTCCTAAAACTAAAATATAGAAGATTCCAGTATTCTCTAGGTAATGTCTTAGATGCTGAGGATACAAAGAAATATATAGCCTTTGCCTTTTTAGGGATCAAGCTAATAAGAAAGAACAATATACATTGATAATAATGATACTGCTCCTATCCTACCTTCCCCTAAATCTAAATCTAATGATTATTCTCATTTCCCTATACCTTTAACCCACTCCCTACTGCCTGTTTCCATCAGCATTTAAACCACTTTAAGATACCCCCATTAACAGACATAGAATTCTACATATTCATATGTGTACTTACATATGTAAATGCATGCATGCACGCAATCGATGCCCCTGAGCCACCACCATATTTACCAAGACTACAACCCTTTCTCTTCTCTTTCAGGGAAAAAAATACTTGAAAGAGTTATTTTTACTCACTCTACTTTCTCATCTCTTAGTTCTCTAATCTAGGCTTTCTTCCCCACCTTACCATGGAAATTGTCTCAATCAAGGTTTCTTTGTCACCCTGTTCATTTCGTTCTCTGAGCCCTTCTCAGTCCTTACTTATGTGTCATCCTGAAGCGTTCTTAAAATATCCTTGCCTTAGAATATGATACAATCATATTCTGACTTACTGCCCCCACTGCTTCATCTTATCTCCTTTGCTTTAATGGTCAGCTTATGTTGATGACTTCTAAAACCATACTACCAATCCTCATCTGTCTCATAAAACTCAAGCCCACTTATCTATATAATTACTACACATTTCCACTTAGATTTATCTATTGCCGCCTTCATGGTTTTTCCTCCAAAACTTGCTCACAGTTCACCTTCTCTATTTCATTGACTATCACTACCAGCCAACTGGTTGCCTGCTCATAAACTTGGAGGTTTAGCCTTGAAATCTCCCACTGTCTTTAGGATTAGGGATTCAGACCCCCCAAATACCAGTAAATTACCCTGTCTTGTAGGTGCTATCTGTAAAATCTCTCTGAAATCTGATCACTCTTCTTCTTCCCCACCAGGTATGAATATACATTGGTTCGTCCCCCCATCATGGCCATACATCCAGTCTCCCTCTCTCCATTCTTATTCTCCTCTTACCTATGCTCTACAACTAATCAGAATAACATTCCCAAAGTTATAATCTGTTCATGTCATGCTTCTTGCTTCAGTGGGTCCTCATTAGAATAAAGGTAAACTTCTTAGCACAGTTTATAATGTCCTTTATAATCTGACCCATATTCTCCAGACTGATCTCTTGACACACCCTCATTCGTCATAAACACATCATCTGTTACCTTTCATTACTCAAATATGCCATGTCTTCCTTTTTTGGTTTTGTAAGTGTGTTTTTCTTGAGCTGGAACATTCCCTTCTCACCGTCAGCCCTCTCTGCGGGTCTAATTCTTACTCACTTTTCTGGTCTCAGCTTAGATTTCACATTCTTTGAGACAATGTCTCCAATGATTATGTGTAAGTTATGAACCTTTTTAATGAAGTTCCATAGCACCATAGACTTCTGTATGTGTAGGACTCATTACATTAAATAACTGCATTACAATAACTGCATAAATAACTGTAATTACAATACATTAAATAATGTAATGTAAATAACATTACATTAAATAACATTAAATAGCATACAACTGCCTAACTAATGCTGACATAACTTACATGGATATATTTTCCATGTGGGCCCAGGAGACTGCCTGACACTTAGTGGATGCACAATAAATATATGTTGAATTATGTAATAAAGAAATGAATAAAGGAGCTATATGCACAATGTCATGAGAACACCAAGCAGAGAATTAACTGTGCCTGGGGGTTATATCAGTCAGTGCCTAAGAGGAAAGAGATGACACATTCAAATTAGGATAATTTGAGGAAGGTTCACAAAAGGATTATTTACAAAGGTGTGGGCAGAGTGCAGGGAAACTACATTGGGTTGTGTAGGACCCTCCACAAGCAAAAAAGAGAAAAGGAGGGAGAGGTTATTAGAAGCCAGAGAAGAATGTTATGTAGAGATGGTGATATGTTTTGGCTGTGTCCCCACCCAAATCTCATCTTGAACTGTAGTTTCCATAATCCCTATGTGTGATGGGAGACACCCATCACAATTAAATCATGGGGCAGTTTCCCCCATGTTATTCTCCTGATAGTGAGTACATTCTTATGAGAGCTTATGGTTTTATAAGGGGCTTCCCCCATGGCCCAGATCTCATTCTTCTCCTTGCTGCCACCATATGAAGAAGAATGTGTTTTCTTCCCCTTCTGCCATGATTGTAAGTTTCCTGAGGCCTCCACAGCCATGCTGAACTGTGTGTCAGTTAAACCTGTTCCTTTATAAATTACCCAGTCTCGAGTATGCTTTTATTAGCAATATGAGAATGGACTGATACAGATGGCTACCTTGAGAAAAACTCTGCCCTTACAGCAAAGGACATAGTCAGCTTGAGGCAACCCTATGGGGAAGAGGCAGAGGGAATAAACACCCTTACCTCACTAGTGTGCTTTACACTCCAAGCTGGTGCCTGAACTGGTAGCCTTCTGACCAGATAGGGAGGATATTATACCCCCTGGAACTCTCCCTCCTTCAGTGGAGAATGCTGCTAATTTGAAACAAATTGCTTAAAAGTTTATCAAATTATTCCTATCATTAAAAAAGGTTGAAACTTCCAAGACTCATAATTATCCACAGAAAAAGGATACTAATAGAATAGTCTATTTTTCATTCATTCAACAAATATAACAAATACTATATACACATATCCATCTACTTTGGATAAGAGACCCCCTAAATACAAAAATGTGCTCTTTCCTTTAAGGGGCTTTGTATTATTACAAATGAGCAGACTCATATATAGATATAAAAGGAAAAAAATTCCCCGTCTCTACTAAAAATACAAAAAATTAGCCGGGCGTGGTGGCAGGTGCCTGTAGTCCTAGCTACTCGGGAGGCTGAGGCAGGAGAATGGCGTGAACCCAGGAGGTGGAGCTTGCAGTGAGCCAAGATTGCGCCACTGCACTCCAGCCTGGGCGACAGAGCAAGACTCCGTCTCAAAATAAAAAAAAAAAAAGGAAAAAAATTACTAACAGTATAAATTGAGAATTAAACAATATGATGAGTAATATTAGTTAAAAGGTATACTATTAAAAATAGGGTATAGTTTAACATTTATATGTCAAGATTTATGAGAATATATTTGGTAAGAGAATTCATAGAGTTACAATTATGTTATTACATAAGTTTGATAACATTTTGTGGTATGTTTAGTTAGGGTACATTTTATATATTAATCCAGAGAATTCAGGAAACATGTACTGTCAGCAAGATACAGGGGTAGAAACAGAAAAGATAAAGAAGAAAAGGGAGAGTGTTTAAAGCAAAGATTCTTAATTGGTGGAAGTGACATCCCAAAGGGATGTTACGGAAATTTCTTGGGTGTGTGTCAGTGTGGGCGTTATGACAATGAATGGGGAAACAGCTGGGCTGGCATTTAATGGGCCGTGAATTCTAAAGATCCTGCAATGCCCAAGATATTTCCCCCACTGTGAACCATTGTGACTCCTGCATGACATTCAAATGTCTAACCAAGTACTCACCCATTTATAATTATCTAAATCCAATCCCTAACTACATTTGTATGTAAACACTAAGTATATTTTGCACAGTTATTAACACTGAATTTTTCAAGAATGCAACTTCCATGTGCATTTTAAGAGAAGACTTCCCTTCACTTTGTTTCTAAATTTATCGTGAGCCATTTATCCTTTCAAAAAATGTCACTGTACTGCAATGCTGCCCATGGTGGATGAGTCACCAAAACAACAAGCATCTATTTGTTAGCATCTGTAGCCGTCTATTTCTGCTAATTCTATGAATAGATGCAAGCATCTAACTACATCATTATGTCTATAGCACAGTCATATAAACATTTAGCTATTAAATATATATTGATTTATTATAAATTACCTTCATTTTATATAACTTTTACATTAGGGCATTTTACTGTATTTTTTAAAATCATGTATATTAAGTCCTCACCTAACATTATTGATAGGTCCTTGGAAACTGAGTTTAAGTGAAATGATGTATAATGAAACCAACTTTATTGTAGGCTAATTGATATAAACAAGAGTTAAGTTCCTCTGGTATAATTCTAATTATGTAACATCATCACTTCTAACTAAAGACCTCAAACACTTCTAATATTAAACATTGAAACAAATGTGAGCTATACATATATTTAAGAAGGAGTAATTAAAACAAGTAAGATAATGATTTACCCAATTTTTGGTGAGTCAGTGAGTGACAGTAATCATAGTGGTGGTGGGATATATCAAGGAATAAATATTTGTGAAGAGAAAATTATAAAGAGAACCTCCTGCCACCACTCAGTTCAAAAACAAACGATCACAAATTGGGGGTCAGTGAACACTCTCCTACCACATCATTTACTGCCATACACTTGCATGACTATAGTAAACTTTATGAAATTTTATTTTACAATCATTTTATTCATTCATTCAGTCATTCATTCATTCATTCATTCATATTCCAACCAACTTATTCCAGTTCAGGGTGGTGGGTGTCCAGAACCTATCCAGCTCAGGGCAGCAACGCAGGTACCCACCCTGGACAGGATGCTATCCCTTTGCAGGGCGCACACTCACACACACACCCATACTTACTCAGATTGGGACCATTTAGACAGGCCAATGAACCTAACATGCACATCTTTTGGATGTGGGAATAAACTGGAGTAGCCAGAGAAACCCATACAGATATGGGGAGAATGTGCAAACTCTATAAAAAGATACTGGCTTCATCCAGGAAGTATTTTTTTCTCTTTAATATTATATCGAAACAACATTGAATGAAAAGAAGTGATTTGAGGAGCTATATATGTAAGTCATGCTGGTGATGAGTTTCATTTCATGCTAATAAAGGGGACATTACAAAGTATTTGTTTTAATGACATGTAATTCAGAATCAGTGGTTTATATTCATGGAAGCACAACAATAAAACGGGCCAATAATACTGTTGGAGATCAATTAAGTATAGCAGAAGGCCTGGCTAATACCAAAGAGCAGAGGTGCTAATCTCAGTTGTCCTGGTCATGGGATCCTGATTTATGTTAATAACATAATAAAGAGAAAACTCATGTGCAAATAAAGAGTATTTAGGGGCAGCAGCACATATGGTCAGGCTTATTTTCCTATTTAGTGCATGGTGCAAGCAGGAGTTTGGGGAGGAAATTTTTGCAGTAGACAAAGGATAAAATCACAGGGCAAAGATCTTAGTTATAAATTAAAGAAAATACATTGACCCTAACAGCTCAAAGTATTCTTGCTTCTCCTACTGACATGATCATTGGTAGGATAAATAAACAGAACTTTCATTAATTCACATTTGAATTAATTTTAAGTTTTAAGTTTTATTCATTAATATATGGAGAAACTTAAATTGATTTGGATTACTAGCTATTTGTAGTGGCTTGTTGTTCTTGCTGCCACCTAAGAGGGCTGGGCTTGCCCAAAAGGTAAAAGTAAGCCTAAAAAATCAACATGCATATCAAAGAAACTGTTTACAAAATTCAGAAGAAGTAGTTATCACAGAATGAGATGGTCATCTTGCATTCTACTTTATTTACTAAAATTTTATTCCTTAGGGTCCTTCAAACTTTTTTCATGTCAATCTATGAAGAAAAAATAACTTTAATAATTAATTAATAAGGAATATGAAAAGAAATTTTGGCAACATATGCCTATTACTAAGGATGCTCAAGATATAATTCACAATCCACTCTTTATATGTACTATTCATAAATTAGAGAATAAACTATGTTAAACTTCCTTATTTGTATAAAGTGATTGCCCTTTTTTTCCAGTTATCAATGGCCAACCAACCATACCCATAGTTAAATCATGACTGTGAGTTAGGAATCTTGGAAGAACTTGGATAGGTGGTTCATCTCTGACTCATGTTGTGGCAGCTGAGGAAATTAGGACTGGAAAATCCACTTCCAAGATGGATTCACATTCTTCATTCACTTATCTGGTATCCTGGTGTTCTTTGGTCTCTCTCCATCTTTCTTTCTCCCTCCTCTTTTCCCTCTTTCATACCCCCTCACTCAGGGAAGACAGACTTCAATACATGGTAGCTGGCCTACCCAGAACAAACATTCTAAGAGCAAGTGCTCTAAGAGACAAGAAGCGGAAATTGTCAGTCTCTTAAGGTCTCGGCTAAGCAAGTGGCACAGCATCATTTCCACTGTATACAACTGGACAAAGCCTTCTTAGAGTCCATTCAGATTCAAGGGGAGGGGACATAAATGTCACCTTTCTTTGTGAGTAAGGTCAAAGAATTTGTGGTCATCTTAAATCCACCACATTTTGTCTGCAGCAATAATAAAAATGACCCTGTTTCCCATCAATAATTTTCATTACTCATCTAAACATGAACGCCAACAAATGCACAGTTAAGGAGCTATATAAAACACAGTGTCTTACTTAAAGGAATTATAATTTTTACTCAAAAAATGTAAAATGCAACCATTAACAGTTAAACAATCAGTTTCCCAGGTAACATTTTAAATTAGTCAATGAGAAAAGAAGAATGATGGGAATGGTAGTTGCTCATGCCTGTAATCCCTGCACTTTGGGAGGCTGAGGCGGGCAGATTACCTGAGGTCAGGAGTTGAAGACCAGCCTGGCAAACATGGCAAAACCCCGTCTCTACTAAAAATACAAAAAATACCCCGGTGTGGTGGCGGGTGCCTTAATCCCAGCTACTTGGGAGACTGAGGCAGGAGAATCGCTTGAACCCAGGAGGCAGAGGTTGCAGTGAGCCAAGATCGCGCCACTACACTCCAGCCTGGGTGACAGAGCAAGACTCCATCTCAAAAAAAAAAAAAAGAAATTCACAGATTTCCATTCTGTCTATAACAGCAATGCCAGTCTCTCAAACAAATAACTGGAAAACACTTCCATGTTTTGAGGAAATGTCAATAGTGAATATTTCAGACTGCACAGATTTCAATACATATTTCACACTGCTTATATTGTATTTAGTTCTGAGGATAAAACATAGTTTTAGAGACAAATATGGTGGGTTATTTCACTATTTCACAGGAGATACCTGAGATAATCATATTTAATATCAGTATTCATGGTACATTGTTAATTCCAGAAGTTACACATAAAAAAGGATGTGATCACAGGCACATTTAAGATTGCATTTGTAGGTGAAACTCATGAGTGATTTTGTTTGATAAACACTAATGAAACAAACATTTATTTTGTGTCTGCTATGAGCCATGGCACTGTGCAGGATTGTTTTGGAGATAAAAAGATAAATAAGACACAATATTTGCAAACAAGGAGCTTAGAGTGTTGGGGAGAGAAATGAATAAACAGGAAATTCCATAACAGCATGACCATCACAGAGGTAAACACAGGCTGCTAGAGAACACAGAGAAAATACTTAGCCTGGACTGAGGGTTAATATGCATTGGAGGACCTTCCAGAAAACAATGATAACCAGAGTGCTAAAGGTCCATCAGAAGAATATTGTTATTGTTGTTTGAAAATAGGGGCCAGTTTTGGGTAACAGAGGACTTAGCAAACATTCCAAATGGAAAGGCAAAGTTTGCAAACAGATCTAGAAAACAAAAACCATGGTGGGTTCAGAGCAAAGCCAGTTGGGGTGAAGAGAAAATCTGGGGCAAGAAGTCACATTGAGAGATAGGCCTAAGATTACTGTGATCACATCACTTAGTGCCTTGTATTAGATGCTAATGAGTATGGATTTCATGCTGAAAACCACGAAGAGGCACTCATGACCAAAATAAATGTACACGACAATTTCAGATGAATATTTACATGTGCATAGCTACATATATAAAAGCATATTTGTAAACAGCCAATACAACACTTTTGAAAAGTGACACATCAGAGCTTAAAAATAAAAGCATGTGAAAGCCTTTACATTTAATGTCATAAATCTGAAGGGTTTTACTCACCAGTCAAACGTGTCTTTTCAGTTGCTTACATTTATTAGATTACCTGCTGATTTAGTTTACAGTTTAAGTGTTGTAATTATTTTACGCAATGACAAATAAAAACTAGTATTTAAAAAATAACTAAATCAAAAGCTTCAGTTCTAGTTTTTAACTAGAAACTACATAACTTACAATATATAAATTAGTAATAAAC
Organism: Pongo pygmaeus; assembly: GCF_028885625.2. Taxonomy (NCBI): domain Eukaryota; kingdom Metazoa; phylum Chordata; class Mammalia; order Primates; family Hominidae; genus Pongo; species Pongo pygmaeus. Next base: position 121,029,693 of record NC_072381.2, on the reverse strand, counting down.
TTTCCTTTTTACTACATTGAAGGAAAATCTACATGCATTATAAATCTCTTAATAATTCATCTATAGTAAATGACAAATATTTAGTTAAAACATAAGATAACCTCAGAAAAATTCTTTTTATCCAAGTAAAATTTAAATAAATAGCAAATGTTCTCTTGTCTAATGGCTTTTAGGATTAATAATATATAATGTTCTCTTAAAAGTATACTGTATGCAGAATGGTATGCGCTCATTCTGATGCTTTTACAATATATGAGACCTCGAATATATACTGCTTCTTTAAGGTGCTGTCCTCAAAAAAGATCAATGACATTTTATTATCAGTTAATAGTAAAGGTTATTAATATGTCCATTTCTTCTAGTTATTGTAAATACGTTCTCCATTCTTTAAGCCATCTGTTAATGTTCACTTGCACTGGTTTGGTATATCTGAGTAATAATTCAATAGAAAATAGGTATATTATTAATATGTTAGGGATAAAATATGCATCAGAACTTATTATTATTGGTCAGTGCAAGAATTTTATAGGTATCTGGCTTTTAACTCACATTGAATTCAGTGAATTACTTTCTAGTAATTGAGAACGATGAATGATTTTGTCATCTCAAATATAATGAGAAAAATACAAAACAGAAAAACCTCTAACTTTCCTTAGACTGTGTCAGTCTAATGGAAAAACAACAACAACTGATTTCTGGCAGGTATGTTTGCATAGAGAAATGCTAACAATCCCCTTTACAGCTGTGAAAATATGTAAAATTATATGAAAAACTAAAACTGCATAAATCTTAACTAACAATTATTTAGGATTCGACTTTGCAGCATAAATTTACTACAATTCAAAACAAATTTGTGAACAAAATGGTCATTTAATGAATAGAACAAAAAAATTCTTATAACCTATTTTATAAATCCTTTAAACAACGAAGCTACAGTTGTTTTCATGATCATAATAGTAGTTAACTAAACAGTTCATTCTAACATATATTTTCTACAAGTATCTTTTAGTTGGCCAGTTACAAATTTTTTATATCATATTTATTTACTGTTGCCATATAGAAGGATGATAAATTTATCACTAACCAATCATCGGTAAATAAAAAGCAAACTTCAAAATACAAAATTAAAGCAACCTAATCAAAGCTACCATTGCATTTTCTTATTAATCCCAGTAGAAACATATTTAATAACTTCTAGCAAGATGCTTATGTAAAGATCCCCCTCTCTAATTTCTCGTAAGCTGTATTAGTTTCACGAATGCCTTGCTCACATTTTCATTTTCTTTAAATTCCCAAATTCATTGAAAAACGTTAATCTACACATCCAGGAAGCTAAACAAACATGAAGTAGGATAAATGCATAGAGATCCACATATAGATACATCGTGATTAAATTGCTGAAAGCCAAAGAAAGAAAAGGAGAAAATCTTGAAAGCAGTAAAAGGAAATGACTTGTCAGTTACAAGTGAAACCCAATAGGATTAATGACTAATTTCCTCTTTTTGATATTAGCATTTCTTTTTAAAATAATTTCGACTTTTATTTTAGATTTAAGGGGCATACGTGCAAGCTTTTGTTACATAGGCCTAATGCGGGACGCTGAAGTTTAGGGTACGAATGATCCCATCACCCAGGCAGTGAGCACAGTACCCAATAGGTAGTTATTCAGCCCTTGTCCTCTTCTCTCACTCCCCATTTAGTAGCATGAATAAAAAGACTGGATCACATTTTCAAACATACACTTTCTTTTAATTCATGCAGAGTCTAGGAACATTGATCTCCCCTTATAAACTAAGTCGTGGCCAATAGCTGAATAAGGGCTTGTAGTTATGTGTGTTTCCAAAGCAAGTCAGCAGAACATTCAAATTGACTCTCATTCTGCCTAGAACTAAGTATATGTATTGAAGCGCATGTAAATATTCTTAGACAGCACATATTCCACAAGGGGCAAATTAAAATATATTCAGAGTTATAAATTAGGAGACTTACTTTAGTGATCAGTACAAAAAGCCTCCCGCAGAGAGAGATTATTCAAGTGGGAATAATCAACGAACCAAAACACAGAAATGGCTTTGGGACAAGTCAATAAGGAAAAAATAAAACATAAAATACACAAAAAAATGAACAACACAACACTCCATAAGCTCTTTCTCTTATTTAGCAGAAGTCAGTGCCTCTAAGATGGCTGACTTAAGTATGTCATTTAATTTTTATGGGCAAAACAAAGCAAAGTGATAGGAGAAATTTAAAAAAAGAAGACAAAACAACAGATCCAATCCCCTTCCTCTATAGTTTCTTTGAAAATCTTTTTAAATCAACATGGTCAGTTTTTCTATTCAAACAAACATATCTGTGTGCATGTGTGTGCACTCCAGTGGAAGTTACTTATTTGTTTTGCTTTACCATTTCATTAGGTATCAAATTATCATCCAGATTTGATACCTCCATAATCATTAATAATTATATTAGTGCCTTATACTCAACCAGTAACTTGACTTATGAAAGTCTCCTGACCAATAAAATTTTATTTATATATAAATCATGATAAACAATATAAGATAAACAATGCCTCCATGATTTGAACAAACAGCATCTCAATTACCAAGATGTTGAACAATCATGTCCAATCGTGTCAGCTCTGCATACAGCGAGATTTCGACATCTTTGAACATATTGGGAAGAAGGTCATTGAACTGATCTGTCCTGCATGTGCACAGCTTAAGTGCTATAATAATGAAATCACATTTGCTTGGAAGAAAATTGCCCAGTGTTAAGTTGCCAGTGGCCATGTTAATAAGGCTTTCTACCTAACTTGGCTGATAGAAGCTTCCAGATCCAATACTATTTATTTAGTAATTGTAAAACTCATAAGCACAGAAATGAGAAAAGATACTTTGTAAAGAAACATAGATAATTCAGGTCTATTGTTGTTCTTCATAACAATAGAGCTTTTAGTTCTATTCTGTAATTTACTGTCACTTTATCACTTTTATCTTCCACTTTAAGTCTGCTTCTTTTATTGGACTATCTATTCAGCTGATAATTCATTTAGACTTTAGAAGTTCCATGCCATAAAAACTCCATTTAACTGCTTCCTAAATGGTGGTTAATCTGCACAAATTTTAAATTTGACCTTAATGCAACAGCTTATTCCTGAAGTTCTTATGACACTCAGAAAACAGATCATGTCCTTAAAAGTGTACTTTATTTTGAAGGTTTTTTCTTTTCATTCACAAAATGAATTTTGCACAGAGAGATATTTGCAAAGTGCCTTTTACAATAAAATGCACAGTCATTTTCCCATTTGAATTCCATCTAGACAGTTCAGAATCTCACTGAAGCATCAGATGAGGTGTCAAAGTGCTTTGTTAACAAACTTATTTCCCAGATGTGGATAGAACCGGGACAGAAGGCTCAAATGCTCTAACATACCTAACAATTCAATTACAGTTATCTTATGGTGCCATCACATATTTTTCTTCAACAATCAAACAACCTCAGCTGGAAACCTCTAGCAATAACATAAATAAAGGACCATCTGGCTAGAATAATTAAGGAAGGCTGGAAATAAAACGTTAATTAGTGCAGTATTTCAAACGACCTTCAGAGGCCTTATTATGAAATTATATCTAAAACAGGTAATCATTTATTTCATGTTGCTGTTAAATTAACTAGGCCTGAATAAATATAAATAGCAAATTTTTACTCTTTTAGTGAGGACTGTTAACTCAAAATGATAACGTATTTCTTCAGCACAATAATTAAAGCGACAAATAAATAAATAAAACAAAATGTCACTATAAACCTTTAAAATTTATGTCACTCAAATATCATATAACTTTACCATTGTAAGGAACTTTGAAGATCATAACACATTATCTAACCTCCTTGATTTATGGATGAGGAAAGACAGGCTCAGAGAAATTAAGTGATTCTCCAAGGCCTCACACCTAGAGAGTTACAGAGGCTAGAGGTGAACACAGACCTGATTCTCACTCAAGAAATACTCTGCATTGCAATGAGAATTCACACACAAATGTTCTACCACAAAATGGCACACAACGAAGTGTGGTGGTTATTTTGCCACTTCAGTGAATTAAAATAAAAATTTCACGAAACCCGCCAATATATTAAATTTCAGGGCCACATAATGAAACAATACCAAAAGTAATAAACTACCTTAAATAGAGTTTGTGCACAGATGAATAGCTAGTTATCAACGGTTCCCATTCCTTGGGGAGGAGTCAATGATAGGAAGTAACTCCCTAGAAAAGGACTACATATCTCTGAGGGCTCTGTTCCATTTCGTTGGTCTATATCTCTGTTTTGGTACCAGTACCATGCTGTTTTGGTTACTGTAGACTTGTAGTACAGTTTGAAGTCAGGTGGCATGATGCCTCCAGCTTTGTTCTTTTGGCTTAGGATTGTCTTGGCAATGTGGGCTCTTTTTTGGTTTCATGTGAACTTTAAAGTAGTTTTTTCCAATTCTGTGAAGACAGTCATTGGTAGCTTGATGGGGATGGCACTGAATCTATAAATTACTTTGGGCAGTATGGCCATTTTCATGATATTGATTCTTCCTATCCATGAGCATGGAATGTTCTTTCATTTGTTTGTGTCCTCTTTTATTTCATTGAGCAGTGGTATGTAGTTCTCCTTGAAGAGGTCCTTCACATCCCTTGTAAGTTGGATTCCTAGGTATTTTATTCTCTTTGAAGCAATTGTGAATGGGAGTTCACTCACGATTTGGCTCTCTGTCTGTTATTGGTGTATAGGAATGCTTGTGATTTTTGCACATTGATTTTGTATCCTGAACATCTACAACCATCTAATCTTTGACAAACCTGACAAAAACAAGAAATGGGGAAAGGATTCCCTATTTAATAAATGGTGCTGGGAAAACTGGCTAGCCATATGTAGAAAGCTGAAACTGGATTCCTTCCTTACACCTTATACTAAAATTAATTCAAGATGGATTAAAGACTTAAATGTTAGACTTAAAACCATAAAAACCCTGGAAGAAAACCTAGGCATTACCATTCAGGACATAGGCATGGGCAAGGACTTCATGTCTAAAACACCAAAAGCAATAGCAACGAAAGCCAAAATTGACAAATGGGATCTAATTAAACTAAAGAACTTCTGCAGAGCAAAAGAAACTATCATCAGAGTGAACAGGCAACCTACAGAATGGGAGAAAATTTTTACAATCTGCTCATCTGAGAAAGGGCTAATATCCAGAATCTACAAAGAACTCAAACAAATTTACAAGAAAAAATCAAAAAAACCCCTCAAAAAGTGGGCAAAGGATATGAACAGACACTTCTCAAAAGAAGACATTTAGGCAGCCAACAGACACATGAAAAAATGCTCATCATCGCTGGCCATTAGAGAAATGCAAATCAAAACCACAATGAGATACCATCTCACACCAGTTAGAATGGCAATCCTTAAAAAGTCAGGAAACAACAGGTGTTGGAGAGGATGTAGAGAAATAGGAATGCTTTTACACTGTTGGTGGGACTGTAAACTAGTTTAACCATTGTGGAAGTCAGTGTGGCGATTCCTCAAGGATCTAGAACTAGAAATACCATTTGACCCAGCCATCCCATTACTGGGTATATACTCAAAGGATTATAAATCATGTTGCTATAAAGACACATGCACACGTATGTTTACTGTGGCACTATTCACAATAGCAAAGACTTGGAATCAACCCAAATGTCCATCAATGATAGACTGGATTAAGAAAATGTGGCACATATACACCATGGAATACTATGCAGCCATAAAAAGGATGAGTTCATGTCCTTTGTAGGGACATGGATGAACCTGAAATCATCATTCTGAGCAAACTATCGCAAGGACAGAAAACCAAACACCGCATGTTCTCACTCATAGGTGGGAATTGAACAATGAGAACACTTGGACGCAGGGTGGGGAACATCACACACTGGGGCCTGTTGTGGGGTGGGGGGAGGGGGGAGGGATAGCATTAGGAGATATACCTAATGTAAATGACGAGTTAATGGGTGCAGCACAGCAACATGGCACATGTATACATACGTAACAAACCTGCATGTTGTGCACATGTACCATAGAACTTAAAGTATAATAATAAAAAAAGTTCATAACATGCTATTCAGTGAAAAATTAAGCAATTAGATAATAGTATGTATGGTATTATGCCCTGCCTAATACACATACATGAATATATATATATATAAATATATTAATATATATATATTAGTCCACAGGGAAAAGTATGGGAGGGCTTTTAATAAAATATTAACAATGGTTATCAAAAAAAAAGAAAAAAAGTAAGGACTACATATCTCAGTCCTCTTCCAATCAGGTATGATCACATGATTACTATTTCTTGTTGCTGAAATGCAGCAGATGTGGTTATGCACATAACCACATCTTGAACCATATGGTTCAAGGCCATAGTTTTTAAGAACCAGATGCCTTCTCCACTGTCTCTTTAACATTTTGCTAGCTGTAGAGTCTAGAAAATGAGGCAGCCATAAACTGGAAAGAACAGGGGTCTTTAACACACTATGTGGAGGAAAACATCTTACCGGTGCGAACATCCACATTAAACTGGTCCATGAGAAGTAAACATATTCCTTTGGTTATTACAATTAGTATTACTAAATTATCTAATAAAGGGTCCAAAGCAGACCTTATGGACATAAATGTTCACACTACAGCAGCCATTATTATAAAATAATATCAATGTACAGTTTTAAATGAATATTAGAATAAAGTTATTCTTCATTTTAAAAAATCAGTATAATTTTAAGGCTCTTTCAATAAAGATCATCTCCTTTATACAGATCATCCATAACTTCTAGTATTCCCTCAGCTTAAATGGGAATATATGTTTGTGTGTGTGTGTGTGTGTGTGTGTGTAAATTTTAAAATTTTGTAAAAACATACCAAAGAGGATGAAATGGACTAGAGCAAGGTATAGGTGAAAGAATATGGGATCTAAAGGCTGATATCTGGTTTCAAGTACCAATTTTGCCTTGAGGTGCCAAGGACTAAAACATGTCTGCGTTCCTCTTCACCATCTTACAACACTTTAGCTTTCTACTTCAAACACAATAGGGATGGGGTGGCAGGAAATGAGTGGGGCTTCAAGAACAGTAACAATGAAGTTCAATAACAGCTCCAGACTAACTCCATTCTGAATCACTGTCAGAGGCAAAACGATTAAGTAAAACTAGTAAACATTCAGAGTATGTTTCTAATGTCTGTTATTGTCAATCCTCTTAGCAGACATACTAGGGATCCACATGGAACAAACACATCTTTTCATCTAAATGGTGTGCCAAGAACTCAGTTTGGTTAAATGACAAAATTCTTGGCAAATTCTGTAGTGCTTTTATATGCATCCAAAAAAGGAGAAATATCCAGATGGATATATATATATTTTTTATACATATATATACTTTATATATATACTTTATATACTTTTTATAAAGTATATATACTTTTTATATATATACTATATATACTTTATATATATACTTTATATACTTTATATACTTTTTATACTTTATATATATACTTTATATACTTAGATATATAAATCTATATTATATAGATATATAAATCTATATAATAAATTTATATAGATATATAAATATATATATCTCCCATTGAGAATGGAATAGGAACAGTGTAGAGGAGGAACAACGGAGAAAGAACAATTTTCACTGCATTACTTTTTGGAAAATTTTTTTTTCAAGAAACACAGTGTATTTAAATGAACAGAATACTTTAAAAAAAATAAGTTATGGGCTTAAACAGAAGTATCCCATACAGTTTCTCATTTATATTATAAAATATCATGTAAGTGAATGAACTGGACAAGCCTGATATATACCCTTCTATTGTTGAACACAGAATAGCACAGTAAGCAATGAAAACCTTAAGTGTGCTTCAGAGTCTCTTCGAAAAATAAACTACTTCAGCTTGTCCATTAGTGTTCAGTAATGAAGCAAAAATCTTGATATCATCTCTGACTGTATATGCTCCAAACTCAACTGAGAATGTCAGAAGTGATATACGCCACTCTATCTTGCAAGTGACTGGTTCAGAAATGTAACTAGTTCACGAGAAATTTTAGATAGAATGCAAAGCACATTTTGAGAATGAACTTACTGGAATCAAAGAGGTTTCCCCAATTAAGCATGTATAACAAATACAAGAATAATAATTAAAGCTAACAACATCCCAGATACATTGCTTCTAAGCACCTTATATGTAGTTTTATAATTACTGCAACATCCCAACTATTTATACAGATGAGGAGAGGCATTGAGGCATAATAACAGTCAGCATTTATTTAGTGTTTACTTTACCAAATTGTATATCCTTTTATTACTTAAATTCTCACAGCACTGTGAAATAGCCACATCCAAATTTATCTTTAACATCTAGCAAATCTTAAGAGGAGTAAATGGCTAAACGAGGATTTGAACCCAGGTCTGTCTGACTCACAACCCTCTATATGGCAAAAGTATACAGACTTTGGAATAGATCTGAATACAAAATGTTTGGGCTATGCGACCTTGAGCAAGTTACTCTATCTCTTTGAGACTCATTCTCCTCTTCTGTAAAAATGAGTTTAAAATGCCTACATACAATATTGTCGTGGGAACTAAATGTGAGAGTGCAGCAGTGTTTGGTACACATTGTGCATAGTTAAGGTAAGGTTGGCCATTGTAACAGAGGCCTCCAAGAACACATAGATTAAAGAGTAAAAAAATGTTTTTCTGTAACACAAAACAAGCTCAATGTGATTGGTTCAGGCTGCTGGGGAATCAAATAAAATCTTAGTTTTTGAAATTTTGCTTCTTTTGTTTAGCATAATGCATTTGAGATTCATCCACGCTGTTGTATCAGTAGTTTAGTTCCTTTTAGTACCAGGTAGCATTCCATTGTGTAAATATACCACACTTTGTTTATATTTTGTAATATGTTTGTATGTATGTTTGTAATATTCACCAGGTGATGAATATTAGATTGTTTCCAGGTTTTGGTGTTTATGAATAAAGCCACTATAAACGTTCACATACAGCTTTTGTGTGCACCTAAGTTCTTGCTCCTTTGGGGTAAAGATGGAGAAATGAAATTATGTCATTGGTATGTATATGCTTAACTATACTTAAAAACTGCCTGTTTTTTCAAAGTGATGCACCATTTTGTATTTCCAACAGCAAGGCACAGGAATTGTAGAAGTTCTGTGTTCTCATCTGGTATTTTAAGGGGTTTTTGTTTGTTTGTTTGGGGGTGTGCGTGTGTGTGTGTGTAGTAGTAGTAGAAGTAGGAGCAGCAGTGGTGTCATACTGCATTCTTAATTTGTATTTGTCTAAGACTAATGATGTTGAGTATCATCATATTCTTACTGGTCATCCATATATCTTCTTTGTTAAAGTGTCTACTCAAATATTTTGCCCTTTTTAAAAACTGCATCATTTTTGTTTTCTTGAGTTTTGAGAACCCTTTATATATTTTAGATTCAAGTTTTTTGTCAGATATGCGCTCTACAAATTTTTATCCCTGTCTGTGGCTTATTTATTCATTATTACTTTGTAATTCTAATTTATCAATATGTTCTTACATGGATCATGGTTTTGATATCGTATCTAGAAAGTCTTTTCCTGGTCCAGGTCACAAAGATTTTCTCCTGTGTTTTGTTTAGGTATTTTATGATTTTTAGCTTTACGTTTAGGTTTATAATCAATTTTAATTTTTGTATATGAATGTGAAGTATGAGGTCAAAGTTATTATTTTTTGCATATTTATACCCAATTGTTCCAGCACTATTTGTTGAAGGGTTTATCTATTCTCCATTGAAACACCTTTGCATCTTGCTTGAAAATCAGTTGATCATATATGTGGGTATATTTATGTTTTATTGGTATATGGATCTACCATGTAATGAATGTTGCACTTTCTTGATTACTGGAGCTTAGATCAGGTTTTTTCAACCTTGCCAATATTAACATTTTGGGCTGGATAATTTGTCTGAGTGCCATACTTTGCATTGCAAATGTTTATCAGATTCCCTAGCCTCTATCCACTAGTTGCCAGTAGAAACCTCGAAGTTATGAGAAGCAAAATGTCCCCAGACATTGCCAAATGTTTCCTAAGGGTGCAAAAGAGTCCTCTGTTGAGAGCCACTGCTTTAGAATAAGCCTCGAAATCAAGTGTTACCAATCCTCCAACTTCATTCTTTCTCAAAATTGCTCAGGCTATTTTAGTTCCTTTGCATTTCCATATACATTTTATCAGCCTACTAATTCATAAAAATACACTAGAATTGGCCAGGCGCAGTGGCTCATGCCTGTAATCCCAGTACTTTGGGAGGCCAAGGCGGGCGGATCACCTGAGGTCAGGAGTTCGAGACCAGCCTGGCCAACATGGTGAAACCCTGTCTCTACTAAAAATACAATTAATTAGCCTGGCATGTTGATAGGCACCTGTAACCCCAACTACTAAGGAGGCTTAGGCAGGAGAATGGCTTGAACCTGGGAGGTGGAGGTTGCAGCGAACTAAGATTGTACCATTGCACTCTAGCCTGGGCAACAAGAGCAAAACTCCATCTCAAAAAAAAAAATGCACTAGAATTTTTATTAGGAGTATGTTGAATCTATTGATCAATTTGAGGAAGACTGACAACATTAATTCTTCTAATTCAAAAAAATGTCTATTTCTTCATTAGTTAGGTATTCTTTGATTTTTTTCACCAGTGTTGTGTAGTTTTCAGAACATTTTGTTAAATTCATATGTAAGTATTTCCTACGTTAGGAGGTTTTAGGAATTGTATTCTTTTGATTTCAGTTTCTTATTGTTCATTGTGAATATATGGAAATACCCTTGATTTTATATTTTGGCCTTGTATGTGCTACCCTTACTAACATTACTGAGTTTGAAAACTTTTGTTATTATGCTGCACAATGTAATTTAAAATATTAGTAATATTATGATACTAAAATCTCTAGGTTCACACATATAGTAATAACTCTATTGCTCTGTGTGTTTATTTTATAATAGTGCCAGCTTACCTTATAGTTTACTTGTTTAAGTAATCAATCACATACTTTTGAAACATTCTATAGAGAGCTCATGAAATGATTATAATAATCAAGATGAAATCAGATTGAGAAAGAAGTCTATGATTATTACATGGGCAAAGAATATTAAAATATTTTATATAAAATAATTTTATAATTCTCTACAATAATGAATTACCTTGTTTTTCTGTCCCTTCAATAGATATGATTGAATATCTAATAAATATGTTTCTTATCTATTTGCATTGGCTCATCTTACAGTGCAAAATTAAAACAATTTTAACATAAAAGGTTTAAAAAAGTATGTTGTTAGCTAATGTTTTATGAGAAAATTATGTAAATAATTAAATGAAATAATATAGAATTTAGTAGCAATCATCTATCTGTGGAGTCTAGTTTTTCTATCTAGGAAGATCTTCCTCTTAAACAACCTGATTTATTTTCTCAAATACTAAGAACCATATCTACAAAGATGATTGGTTTTGGCACTGTAACAATATTTCAGGAACTTAACTGGACAGTATAACTAGGGCAATGTGTGACTTTTTTATAGTAAAAGCTGCTTCTGTGAAAGCATGACAGAAGTAGAGCCTATCAAACAAGTAAATGGTAGCTCCTATTATATTCCAGCCTGGAAGGGTATAGAGAAGCATCAATTGATTATACAATCAAGTTGAAATCGGACTTAGAAAGGAAGCTATAATTATTCCTCAGACAAAGAATTTTAAAAGCTTTTATATAATGTTACAACTATCTGCAATAATGAATTATATTATTGTTTTGCTGTTTCTTCAATAGATATGATTGCATTACTAATAAATATGCTTCTTATCTGCTTACATTGGCTCATCTTCCAGATCAGGGCAAAATAACACTAGTGGTTGTAAGCAACTGCATTTTGTTCCTACCTTTAAAAGCAATGGGGAAAGGATTCCCTATTTAATAAATGGTGCTGGGAAAACTGGCTAGCCATATGCAGAAAACTGAAACTGGACGCCTTCCTTACACCTTATATAAAAATTAACTCAAGATGGATTAAAGGCTTAAATGTAAAACTTAAAACCATAAAAACTCTAGAAGAAAACCTAGGCAATACCATTCAGGACATAGGCATGGGCAAAGACTTCATGACTGAAACACCAAAGGCAATTGCAACAAAAGCGAAAATTGACAAATGGGATCTAATTAAACTAAAGAGCTTCTGCACAGCAAAAGAAATTATCATCAGTGAACAGGCAACCTACAGAATGGAAGAAAATTTTTGCAATCTATCCATCTGACAAAAGGCTAATATCCAGAATCTACAAGGAACTTAAACAAATTTACAAGAAAAATACAACACCATCAAAAAGTGGGTAAAGGATATGAACAGACACTTCTCAAAAGAACACATTTATGCGGCCAACAAACGTATGAAAAAAACTTCATCATCACTGATCATTAAAGAAATGCAAATCAAAACTACAATGAGACACCATCCCATGCCAGTTAGAATGGCGATCACTAAAAAGTCAGGGAACAACAGAGGCTGGCAAGGATGTGGAGAAACTGGAATGCTTACACTGCTGGTGGGAGTGTAAATTAGGTTCAACCATTGTGGAAGACAGTACAGCAATTCCTCAATGATCTAGAACCAGAAATACCATTTGACCCAGCAATCCCATTACTGGGTATATTTCCAAAGGATCATAAATCATTCTACTATAAAGACACATGCACACATATGTTTACTGCAGAGCTATTCACAATAGCAAAGACTTGGAACCAACCCAAATGCCCATCAATGATAGACTGGATAAAGAAACATGGCACATATATGCCATGGAATACTATGCAGCCAAATGAATGAGTTCATGTCCTTGGCAGGGACATGAATGAAGCTGGAAACCATCATTAACAGCAAACACAGGAACAGAAAACCAAACACCGGATGTTCGAGTTGAACAATAAGAACACATGGACCCAGGGAGGGGAACATCACACACCGGGCAGGTCGGGGTGTAGGGGGCCAGGGGAGGGAGAGCACTAGGACAAATACCTAATGCATGTGGAGCTTAAAACCTAGATGACGGTTGATGGGTGCAACAAACCACCATGGCACATGTATATACCTATGTAACAAACTGCACGTTCTGCACATGTATCTCAGAACTTAAAGTATAATCAAAAAAATTGAAAAAAACCCCACATTTTTATCATTTTATCCCTCTCTCTTCTTTTGCCTTCCTTTGGACTACTTTAACACACTTTAGGAATCTATTTTGATTTATTTATAGTGTTGAATGTATCTCCCTGTGTAGTTTTCATAGTGGTTGCTCTGTGTACTGCTACATACATATATGAATTAAAGTAGTTCACCAGTATCAGCATTTTCCACTTAGAATGAAGTGTGAAACCACATGTCCAATTTTTACCTTTACCCTCTCAACTTTTAAATATCATTGCATTGAGTATCAGATAGGATTATACTTTTTGTTTCAATCATAAAAGATTTACAAATTTCATGAGGAAGAGGATAGCCAATGGTATGTAGGTTATACTTTAAATTACTTTCCTTTGTCATTTCCTTTCCATTTGAAGAACTTCTGTTACACAATTTTAAAGGTAAGTCTGTAGCAGATAAATGATTTTAGTTTGCATTCATCTGACAGTGTTTTTGTTTCCCCTTCATTCATGAAGGATAGTTTCTCTAAACACAGAATTAACAGTTTGAAGTTCTTTTCTTATAGCACTTGGAAATTATGCCACTTCTTTACAGCCTCCATAGTTTAAAAAGAGAAATTCACTGACATTCAAATTGGTGTCAATACGTAGTGTGTTGTTTCTGGTTGCTTTTAAGATTTTCTTCTCTGATTATATTTTTCAAAAACTTAATTATGATGTATTTTGGTGAGGATTTCTTAGCATTTAACCTCTTTGGTTAAATGCTAAGAATTTAACCAATTGTCTTCTTGGATCTGTAGGTTTCTGTATTTTGCCAAATTGGGATAGTTTTCAGCCTTTATTTCCTCAAATATTCTTTCAGCCCCATCCTCTTCTCCACTCCTGTGACTCAGATGGTACTAATGTTGGCTCTTTAGTCCCTATCACGTAAGAACTGATGCTATGTTCACAATCTTTCACTCTATTTTATCTGCAAAGTGAATACTATTGTTTTATCCTCAGTTTCAGTGATTCAATTCTCTGTCATCTCTACTTTACTACTGGCTAATCCAGCAAATTATTTTTATTTCTCTTACTGAATCTTTCAGTTTTATAATCTTCATTTGATTCTTTATTTAAAATAAGTTTTATACATACCATAAAATTCGCCATGTTCATGTCCAAATGAGTGGTTTTTAGTTTATCTATACAGTTGTGCAACTACCACCAATATCTAATTCCATGTTTTGGTTTTCCTTAAAAGATACTCCATACCCATTAGCAGTCACTACCCATTCCCTACTCTCATAGTGTCTGGAAACCACTAATTACTTTTTGCCTCTGGATTTGCCTATTTGGACATTGTGTACAATAAGTGGCCTTTTGTGTCTGGCTTCTTTCACTTAGAATAATGTATGCAAGGTTCAAGCTTACTATACATATTAATACAGCCATGTGATACTCAATGATGGGGATACATTTTGAGAAATACATCATTAGACAATTTTGTCATTGTGAGAACATCATGGAGTATATTAGGCTATATAGCATAGCCTATTGCTCCTAGGTTACAAACTGTACAGCATGTTACTGTACTGAAGACTGTAGGCAATTGTAATACTACGGTAAGTATCTATATATCTAAACATATCTAAATATAGAAAAGGTACAGTAAAAATACAGGATAAAAGATTAAAAATGTCACACCTATATAGGGCATTTATCATGAATGAAGTTTGCAGGACTGGAAGTTGTTCTTGGTGTGAGTGAGTGAGTAGTGAGTGAATGTGGAAGCCTAGGACATTACTGTATACTACTGTAGACTTTATAAAAACTGTATAGTATAAGTAGGTCACACTACATTTATAAACATATTTTTCTGTCTTTAATAAGAAGTTAATAGCTGGGCGCAGTGGCTCATGCCTGTAATCTTAGCACTTTGGGAGGCCGAGGCAGGCGGATCACGAGGTCAGGAGTTCGAGACCATCCTGATCAACATGGTGAAACCCCGTCTCTACTAAAAAAACAAAAATTAGCTGGGTGTGGTGGTGCGTGCCTGTAATCCCAGCTACTTGGGAGGCTGAGGCAGGTGAATTGCTTGAACCCGGGAGGCGGAGGTTGCAGTGAGCTGAGATTGCACCACTGCACTCCAGCCTGGGCGACAGAGTGAGATTCCATCTCAAAATAATAATAATAATGATGATGATGATGATGATGATAATAATAATAATAATAAATTGACTTTAGCTTACTTTTTAATTATTTTACTTTATAAGCTTTGTAATTTTTTTAACTTTCTGACTTTCATAATAACACAGGTTAAAACATACATACTGCTATACAAAAATATTTTCTTTAGGTCCTTACTCTATAAGCTTTGATTTACTTTCACATTTTTTTAATTTTAACTCGTTTTACTTTTTAAACTTTTTTAAAAAAACTAAGACAAATGCATATATTACCCTAGGCCTATACAGGGTCAGGTTAAGCAATATCACTGTCTTCCACCTCCACGTCTTATTACACTGGAATGTCTTCAGGAGCAATAACATGCATGAAGCTGTCATCTCCTAGACAAGCATGCCTTTTTCTGGAATGCTTCCTAAAGGACTTGTGTGGGGCTATTCTTGAGGAATTGTTACCCTTTTCAGAAATGTGTCCATGGTGATATGGTCAGTTTATTTTCATCATAGATTTGCTTTTAAGCAGATAGTACACCATGGACATTCTTCTCTGTTAGTTAAGACCACTAGGTATTGAGGTCCATGTTTTCAAACTTTTTAAGGAGCTTCTTGAGGTCTGCAACAGCTTCTTCTGACCCCTTTACTATGAATTTACTTGGGGGTTCTTCGTTTTTTATCTTCCTGTTCCAGTTCCTATAACTCCTGATCTCTTGGGACCATTGCTGTGTACGCAGTCTGACGATGAAATTTTGTTATGTGGCATATGACTGTACATCATTCCTTTTTATTACCAAATAATATTCCACTGTATGGATATGCTATGATTTGATTATTCATTAATCAGTTGCTAGACATTTGAGCTGTTTCCACTTTTTGTTTACTGTGAATAATATTGCTATGTACATTCATATGTAAGTTTTTGAGGCTTATGTTTTCATTTCTCTTGAGTAAATATCTAGTTAAATTTCTGAGCCATATGGTAGCCTATGTTTAATACTTTGAGGTATAGCCAAACTATTTCCTATAAAAGATGAAATCACTTTATATTTCTACAAGCAATTTTTGAGGAAACATGTTTCTCACATAGGAGACTCAGTTCTATTTAAATCTTTTATTTAGTAGGCATTCACCTTGTTAGCACATAACATGTAGGTCTTGACATACTATGGTGGGCTGTGGTTCCAATGATGGTTTAAATTTCATAGCCTTTGCAATCTTATGTTGGTCTTACAGTACATTTGGTGCCTCTGCAGCTCCCACTGGTATGTACTGGTGTTACCTGGGAAGAATTGAAGGGATTTTCTAGGGCTGGCCGCAGGATGTCTCTCTATGAGATAGGGATGTGGTGGGATCCCCCTATTGCTATTGCCAGCTGCCTCTAAGTCTCTAAGTGAGGGAGAAGAGTCTCGGACCCAAGGGATAAAAAGGCTACCAAGGTTTATCTCCTTGTTGTGAACTGGGTCCCTTTTGATGGTTGCCTACCTGCACTGAACACAATTTTACTGGAGTAGAAAATACAGAAATGACGAGAAATCGTAAGTATCTCAACTAATTTTCGAAAATTGAACATATCTGTGTAACTATGATCTAGAATAAGAAATCCTATGTTAGCAGTACTCCAAAAGCCCCCCTCATATTCTTCCCAGTGAAGACCACTCCTCACATGGGGAAGCACTGACCTGACATAACATACTGATTAGTTTTGTCTTTTATTGAACTTTAAATAAACCCAATCCTAAGTATTTATTCTTATGTTTCTAGCTTTGTGTATATGTAGACATTATTTCTTTGAAATCCATCTACCTTGTTATATTTACATGTAGTGGTTCACTCACTCATTTTTTTCCTGTACAGTGTCTGTGAGAATATATGATTATTATCTTTTGTTTTTAAAAATGCTACTATTGACGGGCATTTTGAGTAATACCAGGTTGTGGCTATTATTAGTAGTGCTATTATGAGCATACTTGTATGGTGGTTTTGGCAAACTTATGTTTGCATTACTATTGGGTATGTATCTAAGAGTCAAATTTCTCAGTTGTAGGGTATCCATATACTCAGCTTTAATATATACTGCCAAATAATTATCAAAAAGAGTTGTACCAATTTACACTCTACAGTAGTGAATAAGAGGTTCAACTGCTACACATCCTTTTCAAATCTTGTATTGTCTTTTTCATTTTAGCCATTTGATGTGTAATGGTATCTCATTGTAGTTTTATTTTGCATTTCTCAAATAACCAAGGAAGTTGAGATCCTTTACATATGCCTGTTGGGTGTCTGGACACCTATAATGAAGTTCTGTTCAATTTTTTATTTTTTACCACTTTTCCCACTCTGTTGTCTCTTTTTTCATTGATTTGTAAAACGTTCTTTATGTATTCTGAATATGAGATTTATGTATTGAAAATACCTTCTCTCACTCCATTGCTTGCTTTTTCATAAATTTAATAATGTACTTTGACGAAGATAAGTTCTTACTTTAATATGGTCCAGGTTATTAGTTTTATTCTTTTATGATTAATGATTTGAAAAGTCTCATTTAGAAAACTTTGCCTACTCCAAGGTCATGAAAATATGTTAATAAATATTTTGTTTTCACATTTAGATTTATAACATCTTTTAGAGAATCTAAGACAGCATTTATTAAAATTTCTACAGGAAACTATAACTTTATTTTTGTAATTTTTTTTCAAACTCTCTAGGCCCTAAGGCCCTTTTGTTCTCATGGATACGCAATTTTTATAACACAGCTTTTGATAACTCAAGGTTTTCTGGGAACTACACTATCAGGTGGTGGCAGATCAGAGGCCATCTTGCCGGCACATGTAGACACTGACAATATTTGCATTGTAGACTTATAACCGCTTTAGAAGTGATAAAATGCATCTATTTTTAAACTCTTGAGCATGTTTATTTTTATCTAGTAAAAAATCATATAAATATTTTAAATATTTTAGATTAAGCATTTTTCTAAGTTACATTCAAACAGTAAAGAACTAAGCATTTTTCTAAATTGTATTCAAATAGTAACGGATGATTATCCAAAATAGAATTCCACTTGAATCCTTTGGCTTATATGGGATATAACTCCATTAGGCTTAATGGACTACTAAATTATATGAATTTTTGACATTTTATTTGCATAGTGTCTGGTGGTCAATTAAACTCATTGTTCCAGTATTAATTTCATTAGTCATAAAATATGTTACCTTTTACCAGAATCTAAAACTATCAATATCTAAATGTATGTATCACCATTGTTTGAACCATCCTGTAAATAGGTCAGTTCTTAACATGGTTGATTGAATTCAAGTGCCATTATAGACACTAATGAAATGCCACTGTATAGCATGAAGTGGAAAATATGTTTCATTATAGTGAGTCAGAAAATTGTAAGGATAATTTGGCAAAGATATAAAAGTGCATAATAACCACGGTAGATTGTATACATCAAAAGTTGATTTTAGGTGTTTTAGTGAATAAAATTAGTTTGGCTTACTTTTTCCACGGATACTAATTTTAATTTTCAGAGCTTGGTATCATTAATATTTCCTTATCAAGATGTTACATATAACACTTACTTTTTTATTCTTAAGAGGAAACAAAATTTCAAAATTCTCAGACCCAAGAACCCTCTTTTCCCTGTGATAGTACTGGCAATCCACTTGAGGATAATAAAACATAATAATGATAATAAAGGAAAATTTATTTTATAATAAAGGAATTTACCTACAACTACTAGCAAATATAGCCATGCTAATATGTCTATCAATGGAAATATCAAATTGCTCACTTTCCAAGAAATCACTGGTGTCAAATACTTTAGGATATCAATGTTTTATTATTCTTAGAAATACTCTATGACCAAAGGACTTGTTAGATAGCTAAAAGTGTTTTAAAAATTCCATATTAGATCTTGCTTTCAGTATCTGTAACTCTTAAAATGCACATGTCACATATCCAAATAGGATGGTTTGGGAGTCAATAATGATAAACCATCACTAATTTTATCTATCTTGCAAACAATTAACAAGTTAATTAACAACTCATAGCAAGTAACTACGAGTATTACTGATTGGACTTATTTTTGAATCAGAACCCATGGTTATGTAGTCTTCTATCAAAACATTTCAACTCATAACTTTGAAATAACTATAAATTCTTATAGAAGAAAATAATAAACTTGTTTCCTTATAGTGTAAATCTATAGACCAAATTCAAACACACAGTAAGAAACTGTCCAAGACAAGTCCCAAACAATCAAATGTACAAACTTACAGTGATAAAAATACTTACATTAGCATAGACAGAACCGAGACTCACACATCTTTATTTCAAGATAGAAGTGGTTATCCCATTAGAGATGTATGCATTTTTGCAATGAATAATGGGCAAGAAGATTGTTGCTTAAAATATTAACTTTAGGCCAGGTGCAGTGGCTCACGCCTGTAATCCTAGCACTTTGGGTGGCCAAGGTGGGAGGATCACTTGAGGTGAGGAGTTCGAGGCCAGCCTGGCCAACATGGTAAAACCCTGTCTCTACTACTTAAAACAAAACAAAACAAAATACAAAAATTACCCAGGTGTGGCAGTGCATGCCTTTAATCCCAGCTACTTGGGAGACTGAGGCATGAGAATCATTTAAACCCGGGAGGTGGAGGTTGTAGTGAGCTGGGATCGCACCACTGCACACCAAGCTGGGCAAAAAAATGAGACTCTGTCTCAAAAAATAAAATAAAATAAAATAAAAAGTTAATGTGAGGCCCTAGAATTTGTATTTATACTATTGACTCATTTTTTAAAGTTAGTTTAACATTATTCATGTATTGTGGCTTACCAAAAAATTGTGTGTTTGTGTGTGATAATCTCACCAGTCTCTACCTGCTACGATTTCCCAGTATGATGAATAACAAATAAATAATGCAGCATATTCATTCACCTGATGCATTTTCCCTTTATATTATTAGTTCTTTAGACCTCTTACAGAATATCAAGTATATCACAACATGTAAAATTAGGTTGCTTGTCAAGAAAATCAAAATCAGTACATATTTGAGTGAAATTTGTAAGAGAAAGACAGTTCTTGTCCTTTACAAAATAGATTCTTTAAAACTATAAACCATGTATTTTTAAAAAGAACCATCGTCTTTCTTATCCTTATTATTACTGTTAATATAACAGGAGTTCTTATTTATAACCAACTTGATTATTTCCCTGAAGATCATATAATCAAGCATTGATTTTTATTTCTTTCTTTCTGTTTTCCAGTCATGAAGTTATAGTGCTTCTTTCCTTGCAACATTTATTGGATCCACCCAATCCTTTTCAGCGCCAACCTCGTAAGTCTGGTAGCATTATTTATTACTTCACATCTAGATAATTGGATTACTTGCCTATATGGTCTCCTTGCTTCCACCTAGTTCCTAGACTAAATAACTTACTGCTGGGATTTATATAATTCCACAGTTAATTGTTATCTAGAATTAATTCTTCCCTTCTTCTTTTTAGTAATAAAACATCCTGAATTTTAGAAAGGTACAAGGATGCATAACTAAAACCCATACTTCCCAGAATCCTTTTTAGCTAGCATTTAAATTTTGGTCAGCAGAGTATGAACACAGTGATGAGTACAACTATATATTGATATATATTCTTGATAGATGAATTTCCAAAGTGCCAAATCTTATTTCCCCCTAAATATGGGTTGGAATATAGACTTGACTTGCCATTGTTTTTCAGATTACCGCTATTCACAGCTCAGTCCTAGAAAACCATTGAAAAGGGTCTCTAGGCATTCTCTTCCTTTCAAAATGTGATCTCGATAATATCAGAAGGTATCAGTATCTTAGATTTGGTAACAGCACTGTAGTTTACATATTTAATATGCTACTATAGGCAGTAATTAACAAGACCATATCATGATCTCTTTATTATAACTTTGATGCTTTGAAAACTCCTCAAGGTGTGGTATCAACACATCTGGCCTCAACAATTATGTGCTTATTTAATTATGTTACTGTTGAGTTACAGCATTTCAAAGTGTCTCTCCCATCTATTCCCTTATACTCAATTATCTTCCTAAGAGGATTGATGTGAAACCTAGAAAACATATTACATATGATAGCATACATTGTCTATTTCTATATTCTATTATCCTATTTATACGTAAAATCTTTGTTAGCATGTGTAATATCTTAAGGCTCTTTTTAACTACCATTTGTGCTCCCTATTTATTTAATTATTGTCAATTTATTTTTATAAAATTTATGTATGTTTAAGGTATACAACATATTTTGATATACATATACATAGTGAACTACAGTCAAGCTAATTAATAAATCTATCCCTTCATATAGTTACTATTTTTTTGATGTGGTGGGAACATTTAGGATCTAGCCTCACTTTAGTAAGTTTTGAGTATACAATATTAGTAACTATACTCCCCATGCTGCACATTAGATCTCTAGAATATAGTCATTTCAGTATATGAAACGTTGTTCCATTTGACCAACATCTCCCCATTTCCCGTACACACCCCCCTCCCCACCCCTGGTAAGCATAGTCCTACTTTCTTCTATGATTAGGCCTTTTTACTTTCCACATATAAGTAAGATCCTGCAATATTTTTCTTTGGTGTCTGGCTTATTTCACTTAGCGTAATGTACTCTAGGTTCATCCAGGTTGTTGCAAAAGACAGGATCTCCTTTTTTAAGGCTGAAAAAATTCCAGTGTGTGTGTGTGTGTGTGTGTGTATAATACATATATTATATATCTATTAAATATAGATGTACAATACATATCTATTAAATATATATCTATTAAGTACATACCTATTAAATATATTATATATCTTAAATATAGATATATGATATCTATTAAATATCTATTCAATATAGATATAATATACATATATAAATACTAAATTTGTTAATATATATTTAAATATTCAAATATACATAAATAAATATTTCTTTATCCATTCATCTATCAATGGACAAATGGGTTGTTTGCATATTTTGACTATTATGAATAACGCTGTAATGGGAGTGCAGATGTCTCTTGGACAGACTTATTTCAATTCCTTTGAATATATTCCCAGAAGTAGATTTGTTGGATCATATGGTATTTTTATTTCTAATTTTTTGAGGAATCTCCATATTGTTTTCTATAATAGCTGTACCAATTGACACTCTCACTAACAGTGCTTAAAGTTTCCCTTTTCTCCACATCCTCACTAACACTTGTACTTTTTATTTTTTGATAACAGGCATCCTATCAGATGTAAGATAATATCTCATTGTGGTTTTAATTTTCATTTCCCTGATGCTTGGTAATGTTGAGCATCTTTTCATATATCTATTGTCCTTCTGTATGTTTTCTTTGGGAAAATGCCTATTCAAGTCTTTTGTCCATTTTTTAATTTTTTTTCTACTAAGTTGTATGAGAATTGAAACCATAAAATTCTGATAATTAAACAAAGGGAAACAGCTCCTTGACACTGGTCTTGGTAAAGATATTTTGGATACGACACCATATACAGGCAATGCAAGCAAAAATAAACATGTGGGACTGTATCAGACTAAAAGTCTTTTGCACAGTACAGGAAACAAAATGAAAAGGGAACCTATAAGTTGAGAGAAAATATTTTAAAATCATGCTGCTTCTTTTTAGCTAACTACTACTTGTTCTTTAACATTTAATTCAAAAGTCAACATTCAACTCAAATACCATCTTCTCCGAGAAGCCGTTTAAGTATTCCTTAATCTTATTTAGATGTACTTCTAGTACTGTGTTCCTTACAGGATTTTTTATCTTCAGGAAACAGAATTCCATGTTTAAACTATAATAAAGAGTTAAGGAAATGATGAGCTCACAGAAAAGGAAGACTAAAGATCGGTTCTGAATTCCGATTTGGTTCAACTAATGATTCAGTGATGCCATCAGAAGACAGTTCAGTCTTGACTCTCTGCTCTGCAGTCTCCAATATGGCTTCATGCAACAATTACCATTTTGGAAAACATTTCCTCATTTATTTTCACTGGGAAGAGAGAAGCTTCCTATACTTTCTTTTAAGAGCAATAAAACCATATCCAGAACTCCTCATTAACCTCTCCTGGGGACTCTCATAGCTTAAATTGACTTAGGCATACCTATCCTTGAAAAAATCATGTCTGGCAAGGAGAATAGGATTAATGATTACTTCAGACTAATTACTTGGAGTAGAATAGACATTGGTGAGTACACCTGTTACATCCCCTACACTCCTATAACATCCCGTATTCAATCTGAGCATTTATCAGACTGAACTTAAATTGTTGGTTTGCTAATGTTGGACCCGCACTAAACATTAAGCTCTTTCTTGAGAGTAAAGACAGTATCATATTCAAGTCTATGTTTGCTCTACATAGCACAGTGCCTACAACATATTATCTACATAATTATATCTTAATTTAAAATTCCAGATTAATCATTTAAAAACATTGTGGATAATGCCCAATTCCTAAGTTATTTAGCTTTGAAATATTTGTAAAGATAAACGTATAGAGTAATGGAATTAAAATGATATAAAAATAAAATGGTATTAAATAAAAATGGAATAAAAATGAGAGTAATGGAATAAAAATGAGAGATAAACTCATACATCTATAGCCAATTGATTTTAGAGATGAGGGCCAAGACTATTCAATTGGGAAAGAATAGACTTCAAAAAAATTGGACTGGGACAACTGGATATATTAGATTGGTGCAAAAATAATTGCAGTTTTTGCCATAAAAGTAATACCAAAACCACAATTACTTTTGCACCAAACAAACACTATTGCAAAAATAGAATGAAGTTGGACTCACACCATATACAAAAATTACCTCAAAGTTGATCAAAAACCTAATTATAAGAGCTAAAGCAAAACTGTTAGAAGAAAACAAAGAGATAAATCTTTATGATGTTGGATTTGGCAATGAATTCTTAGGCATGACACCAAAAAGTACAAGCAACAAAAGAAAAAAGTATAAATTGAACTTCATCAAAATTTAAAACTTTTGTGCATTAAATAATATTTTAAAGAAAGTGAAAAGACAATCTACGGAATGGGATAAAACACTTGCAAATCATTTATCTGATAGGGATCTAGCATCTAGATTATATAAAAAACCCTTACAATGCAACAACAAAAAATCATCAGTCCAACTAAGAAATGGGCAAAGAACTCGAATAGACGTTTCTCCAAAAAAGATATACAAATGGCCAAGAAGCATATGAAAAGATGTTCAACATTATTAGTTATTAGGGATAACCAAAATGAGATACACCTTCACACCCATGAGAATAGCTGTATAATTTTAAAAATCAAAAATAAGTGATGGCAAAAATGTGAAGAAACTAAAACTCGCATACATTGCTGATGGAAATACTATAAAATGGTTCATTTCTTTTTTTTTTTCTTTTTTCTTTTTTTTTTTTTTGAGACAGAGTCTTGCTCTGTTGCCCAGGCTGGAGTGCAGTGGTGCAATCTCGGCTCACTGTAACCTCTGCCTCCCGGGTTCAAGCAATTCTCCTGCTTCAGCCTCCCAAGTAGCTGGAATTACAGGTGCACACCACCATGCCCAGCTAATTTTTGTATTTTTTTAGTAGAGATGGGGTTTCACTATGTTGGCCAGCCTGGTCTCGAGCTCCTGACCTTGTGATCTGCCTGCCTCAGCCAACATGGTTCATTTCGAACTGTGGAAAACATTCTGGTGGTTCCTCAAAAAGTTAAAAATAGAACAACCATATTAACCGGCAATTCCACTCCTAGGAGTATACCCAAAAGAAGTAAAAACAGGTTATCAAACAAATACACTCGTGTTCTTAGCAGCACTATTCACAATTGCCAAAAGGTAGAAACAGCCCAAATATCAATCAAGGGTTGAAGTGACAAATAAATATTGGTATGAAAATACAGTGAGGTGGGGTGCAGTAGCTCACGCCTGAATCCCACACTTTGGGAGGCTGAGGGGAGCGCATCACTTGAGGTCAGCAGTTCAAGACCAGCCTGGACAACTTGGTGAAACCCTGTCTCTATTAAAAATACAAAAAATTAGCCAGGCGCGGTTGTGTGTGCCTGTAATCTCAGTTACTCGGGAGGCTGAGGCAAAAGAATAGCTAGAACCCAGGAGGCAGAGGTTGCAATGAGCTGAGGTCTTACCACTGCACTCCAGTCTTAGCAACAGAGTGAGACTATGTCTCAAAAAAAAAGAAATACTAATACATGACATAATCTGAATAAACTTCAAAAACGTAAAGATAAGTGAAAGAAGCCAAACACAAAAGGTCACATACTGTGTAATTTTATTTATGTGAAATACTCAGAATAGGTAAATACAAAGACACACTTCAGGTTGGTGACTGCCAGGGATCTGGCAGGGGAGAGGAGAATGGGGAGCAACTGCTTAGCGGGTAAAGGGTTTTATTTTGTGGTGCTGAAATGTTTTGAAACTAGATGGAAGCAGTGGGTGCCCATCTTTGTGAATATATAAAATGACACTGGGCTGTTTAAAATAGTTGATTTTCAAGTTTTGCAAATTTTATCTCACTAAAAAATATTTTGTAAAAATTACCTCATTTATGTGCCTAATTATATTTCTATCATCAAATCATAAAATATGGAGGTTATATGGAGGCAAAAACCATGTTAAATATTAGGAGATAGAAATACATATGTGCTGAGGCTATTCAAGAGGCTAATCAACAGTATACCCTCTTTATTGATGATTTCTGCATTAGGAAATGGCTCATATGCAGATTCTACTCTGGAATTCACATGTAAATCAACAATAATACAATAACTTGAGTTTGAAAAATAAATTTTATATCTATATGAATAAGTAATAAATATTTTCTTTACTGTGACAATTCACCTATTTTTCTTTCAAATCTAACCTAATGTAGTCTGTGAAATCTGAGAAAACGATTTGCAAGTTCATTGTTAGTATCAAATTTGAATAAGATGAAAAGTAGATTAAGAGCCACTTAAAACGATTTAAATTGCTGCCTGTCTAAGAAAACATATTAAACATTATCCAAGGACTACTTTGAAAATCTATGGTATTAACTTACTGTAACAGAACCAAATATACCCAACATGAACCAGAACATATTGAAACATTACAAAAGCTAATTCATGGACAGATGCTTAAGCAATATGACCAAAAATAAAGTATTTGAGCCAAATTACTATTACCTCTTAAGTATGATAAGTACCAGAACAGCTGATGTTTAAAATGAACCTATGCTGATTTGGCCACTGAGCAACATATATAATAAAGTATAATTATTCCTAATTCCCTCTTCCACCTTCCAGAAACAGCAACAGACATAGGAAAAGAAAACAAATGCTTTATCTGACAACTTACAGATTATGTATGCCATTGTTTTTAAGTTCTCTTTATTTTTAACAAAGTAAGTGTATGTATATGATTGTGTGTGTTATAAAAATGATGAATGATAAGTAACCAAACTAGCTGAGAAGGGTTTAATATTTTGGAGTATTTTGATTCAGGTCAATACCAGTTTCAGGGGGCATGCAGATATACCATGTAGTACAAATTATTATTAGTAAAATATTTACTCTGCAAGGCAGGCTGGAGAAAATTCAGGAGATGAGGGGGAAAGTGTGAGGACTGTTTAAATAAGGGTATGCATTCAAGGATAATCTTTATACTGACAGAGGAACGAACAAGTTGGGGCTGCTTGAGGGGCTTAGATTTGGAGGCTTGGAAATGTCATCTAGAAAAAGAAGAGTTTGTTCATTGAGGTTGGAAATATAAGCATATAGGGTCATTCCTATGCGCCTTGGCATCAAATTCTAGGTTCTTGATTAAATTGCATGAATGGAGTTCTGGGAATAGGTTCTTGATTAAATTGCATGAATGGAGTTCTGGGAACTCAGGGACTGAATGTGTGAAGTTTCCTTTTTTTGAACCCTCATTTTTCTGTATTTATGTACAGATAAACACCTGCAAAGGTGTTTCCAGAATGTTATGGATAAAACTTTCCAGATAGAATATTCCAGGTCTATTTTTTCTTTCTTTTCTAAACTTTTTTGTTTGAATATTTTCAATAAACATGTGTAATATTTTTCAGCAACAATAGTGATTTTTCCTTATCAAAAAGGTATAAAACTACAAGCAACTATGCCAAGAAATTAATAGCATTAAATTATGAGTGTGGAAATACAAATTATTATTTGCTTCTTAGTATTTTTGAAAATTTCCAAAGTAAAAAATTCAATCAGAAATTTCTATCAGCTCAAAAAATTTACAGTGACAACTCTTCCATTTTCAGTTTCATCCATACAATTTCGAATAAAATGCTAATCATCAGTGTTTGCAGCTATCAAAAGCCCTTGTATTGAAAAACAAAATGTACTGTTCCAAATATACTTATATTTTCCTTATTAAAGGCAGCATCCACTAACACTGTAAAGTATCAAATAAGACACTGTTATAAAACCCAATATCTTATTCAGCTTATAGGGAAGGTATATAATTTTTGTTTCTGCCAGTCTACACTGCTTGTTTCCCAACCTCCCTTCCACAAAGTATCACTTTGAATTTTAAAGGCCATACCTGTTTTGGTTTTAATTTAGTATTATGATAGTAAAATAATATTGCCTGAAAACATTTGAAATCATCTAAGGGGAATTAAAAAGTAGTTCTGGTTACAAATTCTAAAGATATTGCAGATCCAACTTAGAAACTTAAAGAAAAGGAAATATATCCTGTAAAGAAGAGTAGAAGTTATACAAAGATAATCTCCTTATCACCCCCTAATTATTTTATATAGGAGCATTATAGACACTACTTTTATGTATCATATACTCCACACAGTAGTGTGGTAGTAAATGTTTAACAGTCAGCTGTCCAAACAGTGGGGGACGGGTCCTGATCTGCAGGGTTTGCAGATTCCTGTGTTGCAAACACTCTCATCATGGCCTACTTCAAAATACCAAGGTGATGACACTGAACGCAGAGTTGGGAAGAGCTGCACACAATAGGCTCCTACAAATTGGCTCCACGCAGCTTCCACATACCACTCTCACATTGCTTTTATATCTCATTGTTAAATTTTATAATAGAAGATGATATTGCTTAGCTTTTCCAAAACAATTATGTCATTCCAATAATGTTAATATCAAGTCTTATATTTACAACTATATAAACATATGTTTATTGCTGACTATTTTGCAATAAAAATTAAAAACTGATTCTTAAGAGGACCTTAATAAAATACTGTTTAATATTTTTCTATCTTTAGAAAACATAATTTAAACATGCAAAGTATTTTAGGAGGCATAATTATTATAAAATCATATAATATATATTGTACTTAACATAACTTGAGGTATTTTAAAATTTATTATTGTATGTTATTGAATTCAGGGCTGTATCATGACTTTAGTGGGTCCAAAGCACTTTTGCCTTTGTTAGCTCCTTCTTCCCTAAACATATATTAAAAAATAAATACATAAATTCAGCAATAGATATAGAAAAATAATATTTTATGACTATGTAGGTATAGAAACAAATTTAATCCTGCCTGGATTCATTATTAGATATTCATTATGACTATATTCATTTTTTTTACAATTTAAAAAGTAAAATTAAATCCTTTCATGTGTCCCTAAAAATATCCTGAGCCCTAGGCCCTGTACCTACTGTGACTAATAGACTGCTTGGCCTCGTTGAAATGCAGTAAATTTGTAAACACATTATTCTACTAAATATCTATATTTTTATATTACAAGAATCAAGAAAATGCATACTATTTTACTATGTCTACCTTTTCAAACCTACCATTGATTATGTATACCTTCTCTTTTATCTCTTTAATAATCTAGCCAGTCTGTCTCATATATTAGTACTTTTAAAAAAACTGATTGTGGTATTCGTTTACCCCCACTATTTAATTTTTTAAAAATTTTTGTTACTCACTTCATTATTTCTTCTTTGTACTTTATTTTGGTTTTTTTGTAGTTCTTAAATTTCTTACATGAGATACATAGCTCATTAATGTTCAGCTTTTGTATTTGTTTTAAATATGAATAGTTAAGACTATAGATTTTTCTCTAAGTAGTGCTTTTTCCATGTTTTGGTAAGTAACATTTCCAGTATTATCCAACTCCAAGTATTTTCTAATTTCTACCTCAATTACCTCTTTGTCATATTAGATAGTGCTTTCATTTTAAAATTTGTGAATTCCTGGCATTTCAGGTTCAATTTTTTAATTTCAGTTTGAAACTTTTTGCATTACAGTAACAGAATGCAGTCTGTCTGAAACTGATTCTTTAAAACATTCAGAAACTTGCTTTTTGGTGTCATATATAGTTAATCTTCATAAATGTTGTATGTGTACATACATTTTTGTTCCCTTTTTGATCAGGGTTCCATATACCTTATAAATCAAGGTGATTCATTATATGGTACAATTTTTAAATGATTTTTATATGCTTGACCTATCATTTACTGAGAAAGTTATGTTACAATTTTGCCATTTTTTAAAATACAATGATGCTATGCTATTAGATAATTATAAATTATAATGTATTATACCTTTGTGATAAAGACAACCTGTTAGCAGTGAAGATTTTCTATCTTTGCTTTCCGTTTTAAATTCTATTTTTTTTTTTTTTTGAGACACAGTCTCGCTCTGTCACCCAGGCTGGAGTGCAGTGGCGCGATCTCAGCTCACTGCAAGCTCCGCCTCCCCGGTTCATGCCATTCTCCTGCCTCAGCCTCCCACGTAGCTGGGACTACAGGCGCCTGCCACCTTGCTTGGCTAATTTTTTGTATTTTTAGTAGAGATGGGGTTTCACTGTGTTAGCCAGGATGGTCTCGATCTCCTGACCCCGTGATCCACCCACCTCGGCCTCCCAAAGTGCTGGGATTACAGGCGTGAGCCACTGCGCCCGGCCCTAAATTCTATTTTACATAATATTAATACAACTACATCAGTTTTCTTTTGCTTAGAATTTGCTTGATATTGTAAAAGTTATCAAACTCAAAATGGAGATGCTTGCGTCAAACCCCAACAAAACACAGATAAAGATGAGAGGTTAAGAAGCAAGGACCCTCACACACTCATGCTTATGATCAGAACAATTACAAATGTCTGTATCAAAAACTTTTGCCAATGACTTTTCAAACTTGAGCTTGCTACATGAGTTACAGGATAGCTAGCTGGATGCATAAGAACACTTGACTAACACTGTCTCCATAATGAACTGGTATCGACTCCTGAGATAAGCCCTTGTCACCAATATTCTCTTTGTTTTGAAATAAATTACATGTTCTTTTTCCTTTTGTCTTTAAAAGTTTCCCCGTTCCTCAATCTCTTTGGATAGGTCTATGAATCCTATAGGCTGCATACCCTGGAAGTGCAAATCCCTTGCACACTCCTGAATAAACTCAGTGTCTTTGGAGACTCTCTCTTCATCTTTTATTCAGGTTAACATATCTAGAGTCAGAAGTGGAGCAAGATTACCTTTGGAAAAAAGCAGTAATTCTTAAGAACAGTGTGCAGCAGTCACCTGAGCCCTCTGCTCTCCCCTTCCACACCTCACCTTTAGTGTCTGGTCAGTCTCCTCTCAGGCCAAGATGCCCTATTTTTGGCAGATGTTTCCTGCTGACTTTATTTGAGATTTGACTTAGATAAATCCACCTTCATAAGGAACCTGCATTTCTCTTAGGAAGACAAAAGACTTTTTGCATTTTTAAAACAAGTCCTTTCTATTAGAGACATTTTGAATTTCTGGTAAGTATATACTTTAAATTTCATACAGCAGGGAAAATGATTTTCTTTGCTCTGAAAGATTAATAAGAAATGGAACGGGATCTTCAAGTTCTAATGGCATTCCAGAACAACCTTCTTTCAGGGATTCTAGGAGGGCTATATTATAGCACATTCTTGTACACATTTTTAAACTGATGAGGAAATTACACAAAAAAATCAGAGCTTGGCCAGGAGCAGTGGCTCACACATTTAACCCCAGCACTATGGGAAGCTGAGGTGGGTGGATTGCTTGAGCCCAGGAGTTCAAGGCCAGCCTGGGCAATATGACAAAACCCCGTCTCTACAAAAAATTCAAAAATTAGCCAGGCATGGTGGTATGGGCCTGTAGCCCCAGTTACTCAGCATGCTGAAGGAGGATTCCCTGAGCCCAGGAGGTCAAGGCTGCAGTGAGCCATGATTAAGCTACTTCACTCCAGCCTGGGTGACAATTAAGACCCTGACTCACTCACTCTCTCTCTCTCTCTATAGACACTTGCAGTCAAGTGTTCTTATTTTCTCTCTCTCTCTGTGTATATATATATATATATATACATATATATATATATTCAGAGCTCAATGGCCATTATTTGAACTCTATAAGAAAACTGCATCTATAAGATTTACATGTACAGGCTTTCAAGTTCTCTATGTATTGTTTTTCTTCTGCCTACTCTGAATCTGCTGATTTTTTTTTTTGGCTTGTATTAAAATAAAAACTGAATGCTTCAACAGTCTTTGTAGTTACAAATTTAAATAAAAACAGGGAAAATCTCACTCAAAGATTGTTTTCCTAATGGCATTCCAACGATATAAGGTGGCAAGAAATTAACCCCTAACTCAACTGAAAATGAAAGAAAGGGGAAATGGAGTAAAATATGCATTTTTTAGAAAAAAATTTCTATGAAAACTGCTTTACCTAAAATTTGGTTTACAGCCATGATAAGATTACAGATCAGAACATATTAATGTCTCATGTCTAAAATTCTAAAATGAAAGCTACAATATCTTTGTGTGTATATATGTATTCATGTGTGTTTACACATGTAGTATGTTGTGTCTAAAGGGTAAAATCTAGCATAATTGGTCAGAAATACCTTAAGAAATTCTATTAAGATTGGTTTTAATAAATGAGAACTCATATAATTTAATACTTAAGACTGTTAAAATATTTACTAATTTATCCAAATGCCTTTTAGTTCACATGCTTTGAGTAAATCTTTAATAAATAAGGTGGCTTTAAATTTGTTGGTAAAATAAAAATAAAATTATATTTAGAATTGTTAGCATATATTTTTTAGCCTGGGTTTAATGGCCAGACAGTTTTATATTTGTCTCTAAAATGTTTTAAGGGCATAAAATTATATAAGCAGCTTAAAAGCAAAATGATCATCCTTTATGTAACTCCTTGATAAGTAAGACTGATATAATTTGGATATCTGTCCCTCCAATTCTCATGGTGAAATGTGATTTTCCAGTGTTGGGGGTGGGGCCTGGTGAGAGGTGCTTGGGTCATGAGGGTGGAACCTTCATGAACGGCTTGGTGTCATTCCTGAGGTAATGAGTTACCATGAGATGTGTTTCTTGAAAAGAGTTTCAGACCTCTCCCACCCACATCTTACCTATGTGACAGGCATGCTTCCCCTTCCTCTTCTGCCATGATTGTAAGCCTCCTGAGGCTTTACCAGAAGCAGATGCTAGTGTCACACTTCTACAGACTGCAGAACTGTGAGCAAAATAAACCTCTTTTATTTATGTTATCCAGCCTTAGGTATTCCTTTATAACGGGAAATGGATTAACATAAAGACTAATTAAATATTGCTGGCTTAATGAAAACACCTCTATCTTCTTAATTATCAGCAAAATACCAACACATTTAACCTTAAGATTCATACTTGGGTGATAAACACCTGATCTTGACAGGCTGTAACAAGAAGATAATTAGAAATGATGACTATCCTTGTCTAATATCCCAGTTTTTATAAGTAATCCAGGTATTGTTAAAAATAAATACATTAGGTAAATACAAATGAGACAAACTTTATAAATGAAATTTTTATGTAATTTAAAATATTAAAGTTAAATTAAGCAATGGATATTCATAAAAAGTCTGGGTCAATCCAAATGAGATAAAATACTGAAAAATAAATGGTTAAACATGAAGTTTAAAATTCTATACTTTTAAATTCATATTACAAAAGTATCACAGCATCCACGCATGCCACCCAGGGGCCTCAGGATCAGACTGCCTGGAGTCTGTCAATAGCACTATGGATGCCTGCAAGTGTGGCCTAGGGACCTGAAGACTGGCCCACCCAGCACCCACCCGACACAATCAAAGCTCATGTGTACTCACCAGGGGCCTGAGAATCAGTTTGCTCAGGGCACACAGTCCACTTCACTGGTGGAACTGCTATGCACCTCTGGTACTAGGGGCTGTGGGGCCAGCCTGCACAGGGCTCACAGTGGACCTTCCAGTGTTCACATGTGCCATCTATGGCCCCATGGAATGGCTCACCACACATGGGACTCACCACTGCTGCTACCAGCAAACCCACTCCCTTCAGTAGAGGGGCAACCATGCACTTACACATGACCCCAGAGACCCAAGGATTGGCCTGCCTGATGTCCCTGTCCCCAGCAAATCCACTCCACATCCTACACAAACAACCACAACCTAAACCGTGAGGAAGACACAGACATAACTGATGTTGATTACAGCCAAAGAAATCATATGAAGACTACCTTACGGTACAGTCACAGAACCAAAGCCAAAGTATCCTATTCAACTGACACTATAAATACATCTAAAGGAAAAATACATCCTATGAAAGCTATTTCGTAACACTGGAAGAAACAACAGTTACACCAGATGCACAGATATCCAGGTATGAACACAAAAAACACTAAGGGGCAAAGAAACATTGCATCACCCAAGGAACATAATAATACTCCAGGAGGAGACCACAGAAGAAAATGTTTTAAATGCATGAAAACCAAAATAATGATCTTAAGAAAACTCAGTGAGATAAAAGAACAAACAATTAGCCAATAAACAGAAATCAGGGAAAAACTGATAATCTAAATAAATAATTCTACAAAGTAATAGATATCATTATAAAAATCCAAATCTTGAAAACAAATAATTTAATGAACAAAATAAAAAATAGCGTCAACAACAGTGTAGATCAAGGAGAAGAAAGAATTTACCAACTTGAAGAAAGGAATTTGAAATAAACCAGTCCGAAAAAAGAAAAAGGAAAAGGAAAAAAAAATTTAAAAAGGCCAATGTGACATATGAAATACCATTATGCAAATAAGTTCAAATATTTGCATTAAGTGAGTTCCAGAAAGGGAAGAAATGGAAAGCTGCATAAAAAATTCTTATTTAATACAATAATAATTGAATACTTTTCAAGTCTTGGAAAAGATAAAGACATCCACATACAAGATGGTAAAAAAATTCCCAAGTAAATTGAACTCAAAAGGTCTTCTCTGAGGAATACTATATTTAACATATCAGAAGTCAAAGAGAAAAACAGAATTCTAAAAACAGTAAGAGAAGAGCATTATATTAGTCCATTATCATATTGCTCTAAAGAAATACCTGAGACTAGGTAATTTATAAAGAAAAGAGGTTTAATTGGTTGATGGTTCTGCAGGCTGTACAAGAAGCATGACAACATCGGCTCAGCTTCAATCATGGCAGAAGACAAAGGGGAAGCTGAAACTTTACAAAGCCAAAACAGGAGAAAGAGAGATGGGGGAGGTGCTACACACTTTTAAAAGGCCAGATCTCATGAGAACTCACTCACTATCACAAGAATGGCAGCAACGAGGAAATCTACCCTATGATCCAATAACCTTCCACAAGACCCCACCTATAATATTAGGAAGTAGTTTTCAAGATGAGATTTGGGTAGGAACACTGATCCAAACAACGTAAGTCCACCCCAGGCCCTCCCAAATCTTATGTCCTTCTCACACTTCAAAATACAATCATGCCTTCCCAACAATCTCCATGCCTTAACTCATTCCAGCACTAACTCAAAAGCCCACAGTCCAGTCTCATCTGAGACAAGGCTAGTCCCTTCTACCTATGAGTGTGTAAAATAAAAACAAAGTTAGTTGGCTAGGCGTGGTGGCTCATGCCTGTAATCCCAGCACCTTGGGAGGCTGAGGCAGGTGGATCATGAGATGAGGAAATCACAACCATCTCGGCCAACATGGTGAAACCCCGTCTCTACAAAAAATACAAAAATTAGCTGGGTGTGGTGGTGCATGCCTGTAATCCTAGCTACTTAGGAGGCTGAGGCACTAGAATTGCTTGAACCCAGGAGGCAGATGTTGCAGTGAGCCGCAATTGTACCACTGCACTCCAGCCTGGTGACAGAGCAAGACTCTGTTTAAAAAAAAAACAAACAAACAAGTTAGTTACTTCCAAGACACAATGGGGTTATAGGCACTGACTAAATACTCGCATTCCAATATGGAGAAATTGGCCAAAAGAAAGTGGTTACAGGCCCCATGAGAGTCTGAAACCAAGTAGGGCAGTCATTAAATAATCAGGCTTCAAAATAATATCCCTTGACTGCATGTTTCACATCTAGAGCACACTGGTGCAAGAGGTGGGCTCCCAAGGTCTTGGGCAACTCTGCCCCAGTGGCTTTGCAGGGGTTATTCTACACGACTGATCATGACTGATCTCATGGACTGCTGTTGAGTGTTTGGCTTTTCCAAACACATGGTGCAAGTTACAGTTGGCTCTAACGTTCTGGGGTCTGAGGGATGGTGACCCTCTTCTCACAGCTCCACTAGGCAGTGCCCCAGTGAGGACTCTGTGTAGGAGCTCCAACCTGACATATCCCCTCTGCACTGCCCTAGGAGGGTTTCTACATGAGGGCTCCAACCTGC
This sequence comes from Pongo pygmaeus, assembly GCF_028885625.2. NCBI lineage: Eukaryota > Metazoa > Chordata > Mammalia > Primates > Hominidae > Pongo > Pongo pygmaeus. The sequence continues at coordinate 120,993,555 of NC_072381.2, read as the reverse complement.
AGTCCAGCCAGCTTCTGCCTGGCCATCCAGGCTTTCTCACACATCCTCTGAAATCTAGGCAGAGGTTCCCTAGCCTCAAATCTTGCACTGTGTGCATCTACAGGCTTGAAACGATGTGGAAGCCACCAAGGCTTATGGCTTGCACCCTCTGTAGCAGTGGCCTGAGCTGTACCTGGGTCCTTTTGGCCTTGGCTGGAGCTGAAGGGACTAGGATGTGGGGAGCAGTGTCCTGAGGTTGCACAAGGCTATAAGCATGGGCCTTACCCATGGAAGCATTCTTTCCTCTTAGGCCTCTGGGCTTGTGATAGGAGGAGCTTCCATGAAGGTCTCTGAAATGCCTTTGAGGAATTTTCCCCATTGTCTTGGCTACTGGTACTTGGCTCCTCTTTACTTCTGCAAATTTCTGTAGTCTGCTGGAATCCCCCTACCTGCCCAAAAATTGGTTTTTCTTTTCTACCACATGGTCGGGCTGTAAATTTTCCCAAATTGTATGCCCTGCTTTCTTTGTAAATATAACTTCCAGTTTCAAGTCATTTCTTTGCTCATGCATATCAGTGTAGGTGATTAGCTGCAGCCACACCACAACTTGAATGCTTTGTTGCTTAGAAATTTCTTCCACCAGATAACCTAAATCATCATTACCAAGTTCAAAGTTCCACAGATCACTAGGGCAATGATACAATGCAGCTAATTGCTTTGCTATGGAACAAAAGTGAACTTTGCTCCAGTTCTCAATGAGTTTCTCATTTCCAACTGAGATCTCATCAGCCTCACCTTTACTGTCCATATCACTATCATCATTTTGGTTATAACAATTTAACAAGTCTCTAGGAAGTTCCAAACTTTCCTTCAACTTCCTGTCTTCTTCTGAGGCCTCCACTCTTTCAACCACTGCCCATTACCCAGTCCCAAAGTTCCTTCCACATTTTCAGGTATCTTTATAGCAATGCCTCCCTTGATACCAATTTTCTGTATTAGTCCATTCTCGCATTGCTATAAAGAAATACCTGTGACTGGGTAATTTATAAAGAAAATGGGTTTACTTGGCTCACGGTTCTGCAGGCTGTACAGGAAGATTGGCAGCATCTGCTTGGCTACAATCATGGCAAAAGCTGAAGGGGAACTGGTGCCTTGCAAAGCTGAAACAGGAGGAAGAAAGACAGCAAGGAGGTGCTACACATTTTTAAATGACAAGATCTCGTGAGTACTCACTATCACGAGCATGGCACTGATGGGGAAATCTACCTCCATGATCCAATCACCTCCAACCAGGACCTACCTCCAATAATAGGGACTACATTTCAACATTAGATTTGGGTGGGGACACAGATCCAAACCATATCAAGCATCAAGTCATATCTAAAGGAATCTCTATCAGACTAATAGCAGATTTCTCAACAGAAACTGTACACTCCAGAAAAGAATGATATTATATACCATAATCAAACCGCCAGAAGAAAAGAAAAAAAAAAGCGTTCAACCAAGAATATTATACCTGACAAATCTGTCTCTTCAGAAATGTGGAGAAATTTGCTTGTTGATATCTCAGACAAGCAAAAACTGAGGGAATTCATCACTACTGGTCAGCCCTACAAGATATTATTTAAAAATCCTATATCTGGAAGCAAAAATACAATATATATTATTATAAAAACACTCAAAAAGCATAAAAAATATTGGTATAGCAGATACCCACATGAGAAAGAGAAAGGAATCAAATGTTATTGCAGAAAACCACCAAACCACAAAAATAATAAAAGGAAGAAAGAAACAAAGGATATAAACAATAATCAGAAAATGATTAACAAAATGACAGGAATATGTTTCAATAGAAAAATAAAAACCTTGAATGTAAACACTTTAAATTCCCAAATGAAAAAATACAGAACTGCTGAATTGATTTAAAAAAAACAAGACCCAACAATATTATGGCTATAAGAAACTCACTTCACCTCTAAAGGCACACATAGACTTAAAGTGAAGGGATGAGAAAAAGATATTCCAGGCAAATGGAAAACAAAACCATGCAGGAGTACTATACTTATATCAGACAAAATCGATATTTTAAGTCAAAGAACAAAAGGGACAAATAAGGCAATTATATAATGATAAACAGATCAGTTTGGCAAGAAAATACAATTGTAAATACGCACACACACACACACACACACACACACGCACTGGAGCACACAGATGTATAAAGCAAATATTAATCAAAGACCGATATAGATAGCAATATAGTAACAGTTGGGTACTTGAACACTCTACTTTCAGCATTGGACAGATTATCTAGACAGAAAAACAAAAATAATCACCAGACTTAAATTGCATTATAGACCAAATAAACCTAACAGACATATACAGAATATTTCAGCCAAGAGCTGCAGAAAACAATCTTCTCTTCAGCGCATGAAATGTTCTCCAGGAGGGAACATATGTTAGGCCACAAAACAAGCGTCAACAAATATTGAAAAATCAAAAATCAAAATCACATCACATATCTTCTTAGATCACAAAGGACTAAAACTAGAAACAAATAACATGAAGAACTCTGGAAATTGTACAAATACACTGAAATTAAACAACACGCTCCAGAAAGACTGATGGGTCATGGAAGAAATTAAGGAGAAAAAAAAAATCTTGAAACAACTGAAAATAGAAAACAACACCCCAAAACCTACAGGACACAGCAAAAGCAGTACTATGACGGATGTTTATGGCAATAGAAACCTACATCATAATAGTAGAAAGATTTTAAATAAATGATGTAGTGATGCACCTCAAGGAACTAAAAAAGTAAGAAGAAACCAAACAGAAAATTAGTATAAAAAATAAATAATAAAGATCAGAGCAGAACTAAACAAAATACAGACCAAAAAACCCATATAATACAAGATCAGCAAAAAAAAACCTAGTTGTTTGAAACTATAAACATAAGTCAATAAATTATTAGTTAGAGTAAGAAAAAAACAGTGGAGACCCAAATAAAAACAATCAGAAATGAAACAGGAGATATTACAACTGATATCATAGAAATGCAAAAAGACCATTTAGAAAAAAATATGAACAACTACATGCCAACTAGAAAACCTCAAGAAAATGAATAAATTCTGGGACAAATAAAACTTACCAAGATTGAACCAAGAAAAAATAGAAAACCCAAACATATATAAAATCAGTAACTGGACTGAACCAGTAATAGTCTTCTAATAACAAAATACCCAGTACCTGATGGGTTCACTGCTGAATTCTAAACAACTTTTAAAAAATAACTAACACAAATTCTTCTCTAATTATTCCAAAAAACTGATGAAGAAGGAATTTTTTCTAATTCATTTTATGAGGCTAGCATTAGCCTGAAACTAAAAATAGACAAGAATACAACAAAATAAGAAAACTATAGGCAAAAACCCCTGATGAATACAGATGGAAAAATCAACAGAAATACTAGCAAAGTGAATCTAACAGAGCATCAACAAGATTACACACAATAATACAGTGGGATTTACATGAGGGATGTAGGGGTGTTTCAACATGTGCAAATAACTAAATGTGGAACATCACATCAGAGAATAAAGAACAAACAACATGATAATCTCAACAGACATAGGCAAAACATTTGATAAAGATCAGTATCTCTTTGTTGCCTGTCTAACATCTGCAACAGCAAGACTCCTAATAGAATAATCCTGGTCCAGTTTTGTTAAAATGATAGCCAACACCTTTGGAACTAACAAAATGGAACTTACCAATGGACTTCAGGCAAAATTAACCAGAGATCCAGGGCTTTCAAACACCCTTGTTGTGCCATTTTGCTAAAATGTTTTTAAAACCGACTCCGAATTTGCTGACCATCCTCACTGATATGAGAAGAACTGAACAATCAGGACAAGATCATACGAGCACTGAGAAATAAAACCTAACTATGAGATGCTTGAGATGGTTGAACAGCAACGCTTTTGGAGAAAGACCTTGATCAAATGAGGAAATGTGAAAGTTGTCAGGATCAAAATAGAGTCATTTGTGTCAAACTTGGACTCCACAAATGGAGTCATTTGTGTCAAAAGTTAAGCTGATAGGTTAGGAAGGGAGGGCCCTCATGCACACATACCTATGATAAGAACTATTACAAAGAACATCTGAAAGTCTCTTACTTGTACATATGCCTGTAAAAAGAACTTTTGCCAAGGACTTTTCAAACTGCATCTTGTTATATGAGTCACAAGGACAGCTAGTGAATGCATAAGAACACTTGCCTGACACACTGTCTCCACAATGACCTGGCATCAACTCCTGTGATAAGCCACTGTAATCAATATTTTGTTTGTTTTAAAACGAATTACGTTCACTTTTTCCTTTGAAAGCTTCCTCTTGTCTCAAACTCTTTGGCTATGCCTATGATCCCCATAGTCCTCATATCCTGGATTAGCATCTATACTGCACACTCCGGAATAGAATGAGTATCTTTAGATAATCTCTCTCTGTTATTTAGGTTGACAGTATGTTAGTAAACACTGTGGCAAGAAAGAAGTTGCACACTAAAACAGGTTATTATGGTGAGTTTATTGAAATAACAGTTTTAACAAAGGCCAAACTTCCTTGGTTGTCTTTTTTTTTTCTTTTGAGATGGAGTTTCACTCTTGTTGGCCTGGCTGGAGTGCAATGGCTTAATCTCGGCTCACTGCAACCTCCGCCTCCCAGGTTCAAGCGATTCTCCTGCCTCAGCCTCCCAAGTAGCTGGGATTACAGGCGTCTGCCACAACACCCAGCTAAGTTTTTGTATTTTTAGTAGAGATGGGGTTTCACCATGTTGGCCAGGCTGGTCTCGAACTCCTAACCTCAGGTGATCCACTTGCCTCGGCCTCCCAGAGTGCTGGAATTACAGGTGTGAGCCACCGTGCCCGGCCCTCAGTTGTCTTCTTATTTTCCAATTCCCCCTTCCTCTTAATTTTTGGCCTTGTAATGACTATCTCTCTTGTCAATTTAGTTCTTTGATGCTATTAATAAATTTTAAAAAATCATATCCACTATTCCAAAATTTACTGGAAAGTTTGCTCTGATTCACATATCCCATCAATAAAATTCCCTACATTACTGGCCTTGATTTTTTGGGATGAAATACTATCCTAAATTATAAATTATGTTTCAAAGAATATTAATCATCTTAATATTAATAAACTTTTACGTCTATATGCATTAGATGACAACTGATAGCATTTACAGAAATATATCACACCATTTAACTATTAAAATTGTAATTGTCTTTTTAAATCAATTAAAAATGAGTTATAAAAAATACTTATTTCCTCACTACAAATATCTTCACAGTAGAATATAAACACCTGAAAGACAGTAGTTAATAAATAATTTATAAGTGTACTTAATACATATGCTAAACCTACTGAATTATATCATCCTAAAAGGACACAAAATAACTATTCTATCAATTTATATTTTCTAAGATATCTATCTCTGTTTAACTTTAAATGTTATATTTTGACAATATCCAACCAATAATATCTGAAGTAGAATCTAAACAATCCAAGATAAGTAAAATAAAAATTACTCTCCAAAGGAAATGTATATATTTTGTAAGCCCGAAATACTACTTATAATTAAAGATTGCACATTAGATATAAAATTATTTTTCTAATTTTCTTATGATTTACCTTATTTATGTCACATGTATTAATCTGCTTGTTTAACAAATCAATTTCATGGGCAATTAAACAATACCCACAGAGGTATACAAATGTTCAATCCAATCAGTTCCATTTTAAGCTGTTTTTTCACTAATTTTATCAAGAGGTATATAGTAAAAAAAAAAAAAAAAAAAAAAAAAGTCCTTTGAAAATTACTGTGTTGGCTGGAAAAGATTCATATTTTGAAACTCTAAATTTGTGTAATATATCATGTACATGTTTAAAATTTTAGAACAAATTAATGTTTATATTTATTATTTTCCCTTCAGGGTAATCTTTATTAATTTAAAGTTACAATGAAAATAGTCTTCATTCCGACATTTTGAAGGTTCCTTAAGTATATAACTCAAGTTGATGATATTTAGTTGAACTTCAATAAAAAAGAATCAACTTTGGTTTCCTTAACTTTGACATGCAATCCTATTTAACAATAATTGCTAAATAACATTTATCGTGTGCTTAGACAAGGTAAGCACTGTTCAAAGACCTCTACATACAGTGGTTTATTTATTGTGGACACAACTTTATAACTGAGGTACTATTATTTTCCCTGATTCACAGATAAAAAAATTGGGCACAAAAGACATTTAATAACATGATGAAAAACTGGCTCTAAGCCACCATGCTATTCTGTCTCTATAAAAGGTTAATCATAACCAAAATTAATTCACTCATAAGAATAAAATGATAAATAGCTGCAAGTATCATTTTGGGGAGTGTGCAGGCAAGAAATGAAAATTCTTGATGAGGCACTGACTCATCACTTCTATAGAAATAAGCTACCAAGAGAAAAAATAAAGTTTTTTTTTGTAGTCATAGAGGGTCTATAATGCAAAACTATTTTCAAAGAAATCAATTGCTTTCATTCGTTTATTAAATTTCCTCTATTTGCTACTAAAATTTGGTTTTAACTGCAAGTTTGGAAAGGCCATAGACTGTATGAGAATGTAGCAGTTAAGAGCACAGTTTCTAAAAGAGTGACACCCTGGGTTTGCATTGTGGTTGCTCCATTACTAGCTTTGTCATCTTGGTAGTTACATAACGTCTACAAGCTTCATTTATAAAATGGGGATAATAATTTTATTCATCTCACAAACTGAAAGTTTTAGAAAGTTGAAAGAAAAATGAAAGTTTATTTTAGAAAGTATTTAGCATAGAATGTAGCATAATACACGGTAAATAAGTTTATTTCTATTGTCAGTTATCTATTTCTATGGTCAGTTATCTCCTGTCCACATGATTAGACTCATAAACAACATGTCTCACAAAATCAGCATCCATAAACCTACTTGTCCCAAATGTACAGAGTGGGCCATGGATATCGTAAGAACAAATCTATCCTCCTTCCACTTACGATGAGGGATCTATGGACGCCAGATATTTCACCATTTACCTCTCCTCAGTGTAACCAACTATTTGACTCTCAGATTCACTCCTTTCTGTCTCATATTACCAGTGCCAAAATTTGAGATTTTATCCCCTGCTTCCCCCCACAACACACTGCCCATTTCCCTATTTTCAAGTACTGTGTTAAAAAAAAATGAATAGGAGAAAGCAGGCAAAATAATCACACTTGCGAACAGTAGGTGTAATAAAATACATTTGTGTATATTTCAGAACATAGAAAAATAAAATGTGAGTTGTTAAAGTACTGATACCATTTTAATGATTATTACAAAATAGTGATTCATAAAAACAAAGATTTATCCGGTTATTTAATATTTTTTAACTCTAATTTAACTCTAAATTAAGCATTCTTTTATAATAATGGCCTATATTACTTCAACTCGGGAGTTAGGGTAAAGTTCCCTGTGGGTGTAACTTCTGGTGCTTCAGAGCAGAGTGTCTTTCCTTGAAAGCTCCTCAGTGGTGCTCTCAACTGCACCCATCCTGGCTACTCCACTGACAAATACTCAGTGTATTCCACATCATGTCAGCAGGGTGCAGGAGAACTAAAGAAATAGTGATGCTTCTGGAGAAAGCTCTGTAATTTTGACAGAGTGAAGACTCTGTAGCTCTATTACAATTATATATTTAACAAATAATTTGGAATTTTCACCAACCATAACTCACGTGAATTAGTGTTAACCCATTTTAATAACATAAAAATAGATAAACATTTCAACTTAACTTATATATTTTATTTAAATATATTTATTAGCAAAATATTTATATTAATAATACAAGTATAGTATTTAGATACACATAATCAGTAAGTTCATGCTATCCAAACAACTGGAAATTTAAAAATAATCCCCAGTAACTATTACCATTATAATACAGTAAAGCAAACAAAAGCTTGAAGCAATTTTTTTTTCAATTTTGTCTACTAGGATTTATAAGTATTGAGGAACTTATTGCTTCCAAATAAAAGTCCAAAGCATATTTTTGACAGCGAAAACAGAGAAAAGCCAAAGTTGTCTAGCTTTAATCTGTTGGTACTCTTGCTGAACCTAATCCTTTTAAGAACCAATGTTTTCATAATAGGTAAATAATTTTAAATTTCCAACAATGAAAACACTTCTATTTAGTGGCAGTGATGTATATTCTTGATATATTATGTATTTTACATATCTTTAATAATAAAAAATCTAGTGATTGTCCATGTATGATAATTAAAGTGACTGAAAATATGAACGCATACTTTTAGTAATAACAATGAATCCACTGTGATATACTTGGCCTACTATAATATAGGGTTATAATAAACTTTTGTCCAAAAGTATGGTACGTAGTGTTTTTTATTCTTGTTATTTGACCTACAGAAATTTTTCAAAATCAAAATTCTGATACAGAACTTCATAGTTCAGATCTGTTTTTCAAATGGTAGTTGCTCTAATAACCTTGAGGATTTTTTAACACCAGAGTTCAAATTTCTTAATTGTACATTTTACTCTTTAAGACTCTTTGTAGATGAGTAGCTATCGGTTATGGATGTTAACTGATTTATATCACATTGCTAGTAACACAGAATGTAAAAGGTTTGCAGAGTCTTCTTGAAAAATACCACTGAGTAGTGTAACTTTCAATGCAAATTACCATGTCCTTAAAAACTCTAAAAATGCTAAGGGGAAAGAATAAAGACAATTTATATCATATAAAGGTGGGCTGTAATTGGAAAGGCAGTTGCTACTAAACCAATAGCATATATACTGGTTCCTATTTAACCGATAAAATGTAATTATCCCATGTAAACATTTATAATCAATATATACCCTCCTAGGTGAAATTAGATCAACTACAGTAATTGAAAATCTATGAACAATGGCATCTCTAATCTGAGAAAATATTTCCAGTGGAAGAAGACGGTGATTTCCATATATGAAGAAGGAATAGGGTTGGCAATGAACCATGAAGTTTTGTGAATAATGAAATTACATCACTAGAATGGTGATTTAGAAATGCTAATCCAGAAGCAGTGAATATTTAATTACATTATCAGTAACTTCGTTATTCTATAACACATTGCAGTATTTATGTCAGTGATATGCAATCTGCAGATTCTCTATAAATATGAACAAATAAGAATGGAACTGAAGAAAAGATACTGGAATTGGGGTCCAAAATTCTAGATTTAAGTTCAATATCTGTGACCTTAGGGTACTAACAACAATGAGCTCAATTTCCTCAACTGTAAAAAGGGGGTTATATTTCCTAAAGTCTCTACTATATAGAATTGGTATTAGGGCAAAAATAACTATTGCTTGTGAAATCAAGCAATTTAAAGTTGTAAACTTTAAAAGATTATATAAATAAGACACAATTACTAAATACATAACATGAATGGTTATCATATAATGATTATCATTTTTTAAGTAATTTTTATATCCAGAGATCATAAACAGAAAGAGAATTCAGATAGATCAGAGAATTCTAGAGTCTATCTCAAGTTATATTTTCATAGGTAGCAACAAAAAGAACAATAACTAAATGCTGTTTTATTTATTTTAAAAGATGAATTGAAAAATAATGGTTGGTAATTTAAAATACAATTAAATGTAAAAATATGACACAGTCTTCTTTAAATTTTAATATACATTTGCTTCGAATTTTAAAATGTACCGAAAAAACTTGAAGGAACAGGCTAAGATGAAAAATATATTGATTAATAAACAAATTATTGAAAAGTACAGATGAATTTCATCATTTTGACCTTGAGTAAAAAGTCATTGAGAAATATCATCACTGCATTAATACATTTAGCAGTGCAAGAAGACAACGTCCCTCATACTTTATCATGCATCACTGAACTGTAACAAACGCTGACAGTTAGAGAGCATATCTCTAAACATTATGACACCATCTTAGTGACAGCTAAAGAAGAAAACTGCGTACAATCATTGTTTCATATTTACTAGAACAGGAATGGCTAGAAAATATAAAATAAACTGATTTAAAGCATTTGGATAAACGTCTTTAATTCTGGCACTGTAGAAATAAAAATGGTGGGTGCATTTGTTTAGTCTTTTGCCATCAGCAATTTATTTTCAAGTCTTATGTATAATACTGTCATAGAAACAGCTCTTTAAAAAGTAGTGCTCAATAACCTTGCCCCATTACAAAGCAATTCATGACAAAGATCTTTTGCAGTAGCAATAATATTTGCATAATAATTGCAAGCACAGAAGAAAAGACTGAAATGCTACAACTGTATTCTAAGAGTTTTCTTTTTCATAAATTAAATTTACCCAAAAAGCACTGCAAAAACTCATTATTTTATTTCTGAAATTTGTTACTTAAACATTTGCTTTTAATGGAATATAATATTCCTGTGTTATACCTTGAAAATGAAAAGCAGATAAGACTACTTCTTAATGAACATTTTTGATTGAATATGTTGAACAAGAAGGGATATATTTTCAATGTAGCAATAAATTCAGCATGCAGCTCCCATTAACAGCTTTGGCAGCTGTGCATTTTTTTTCTACGAGTGTGTTGCTGAAAATGTACATTCCTAGAATCAAACATGCGAGCCTAATATGTACAATTGCTATCTGAACTTTTGCCTCTCAATTAAAGAGTCTATGTGAAAAATATTTGCAAAATATACAACAGTGTACATTTGCAAAAATAACAATCCAAGTCATCCCTAATACATTTCAGTTTATTTCAGAACAATGTCAGAAAATGAATCTTAGACTTTTGATACATAGGAATACAATAAACTCAGATAAAAATATCCTTTTCTTCTTTTTCTCCCTATCCCCACATTTATTGTTCATTACGCATGCATCTTTCTTACTGATATAGTAAAGATCATCTCATTCACATTTTTATTTCCAAAAGCTAAGTTATATAGTAACTCAGCCTGTAGGAATTAGGATTACAAATATTGGAAATACTTAGCATAGGATAAACAGATTGAATTATTATTATTATTATTTGTAGACTGATCACACTCTGTTGCCCAGGTGAATACAGTGGTGCGATCACGGCTTGAATATTTTGATGAATGAGAGTCACTGATATTTTTTCGATGCATTTCTGTATATACATACTAAAAGGCACATGTCTATTTAATTATTCACTGTTGTACAATAAAATATGCTGAAATACAAGATGATCTTCGACTTACAATGAGGTTATTTCCCAATAAACCTGCTGTAAATTGAAAATACTATAAGTTGAAGTAGATTTAATTCCCTCATAAACCCACCATAAAGTCAAAAAAATTGGAAATCAAACCATCATAAGTTAGGGGTCATACGTATAAATATGAAAATAAATGTAAGTCATCTATGCAAAGGTGTATTATTAAAATATATATGCTAACTGTAGTTACAGAAATTTGTATTATTAGTTGTCATGTTTGGACATTCCTCAAGAAGTAAGCTTATTCCATCATCAAGATCTAGTATATTGTTTGTAAGTAAGAAAGACAAATTACTACCATCAGATGGAGAGGGAAATAAAAAATCCTGCTCAATTCCCAGGGATCAGAACAGATTGTTCCTCGTGAACAAAAGATGATAGCAACATTGGATGCAGAAAAACTTTGGCAGTCAAGGTATTATAAGGAGATAATAACTGTAGTAAAAACATTTAAATTGATGTATGCTTATAAACTGTGTAAAAATGACACTAAATATATATAATCTGTATCTGGTAAGTAGTTGTTATACATAATCAGCCATCTTCTAATATGTCCCTCATGTTAATTTACATTAAAAGTTAATATTTTAAATAATACAAAATGTTACAATCCTCTATTATCTAGGACCTGTATAAAGCTCACAATTGAGATAAATATCTTTGGTAACATATATTTCAAGTACTCATTTCACAAAGAAAGAAAATTGCAAATACAAAAATCAAGCAAAATAAGATCTCCACATCTGGCCTTAATTGAGTAACAGAGATCAGATTAACCTCCCACCATAAATAACTAGAAAAGTGGAGAGAATCTATGAAAGGCTTGCTTCTGGGTATTAGACAATAGGCAGAGAAGCACAGTGATTCTTTAGAGAAGGGAAACAAATAAAGTGAGTCAAAAATTGGCCTTGTTGTCTGTCTTGTAGCATAGTATAGCCTGTGATGTAGGAAGGGTATCCTAAATGGGAACTGACTTAAGGAGTAAAAGGTCTAAGTGCGGAGAGGCTGAGTTGTAGGGTGTCAATCAGAAGAGGATGGATATATGCTGAAAAAGAGCTCTAAATATCTCTTTGAATTTTTACCAAATCCTAAAAGGCACAAAGGCAGACAAAGGGTGACCAAAAACTGGTGACTTGCACAGTTTCTGAGCTCAGAAAGGGCTGGCTGGAAGACAGTTGAGCTTCAACTAGCCAGAGTGGAGTCTTTGCTGATCATTCAGAGTACTCAGTAGAAAATTCAAAAAAGATATACCTTAATAGTAGGCTGAATTCTAGGACAAAAGGACAGTCAAGGCTGTTCTATCATAATAAAGTTCAAAAACAAGCCTCAAAAGAATTAAACCTAATCACAAGTAACTTAACTGTCTAGCAGAACAAAACTCAATGCTTATTAAAAATACAACCAAATTCATATCCTCAGTAACGTAAATTTACAAAAATAACATAAAAATATAGAATATCTTGAATCAAATAAAAGTTTATTAGGCCAAGAAGCAGGAAATTGACTATAATGAGAGAAAAATAAGTCAGTAAAAAACAATAGACCCAGAAATGACATCGAAAGAATGACACATTATATGCAGATGAACAGATACAAGATAGCAGACATTTTTCAAGAGAAACTAGACAAAGATGAAAAAGAAAAGACATTTTTAAGGGCCTCCAAGAGGTCCACCTAGAATTCTATACTCAGTAAAAATATCTTTGAAAACTGCAGGCAAAATAAAACATTTTCCATATTAAGTGGAAAGAATCTGTTGCCAGCCTATCTGAACTAATGAAAACACTAAAGAAACGTTTTCAGGAGTAAGGAAAATGATACTAGCTAAAAACTTAAATCTAGACAAAGCAATGGAGAGCAATGGATAGGGTAAATATTTAGATAAATATCAAAACTTTTTCAACTCAAAATTTCACTTGAATGAGATTTGATGCCTGCTTATGATGATGCTTATAAAATAAGTTAAATGTATGACACAATAGTATAAGAAATAAATTGTCAGAAGTTTTATACATTGAAATGGAAATAAATTATAAGTTTCTTAAAATTTTATAATATGAGGGTAGACTGTTGTGATATAATAATAAATATGTATCTGCCCCCATAAAACTCTTGTAATTTTTTAAGTGATATGGGTACTAGGAGCATCATTTGCTCTAATGTTTGGTCTTTGGCTCTAGCTCCTAAAACGGTTTCTAAAACCCTTATAATTTCCTGATTGATGGGATGACAGGAGTCTCTTAATGTAAAGCCCCTAAATCCCTTGGTATTTCCCAGGCAATATTAGCATCTTTTGTTCTAATGAAGCAATTATTGGTGGGCTTTTGGATAACTTCAGGAGGGCTGGTCATGAGAAAGACTAATTTATCATTAGCTTGGAATTTTCAGTCCTATCCCCTGTACTCCAGGGAGGCGAACAGGGCTGGAGATTGAGTTAATTCATTATACCTATGAAATGAAACCTCCATTAAATCTCAAAACTGCAGTTTAAAGAGCTTCCAGGTTGGTGAACATCCACGTGCTGGGAGAGTGGCATACCCCCACTATGTGGAGACAGAAGCTACTCAGGAACTTTTCAGACCTTGCCCTACGTACCTCTTCATCTGGCTGTTCATTTGTATCTGTTTTAACATTCCTTATACTAAACCAGTAAATTTAAATAAAGTGTATCCCTGAGTTATGTGAGTCATTCTAGCAAATTCTCAGCCATTTGGGACTAGACTTGTGATTGCAATTTTTTTTTTTTTTTTTTTTTTTTTTTTTGAGACGAAGTCTCGCTCTGTCACCCAGTCTGGAGTGCAGTGGCGCGATCTCTGCTCACTGCAAACTTCACCTCCTGGGTTCACGCCATTCTCCTACCTCAGTAGCTGGGACTACAGGTGCCTGCCACCACGCCCAGCTAACTTTTTGTGTATTTAGTAGAGACGGGGTTTCACCGTGTTAGCCGGGATGGTCTCAATCTCCTGATCTTGTGATCCACCCGCCTTGGCCTCCCAAAGTGCTTGGATTACAGGCGTGAGCCACTGCACCCGGCCATGATTGCTATTTCAAGTGAGGGGCAGGCCTGTAGGACGGAGCCTCTAACCTTGTAGAGTCTGACACTAATTCTGAATAGTCAGTGTCAGAATTGAGTAAGCATATAAGACACTAAGTTGGTGTCCAGAGAGTTTCTTTGTGTAAACAAAAAAATCCCAAACATTTAGTGTCAGAAGTATTGTGAGTAAAGAAACAGTTTTCCTTTTACTTTATTTATTTATTTGAGACTGAGTTTTGCTCTTTTGCCCAGGCTGGAGTGAAGTGGCATGATCTCAGCTCACTGCAACCTCTGACCCCAGGGTTCGAGATTCCCCTGCCTCAGCCTCCCAAGTAGGTGGGATTATAGGTGCCCACCACCATGCCCAGCTAATTTTTGCATCTGTAGTAGAGACGAGGTTTCACCATGTTGGCCAGGCTGGTCTCGAACTCCTGACCTTAGTTGATCCACCTGCCTCAGGCTCCCAAAGTGCTAAGGTTACAGGCGTGAGCCACTGTGCCAGGCCTCCTTTTACTTCAATAAGTTCAAAATGCATATTGTAAACTCTAGAGCCATTGTCAAAAAGAAAAGTAGATCTAGTAAGAAAATAGTAAAAAAAAAAATATCCAAAAAGTACTCAATTAGCCTGAAAAAAGGAGGGAAATGAGGAAAAAGCGAACAAGGAAAATATAGAGAAAAAATCCAGATGGGAGACACATAGTATTGATAATTACATTAAAAATATGTAGTCTAAACACTGCAATTAGAAATACAGGAAGAAATTACTGTGCTGGAATAACAAAAGAGTTACAACTATATGCTGTCTATAAGAAACTACTTTTAAATTAAATAAGCAGACAAGTTAGAAAGAAAGAAAAATGATATGTTGTGCAAATATTAAGCATAAAAAGCTAGTTGGCCACACTAATATCATAAAAATAGACTTCAGAACATGAGTTAATACTACGAATAAAAAGGGATATTCATAATAATATGTCAAATCATGAACAAGTCATACCAATCCTAAAACTGCATGCACGCAATAACAAAACTTCAAAGTACATGAAGCAAAACTGACAGAACTGAAAGGAGCAATAGATACATCCACAATTATAGATGGATGTTTCAACACTTCTCTTTGTCACATTATAGAATAAGCAGACAGAACATAAGCCGGAATATAGAAGACATGAAACTACAAGCAAACACTGTCTAATCTAATTGACATTACAATAATTAACCCAATAATTACGATTTTTTTCTAACATATATAGGACATGCATGAATGTAGATCATATTCTGAGCCATAAAACAAGTTTCCAATAGCACTACAATGATATGTATATGGTCTACGTATGTGGTCTACATATGCGGTCTAATACAGAACTATTTAGAATTCAAAACCAGAAATATATTTGGGAAACAATGTCAAATATTTGGAAATTATACAAAATACTTTTAAGTAAGTCATGAGCCAAAGAAGATATTAAAAGGGCAAATATAACTTATTTTGAAATGAAAAAAATGAAAATGCAACATATCAAAATTGAGAGATGCTACAAAAGCAGAAAAAGAACAGACTGTAGGAAATGCAATGTGGAAAGGATAGTGTTTTCGACAATGGTTCTAGAAAATGTGGACATCCATACAGGGCAAAAATAAAAATAAAAATAAAAAACCTCAATCCTTACCTTACATCAGACTCTGAAATCAACTTGAACTAATCATAGACTCAAATAAACAAGCTAAAACCATAAATTTTTAGAAAAAAATGGGAGAAACATTTTTGTAACCATCAAATAGATGTTTCCTTAACTGGAACAAAGAAAACACAAACCGCAGAATAAAATTTTATCAAATTCATCAAAATTAAAACACCTACACTTTGAAAGGTAGTAAAAATATACAAAGCAAGCTTATAGACCTGGGGAAAATACTTGCATTGCATAAAACTGACAAAGGATTTATAACCCAGAACATATTATATAAGAACCGTTTACATCTCAATAATAAGAATACTTTGTCAATTTTAAAAATGAGCAAAAAAATTGAAGACACACATGACAAAAGAGAAACAGATGAAAAGATATTCAATATCATTAGCCAACAAAAACTGAAAATCATAACTAGAGTAAAACTACTAGAATAGTTACAATGAAAAATACCAAGAATACTACATCCTTGCCAGCATGTGGAGAAACTCAAACTCTCACATGGAATAGGTGAAATGTGGTATTATACAATCCTTTTGGAAGAGGGTTTGGCATTTTCTAATAAAATCAAACATATTTACAGTAAAATCCAGAAATTCTACTCTTAGGCATTTACTCGAGTTAAATTTTTTAAAATTTCACAAAAGCTTCTAAACAAACATTCATAACAGTTTTGGAATAGAACTTGGTGAAATCAACGAATGAAGTGGTATAATACATAAAATTACCTATATATCTCAACATTGTTAAGGTGGGTCAAAGAAGGAAGACAGGAAAAAAACACACACACATGCTGCATAATTCTATTTAAATGAAACTCTGGGAAAGACAAAATCAAATCCTTAGTGATAGAAAGCACATGCATGGTTGCCTGGGGTGGAGATGGGAGTGAGGAGTAAATGAAAAGGGTCATGAGGGAACTTTTTGAGATTATGGAAACGTTCTTTATCTTGATTGTGTTGGTGGTTAATTGGATACATACATTTGTCCAAATTCATTAAGCTGTACAGTTAACATCAGTTGCTTTATTGTATATGTTATATTTTTATAATATTGATTTTTTAAGTTAGCACATTACTATAGAGCGACAGTTTTCATAGTGTAGACAGTGGGTGTTGGGGAGTTCTAAAGAATCTTTTCGAGGATACAACTAAATCAAAACTATTTTAATAGTCATTCCAAATTTCCATTTGCCTTTTGCACAGTGCTGATGTTTGCAATGATGGTGAAAAAGCAATGATGGGTAAAACTGCTGGAACCTTAGCACAAATCAAAGCAGTGTTAGCAAACTACTAGTAGTCACTGAATTTTTCACTGCCGAGCCCTTGTAGAATAACAAAAAAATCCGGGTTTACTTTACTTAAAAATATCCTTGATGCATCAGTAAAATTATTAATTTTATTAAATCTTGACTCAAGTATACCAAATGGGAAGTACAAAAACAGCATTTCTGTAACTAAGTGTCTCCTGGAAATGCACTTATGAGACTGAGTTGCATGCTGATTTAGCTGCCTTTTTCAAGAAGCGCCATTTTTAATTGAAAGCACAAGTGACACACAAACCATTCACACTAGATATTTTACAGATATTTTCACAAAAATGAATAAAGTCTGTCACTTGAAGGAAAATAACTGGCTGTATTTGTTGGCAATGATAAGATAGGAGGGTAAAGCAAAAATCATAGTTTGGGAAAAATTTTATAGTACACTGTGAGCCTGATAGCTTTCCAATACAGTTCTTAAAGCTTGTTCTTCTTATATTGGTGGTGATTTCTTGGTATTACAAAATGAAATGGGTCAATATTCAGAAGACCTGCATAACTCAGTGAATCAATATTTTCCAGAGGACCAATGCATGATGCTAGCAAATCTTGCATGGGTACAAAAATATTTAAACCAACTTCAAGAAATTACCACTTGTCAACTTTCAATAAAGTATAACAGAAAAGTATTCGCAACTATGTGCAAAAACTTAAGAAATACTCCTCTCTTTTCTAACTATGTTTCTGTGTGAGGCTGGATTTTCTTTATATACCTCAACCTGATGAACATATTAAAACAGATTAAATATGGGAATCAGGTATGAGAATTTAGCTGACTTCTATTGAGCCAGGTATTAAAGAAACTTGTAAAGAGTGAAACAAAGCCACTCCTCTCACTTTTTAAAAAACCATAGTTACTTTTATAAAGAATATGTTATTTATTATAACAGATATGGGTTTTTCATTATTTTAAAAATAATTTTTACTTTGAGAGGCTGAGGCAGGTGGATCATGAGGTCAAGAGATTGAGATCATCCTGCCCAACATGGTGAAAACCCGTCTCTACTAAAAATGCAAAAATTAGCCAGGCGTGGTGGTGTGTGCCTGTAGTCCTGGCTACTCAGGAGGCTGAGGCAGGAGAATTGCTTCAACCTGGGAGGCAGAGGTTGCAGTGAGCCGAGATTACGCCTCTGCACCCCAGCTAGGGTGACAGAACGAGATTCCGTCTCAAAATAAATAAATAAATAAATAAATAAATAAATACATAAATAATAAAATTTTTAAATAAATAATGTAAAATGTTCTCAATTTAAATTTCCAAAGTAGTAAATTTCTCAATTTATCAATTTAAATTTCTATATTTCTAAAGTAGTAAATATCTATAGTTATACGCTCACACCAAACAGTCTGAGAGCTGCTATACTGAATAAAGGAATATGCTGAAGCTATTGCTTTATTGCTTGCCTGGGCTTGCTCTCAGCCTGCTTCCCCATTTCTTCCTTCCTCACCTACCATGCAACAATTACATAATTATTCACCTCTAGTTAACTCACCATGTTCAAATTAGGTCTATTGCTTTTATGTCTTACAATCTTTCAATAGCAGCTAAATACCTGGATTTGTATGTGAAGCTTTTTAAATTTTTAAAACACTGTTTAGGCCAAAAATAATCTATATATCACGAGTTTAGAAGTTCAGTTATATGAACACACCTTAATCTACTACAGAAATGAACAGCAATGTTCTTGGAAATGTCTAAATTTAAAGAGTTCACATAGAGGCCCAGCATGGTGGCTCACGCCTGTAATCCCAGCACTTTAGGAGGCCGAGGTGGGCAGATCACCTGAGGTCCAGTCTGGCCAACATGGTGAAACCCCATCTCTACTAAAAAATACAAAAATTAGCTGAGCGTGGTAGTGGTCACCTGTAATGGAGAATTGCTTGACCCAGGATGCGGAGGTTGCAGTGAGCTGAGATCCTCACACTGCATGCCAGCCTGGGTGACAGAGTGTGACTCTGTCTCAAAAAAAAAAAAAAAAAAAAGCTCCCATAAATGAATTGTTTCATGTAATGTTTGCAAAGTTTTTTTTCATATTTTGTAATTAAAATTTCATCATTATTAACCCACATTTGTATTCAATTGCCATTTTAATTCATACAACAGATAAATATTTAGTAAATCTAAAAATACAATTTTCTAAAATTGTGTCATCAACATAGATAAGCAGGTACATAGATAGACATTACTGTATATTACATTTACTTCATTTCTCAACCTTTCATAAAACAATAATTTTGTGTAATTTATGAATAAATTATAATTTGAACTAGTTTTTAAATTTACATATGAATGTTTGTGTTACAGAACTTACATGATTCACTAGAGCCTTGAATCATTTTGGTAATACTGAGGAAAAAATTTTAGTAAACATAGAGAAAAATTATTACCTTACATTTAAAATAATTTAATGGTGTAACCTTTCGAGTAAATATAATCAAAATGTTTTACCAGACTATTTAAACTAGAAGAAACTCATTTAGGACTGAAATATTTTGTTAAATGTGGGCTGTGAATACCAAAGGAAATTAACAATACAGTGAAGGATTTTTTTTTTTTACCTTTTTTGTTGTTCATACTTATTGGCAACAAAAATAAATAGCAAATAAATGTAACGTTATAAATCAATTATTGTAGTAACAATAAATTTCACTTGATTTTAGGATACCAATAACTAGTCCTATTTGATAAAGATTGATGTCTCAGATTTATGAATAATAATATTCTTAAACTAATATTCTTAAAAATAAATGGATTTATAACAATAAGTAATACTCGCATATTACCTTAAGGCTTAACAAAGTATATTTCCACATACAAACTTCCCATAGTCTATCATGTTAAATGTCAATTAATCTGACTGTCACGGGTTTCCAATACTGTCCTAGCTCTACCTTTTAGCCAACTCCAACTAAACACCCTCTTCAGCTCACTGATATTTGCCCATTTTCCCTACTGTAAGATGTCAGGTGAAATTGCTAAGATAAAAGCACAAAGACCTTCCTTTCCATTTGTGACTACTTTAACTTGTTCATGATAATCCATGAATGTCATTGTGTTTACCATAAGTTGAAAATTGTATGTAGTCATATATTTATTTAAATGATAATTTATACCAACTGATTCAAATGAGAATAATGACAGGCCGGGCGTGGTGGCTCATGCCTATAATCCTAGCACTTTGGGAGGCCAAGGCAGGTGGATCACCTGAGGTCGGGAGTTCAAGACCAGCCTTGACAACATGGTGAAACCCCGTCTCTACTAAAAATGCAAAAATTAGCCAGGCATGGTGGCAGGTGCCTGTAATCCCGGCTACTCAGGAGGCTGAGGCAGGAGAATCGCTTGAACCCAGGAGGCGGAGCTTGCAGTGAGCCAAGATCATGTCATTGCACTCCTGCTTGGGTGACAAGAGCAAAACTCAGTCTCAAAAAAAAGAATAATGATATAATTCGGGCGTCACATTTCCAAACACCAACACAATATACATAGAAACCATTATGTAACTTTTACTAATAACACTTATTATAGTTCATACCTGTTTTCTAGGTACAAAACCACAGAGATGAAAACTTGGAATGTACCTTTAAAAGCTGTTATCTTTTGACTTGAGGTGAAGTAGTTAGGACTGGTGATTGTCTGATATATTAGTGAAGTTCTCAGCCAATTCAAGGAATTTCACAATAAATATACTGACATTTTGATTTTAAGTTCTAATGATTAATCACTAATGCTTCATTATAATTAATACTAATCTTTCAAATTGAGACCAAATTGTAACATCTCCCGAAGAATAATCAATCCATAAAATACTGAGTCATAAATATAAAAAACTGAACAACTGCCATATTGCTATTTTCATGTATAAAAAGACTCAAATGAATCAAATATTATTGTGCACTCAGATCTTAAAAGGAAAAGATAATAAATAGATCCAGCCACTCCAAGTAAGTGGGAGTGTAATAAAAGAGCAAACAAGGAAATGAAAATCCCTGTTTTTCTTTTTGCACAACAATTAAGCTCTTAACTACTGCCTTAATAAATTTAACATATTAACAGAAAAATGTAAATGGAAAATAAATTACCAAATTCAAAGTGAAAGCACAACAGCTTTTAATAACTATTTTCACTAGTTAATATATAATATTACAAATCTCATGGCAGTCTATACTCAAAGTAGAAATATAATTCATGTGTGCTTGATATTTTCCAGTTGAAAACTCATAATTTTATATAGATTGTATCAGTGTCTCACACTTGACCCCTTTTAAAGCTAAAAAGAAGTAAGAAAAAAGGGAAGGAAGGAAGAATATGAAGGAAGAAAGGAAGGGAGGAAGAAGGAAAAAAATTCAAACACCCAAAGTAACCCATAGATGACTTTAATTAAAATGCCAGAACAGCTATCATTTTGGACAGGCCTGTGATTGGGAGGAGACTTAGTGGATCTTCTGTGGTGCCAGCAAGTTTCTATTGATTTACATGAATGTTTATGGATGATGGTTACACAGAAGTGTCCATTCTGTGAAAATTTATCAAGCTATATATTTCTGATTTGTTTACTGTTCTGTATGCAAATTACACCTCAATAGAACATTTATCTAATGAAAAACTTATGACTAGAGACTTGAAAAGAAGGCTCAAGAAGGATGTCATGTACCTCTAAAAGCTCTGTTTGACTTGGAGCCACAAACCACCTGCTGATCTCTTTAGAGACCTAGAGAATTTAGTTGAAATAGTGTTACTGGCCTGGCACGGTGGCTCACATCTGTAATTCCACCACTTTGGGAGGCTGAGGCAGGCAGATCACTTGAAGTCAGGAGTTTAAGACCAGCCTGGCCAACATGAGGAAACCTCATCTCCATCAAAAATACAAAAATTAGCCAGGTGGTTGTCTATGTCTGTGATCCCAGCTACTTGGTAGGCTGATACAGAAGAATCACTTGAACCCTGGAGGCGGAGATTACAGTAAGCCATGATCGCGCCACTGCACTCCAGCCTGGGTGAAAGAGTGAGACACAGTCTCAAAACAAAACAAAACAAAAAACATGTATTAGTGAAGAATTATTTTCTTATCCTACAGTTCCTCATTAGGATATGCAAATTAAGACCCACCCATAGTCACACTATACCTAACTCAAATTTTGAGTCCTTGAGCAAGTTTATTAAAGCAAAGATGAAATTTCCCAGATTAAAAAAGAAAAGCTCATAAAATCTGCTAAATTTTAGCTTAAAAACACATAAATTATATAATCTGTAATATGTGAGAAATATAAAATATTAAGTACTTATAATATAGAATTCACATATGATATCATGCATATATATGTATAGATTATAGTACTTAGAATCTTGAAGTATTATTGCTTTTGGATATCAAATAATAACTAAGTGTTTCTCCTTCTTCCAAGAAGAATTCTAAATCACTCATAGGTATACGAAAGTATAGTTTTATTTCTTCTGAATCAATAAAAGAAATATGAATTATGTCACTGCTGATATAAATAGATC
Source organism: Pongo pygmaeus (assembly GCF_028885625.2). Taxonomy (NCBI): domain Eukaryota; kingdom Metazoa; phylum Chordata; class Mammalia; order Primates; family Hominidae; genus Pongo; species Pongo pygmaeus. Next base: position 120,970,712 of record NC_072381.2, on the reverse strand, counting down.
AAATATAAAGATATCTGAAATCTTACTGACCTAATAATATGTTTTAGAGTTTATTTTCTAGCAAGGTATGAAAACCCATCTCTTTTGGGTCATTTAAATAGATTAAATAAAGCATATATATTTGGAAGAAAATAACTGTATACTACCTGTAGAAAAAACAAGACAATTAAATTTTCATTTTAAAACTGGATAATGATAATAAGTGTAAGCAAAATTTTAATTTAAACAACAAAACTACCCATTTGACAACCATCTCAGAATTATTACAAGGAAATGTCTACACCAATTTTGTTTCAATGCAAATTTTAGATACAATTGTTCAATTATACCATTAAAATAGAGATGTATTGAGAATGTTTATGATATAGTTTTAATTGAAAAAATACTATAATTTCCACATATACAATGATCTCAACAATGTATTATGAGGTACATATATATAAGTGTAGGCATTTGTGGTAAAGTGATAAAATAAGAGTCCACTTTCATTCTTCTCCATGTGGGCATACAGTTTTCTCAGCACCCAATAGTGAAGAGACTGTCCTTTCCCCCATTGTGTGTTCTTGTCACCTTTGCCAAAGATCAGTTGACCATAGATGTGCAGATTTACTTCTGGGATCTTTATTCTGTTCCATTGGTCTATATTTCTGCTTTTGTGCCAAAACCATGCTGTTTTAATTATTGTAGCTTTGTATAGATTTTGGGATTAGGATGTGAGATGTCTCGGCTTTGCTCTTTTTGCTCAAGATTGCTTTGGCTATTTAGCATCTTTTGTGGTGATTAGGTCATGAGGTCCCTGACCCCATAAATGGATTGATGTTCATTTCAAGGGAGTGGGCTAGTTGCCAGGAGAATGGGCTTATTATAAAAGGAAGTTCAGCCCCTTCTGGGCTCCCTTACTCTTGCATTCTTTTGCCCTTCTGCCTTCTGCCATGGGATGATGCAGCAATAAAGCCCTCACTAGGTGCATGCCCCTCAACCTTGAACTTTTCAGGCTCCAGAACTCTAAGAAATACATTTCTACTCATTACAAATTACCCAGTCCGTGGTTATAGTGACACAAAATGGACTAAGATAGATAGACAGACAGACAGACAGTTAGATAAGAAAGAGGGACAGAGAGAAACAGAGAATCAGGAACTGACATTCCCCAAAAAGAATTGTAAGTAGGCACATGTAGCTGACTATAATCAAATATATAGAGTTTCAACAACAAAAGCAATTATGTTTTGAGGAAGCTGTGCTGTTAAAAATGCCACCATCCTGGATAAATAGAAACTGATTGCTAGAGAAATAAAAAAGATGATTTCTAGTATTATTTGGCAATAAAATGTACATGGATGAATGCTGAAAATATTATACCAAGTGAATGATGCTAGTCATAAAGGACCATATATTGTATGAGTTCACTTACATGAAATGTCCAGAATAGGCAAACCCACGGAGGCAAAAAGTAGAGGTGACTACCTAGGACTTAGCGGGGTGGAGTAAGGTAGAGCTGGGTGGGTCTGCTAATGGTTATGTTGTTTCTTTTTAGGATGATGAAAATGTTCTAAAACTGGAGTGACAGTTGTAGAGTTGCAGAATTTTGTGACTATAGTAAAAGCTGCTGAATCATACACTAAATGGCTAAAATGTATGGTGTATGAATTATATTTCAAGAAACACCATCATTGGCGATCTCTTGTTTGTTTGTTTCAACTTTTAGATCTCTACAGGAGGTACATGTGCAGGATTGTTACATGGGTATATTGCACAATGCTAAGGTTTGGGGTATACTGATCCCATCATCCAGGTAGTGAGCACAGTACCCAGTAGTTTTTCAAACCCTGCCTCTTCATCCCTCACTCCACCCCTAGTAGTCCCCAGTATCTACTGTTGCCATCTTTACGACCTTGTGTATCAAATGTTTAGCTCCCACTTAGAAGTGAGACCATCCAGTATTTGTTTTCTGTTCCCTGTGCTAATTAGCTTAGGAAAATGGCCACCAGCTACATACATGCTGCTGCAAAGGGCATGATTTTTTTCTCTTTTATGGCTGCATAGTATTCCATGCTGTACATGTACTACATTTTCTTTATCTACCCCAATTTTGATGGGCACCTAGGTTGACACCATGTCTTTGCTATTGGGAATAGTACTGTGATGAAAATAAGAGTGCATGTGTCTTTTTGGTAGAACAATTTATTTTCTTTTGGATACATGTGCAGTAATGGGATATATACCCAATCATCAAATGAGTAAGTTCTTTGAGTAATCAGCTGCTTTCCATGTGGCTGAAATAACTGAGATTCCCACCAAAGTATATAAGCGTTTTGGACCTTCTTTGGACCAAAGTTATAGGTAGAAGAAAGGTTGAGAAAGCTACACCATGTCAGGAGACAATGCTCCACGAATATTTCATGTTTCTGCATGGTCAGAGCTTCCTGAACAAAAATTCCAAGTAACATGGGTTAAAAATGATTGAATAGCAAATAAGTCTTGTAAGATAAAGATAGAAATTTCCAAGAAAATTTATGGATATCTCCCTCAGAGAGTTTTGTTTACATTCCAGAGTGGTAAAGTAGAGACCTCTCCATCTTCTCCCCAGAGAGGATTTGCTTACATTCTAGAGAAGGTTCCCTCTCTAGTCTCCAGAGGGCAGAAGGGCCACATGTGCCAATTACCCTATATAAGCCCCAAGATTCGTAATTTCGGAGTTCCTCTCCAGTGTCATAAACCCCATTTTCTGTGCAGGATATATCTGATACTATGTTATCTTGTGGGAAATTGAGGTATAGGGAAGTGACACATGTTACTATGTGAGTAAAGAGTCTATCTCCAAACCAGAGATCTCAAGATATTGCTAATATGTGTGTGTGCATTTTTGTGTATGTGTATTCACATGTTAGTGTGTATACACGTATGTATTAATATATACACGTATACGTGCATATCTTGTATGTGCAAGTACAGTGGTACCTAGAACCTTTCATAGTTTCAGACTCAGTGCTCAGATCCAAAAAAGGTGGATTCTCAAATGCCCTGTTCAGATATAACAAAGTGAGATAATTGAAACAGAAGGATTTGCCAGAGGCCAGAGCCAAGAGTCATGAACAATAACTAGGGAGTTGTTCCCAGAAAACCTAAGCAAAGATTTCCCACTCACACAGGAAGGGGGATGGTGAAACCTCTGACCAACAGGAGTTCAGAAATGCTAGTATTCAGGGACTACTATATGTGCCCATCCTTCTATTTCCAATGGAAGTGTTTATTATGATTATCTTGTTCTGTTTCCTCATTGAATGTTGAATGTGGTGAGTGGGGAGCCAGATAATTTGCATTTTTACTTCAAGGCTATTAAGATTAGACAATTAGATGAGACTTTTGAGTTTCTTCCTGGAGGAGGCAGGTGGGAAGTGACTATATTTTATATACAAAAGGAAGGGAAGTATGTATGATAAAATAGACTGTAGTAGATTTTATTAATATTCATAAATATTCCTCTTCCCTTCCTCCACTCCATAGTAGTAGTATATTCTTTTCATGTATTTACTTACTGGGCAAGCAATGGATCTAGAACACAAATAATAAAGAGCACAAGCAGAAAATATTAAATAGGTACCAAAGGAAACAATAATTAGACAACCAAAGGTTAATACACAGAAAGAAAGCAAACTGCTAAAGAAAAGAACTTTTAAGACATGATTAAAAACAGGGTGACACTAAAGATTCAAGCCTCTTCAACACGAAGAACAAAAGTCAGTCATGTGCTTAAATAAACCTACTCATCTTGTTAGGCTATGTATTCATTTAAAATTAGTCTCTGCATCTCTATCTGAAAGAAGCACTAAGACCTTTTACATTTCTGTGGCCTATGGCAGTATATGATCGTTATCTTTTAACGATCAGGCTCTACAATTCAGATTTATTCTTAAGGCTGGAGGAGTCAATGCTTTTAATTTAACTAACACAACATTGTATTATTTTGCCACAGTATATTTTACATTGTGAATCTGACAATGCTAAAGCAAACTGCTATATTAAAGCTAACTCACAGAGAACCAACACAAAGTTATGTCAGATAGAATTTGGTTTCACACAGAAAATAATAAAGAAGAGCAATGAAGATGGCCTCTCACCAACGGAACTGTCTGACAAAACTGGTACTGACCATGACGGGCTCCTGATCTTTCTTGTGGAAGACTAACAGAGTAATCTTTCATTAATACTCAATTTGACATTTTTGATCCAAAAGATTTTTGGGAAAAATTATGTGTTATATAAGTAATTTTAGATCACAACAACGTAATTCAAAGTTACAATCAAAATTAATGAGATTTGCTAAATTTTTGTTAAAAATTATTGCTAAAAAGACAGATATAAGTGTGTATCATGATCTAGGCCAAGGAAATATATCATCCTAACACTCAAATAATAAGAGGGAGAGGGAAATGTTGTCTTTTTGAAAGCATTTGAAAGTAGACTTTGTACAATGAGAATTTAAGCTTTGTGAGGTCTGGAACTCTAATACAATTACTGTCAAAGGAACAGATATTGAAGTATAGTTCCTATAACAATTTAATGTGTTTTCTTCATTAAGTAAATGAGAATCCAATGAAAAAGGTAGGATAATTATAAAATACTGTGAATAAATACAATATTTTCCATACTGATATAGGAAGCCCTAAGAACTTTTTGACCAAGATTATTGATCAGAGTAATTAATTTTAAATAGATCATTTAAATATTCCTCCAGCTTTATGTAACTAATAACCATTGCACATAATTCTCTGGAATTACTGGCAGAAGTTAATGTTTTACAGATCATAAGTTTGTTAATAATATTCAAAAATATCTTAATATGTTATAGTCAAAGTCTAATTATATCTTAAATTATTCTTTTTTCCAGTATCTACCATCAGAAATCATTGAGGTATGCATTTTTGTTATATTTCTTATCATATCTCTATGTCTTATCTATTTGCCATTCTCACAACCACTACTGATCAATATATTACCAGCTGGAATGTTAGTCATAACTTATTTAGCACTGAAAATTCACAATCTAATCCTTTGAAAAGAATGCTAAACATGGAAAATGCAACAACTGCAAGGAAATTACTTATACTTGTTTTATATCTACCATTCTGTCCCAAGGACGTTTGCAGTGGTAATATCTGCAAGATGGAAGAATAGGAAGCTCTTGATTTTCCCTCCTTCCACAGATGCACTAAATAAACAGCTACACATTGATGAATCCCTCTGGGAGAAAACCAGAAACTAGTTGAGAGACTTGTACATACTGGGAAAATAAGAATATACCCACATCAACACAGGTAGGAAAATCTGGGACACACTCACAAACAAATCCTACCTGGGGACAGCACCTTATGACTGGGAAGGAACCCCAAACTCCCAGCTTTTCCGTGAGTAGCAAAGGGCTTAGACCACACATATAGCACCCCAATTTTTGTTGTTCCTCCCAAAGGGTTTGGTTCTTAAAACACTTAGCTTTGAAAGCAGAAAGAACTCTGCATTCATAAATCTTCCTAGGCCACAGAACACTGTGGAAGGCCATCTTACTAAAGTTGTGGCTTTTGACAGAGGAACACAGATACTGCCACTCTGTGGTCTCTCAGGAAGGGACTTAGGAGAACAATGCTCTGACCTCTCTATCTGCCAATGGTCTAAGCTCCAGATTGTGTCCCCCACAGGTTGAGACCATCAGAAGCTCCAGGGCAAAAGAGGCTCATTGATGTAGTCCATAAATAAATCACCATCCATGGCACAGAGCTGAGGTGAGAGTTGGGGGTGAGAGAGGGATGAGAAGGGAGGACGGTCTAGAATGGTTCTGGAGAGCCAAACTGATGCTACATATCGGGTTTAACATTTTCCATCCTTTCATTTTCAACAGTACTGTCTCTTTACGTTTTAGGGGTGTTTTAGTAAAAAAGAGGAAAACTTCCATTTATTACCCAGTCTGATAATCCCTGTGTAACCTAGTGAATTTGAACCATTTGCATTTATCATGTTTACTATTATACTTGAATTTGATTTTCATTTCTTATTTCTTTCTCCCTTTCTTCATTTCATTTGAATTAATAAATTCCTCTCCTTTCTCCATTACTACTTCTATTCTATTTGTTTCCTCTACTGGTTTGGAATATAAACTTTGTTATTTTATCTGTTAAAATGGATATTTTTACATCTACTTTAAAAGTTTAGTGTCAATGGTTTCTTTACATACCTTCCAAACTTTGTAAGAATGGAAGACCTGTTTACCTTGGATCAATCTCTCTCCTGACTTATATCTGATTATTATCCACTACTTTAGCTATATCTTTTTACAATACTTTGAAATTATTATACATACGCACATATATATTTTAATTTACATATATCAAACTAGACTTTTAATATTTAATTTTTACATTGCTATGAGTTTTAATGCATGTGAGTTTTGAATGGGTGCACTTCCAATAGCTATGCCTCTAGATCAGAGTGTGTAGTTCAAATGAGAGTGCAGGAATTTCCCACAGATCCTCTTCCTGGCTTAGTGCAGAGTGAGTAAGAGGTAAACTCCCATCTTCAGCTTCTCCATGAGAATACACATCTAACATGCCAAATTTTCCAGATGCATCTCAAATGACTGGCTTCTATCTTGTCTGTCTTGGGGCACTGACAAAACTTGGCACATACTAATTGGGGATCACTAAAAAAAAGAGATTAAGATAAGCATAAAAGTTGGGGCACCTAGAATCTCTTGCTGAATTGATTAGTGAGGTACGTCTCTTACAAGACACTAGTCTGATAACACAGGGAGAGACAGTTGTCTTATAGAATGTGCAGAAACCAACACAGAGTGTCAATAAAAGTGAAGAAACAAAGAAATAAGCTCCAAATAAAAAACCAAGATAAAGTTCCAGAAACCAGCCTTAGTGAAATAAAGCTATGTGATTTACCCAAGAGAAAATTCAAAGAAACAGTCATATGGGTGTTCACACCAAGGTCAGGAAAACAATGCACGACAAGCTGAGAATTTCAACAAAATGATAGAAAATATTAAAATGTACCAAACAGAAATCATAGAGCTGAAGATTACAATGACTGAACTGAAAAAATCAATAGAGGACTCTATTGATCAGCAAAACTGAAGACAGGTCATTGGAAATTAATCTAAGTAGAAAAAATAATGAAAAAGACTGAAGACAGCTTTATGGGACTTATGGGAAACAATTACAAACATTATAGGAGTATGAGAAGGAGAAAAAAAAAGAAAAAGGGACAAAAAGAGTATTCAAAGAAATAATGGCTGAAAACTTTCCAAACCTGGGAAAGAAAACAGAAATCCAGATTCAGGAAACCTAAGGTACACCAAATAATATGAATCCAAAGAGTTCCACACTGAAACACATTGTAATTGATTTGACAAAAGTTAAAGACAGAGAGAATTTTGAAAGCAGTGAGAAAAAAAGGCTTGTTACTCAGGAAATGCCATCAGACTATCAGTTGATTTTTCAGGAGAAACATTACAGGGCAGAAGGGGGCAGAATAGTATATTCAAAATGCTAAAAGAAACAAATTGCCAACTAAGAATTCTATACCCAGCAAACCAGCCTTTCAAAAACAAAGGGAGGATAAAGACTTCCACAGACATACAAAAGCTGAGGAAGTTTATCACCACTAGACATTTCTTATGAGAAATGCTGTAGGAAGTCACTGAAGTTGAAACAGCAGGATGCCAAACAGCAACATGAATGAACACCAAGTATGAAACTCATTAACAAAGGTAAACATATAGAAACAGAAAGAATATTGTATTACTGTAAGAGTGGTAGATAGATACATGGTAATTTGCTCTAAAAGGTAAAAGAAAAAAGTTTCAAATACAACTATAACTAAATTGTGTGAATGGTTCTGCAATATAAGAAGTTGTAAATTGTGACATCAGCAGTGTATAATGTGAGGAGAGGAAAGGTAAAAGCAGTGAATTATGGCATGCAAGTGAAGTTAAGTTGTTATCAGCTAAGCAGAGACTGTTGTAACTATTAGATATTTAAGCCCCTTGATAACCACAAAGAAAATACCTATAAAAGTTACACAAAAGAAAAAGGAACAGCAATTAAAACCTAGCAATACAAACAATAAAAAAAGAGGCAGGAAGCAAGAAAAAGAGGAACAAAAGAACCACAACACAAAAAGAAAACAGTTAACAAAACGGCAATAGTAAATCATTCCTTGTTAATTATCACTTTAAATATAAATGGTTTAAGCTACCCAATAAAAAGATATAGACTGGTTAAATGAATTTTAAAAATCCAAGATTCAACTATATTCATCTATAAGATACTCACTTTTGATTCAAGAACACACATTGGCTGAAAGTGAAGGGATTGAATAAGACATTTCATGCAAATGGAAACCAAAAGAAAGCAGGGAAGCTAAGCTAATATCTGACAATAGGTTTTAAGTCACAAACTGTAACAAGTGACAAAGAAGGTCAATGATAATTACAGAAAGTCAATATAATTTTAGAAGGTCAACATAATGATAAAGATATTATTCTATCAAGAAGACATAATTATAATACACATATATGCATCTTAGATCAGAGAATATAAACATATAAAGCAAACCTTAACAACTAAAGAGAGAAACAGACAGCAATAACGATAGAGAACTTTGATACTACACTTTCAATAATGGATAGATCATCCAGATGAAAATTCAATAAAGAAACATTAAATTTAAGCTATACCTTAGACCTAATCAACATATATAGAACATTCTATTCAGCAGTAATGGAATACACATTCCTCTTAAGTGCACATGTAATAGTCTCTAGGATAGATCACGTTAGACCACAAAACAATTCTTAACAAATTTAAGAAGATCAAAATCATATCAAGAATCTTTTCTGACAACAATGGTATGAAAATAGAAATCAATAAGAGTAAAAAAATGGGAAAGTTCACAAATACGTGAAAATAAAACCAAATACTTTGGAAATGAGGTCAAGAAAAAAATCAAAAAGTATCTTGAGACAAATGAAGATGGAAATACAACATAAGAAAACTTATAGGATGCAGCAAAAGCAACCTAACAAGAAAGCTTAAAGTGAAAAATGTCTACATTAAAACAGAAGAAAGATCTCAAACAACATACCTCACCTCAAGAAACTAGAAAAAGAACAAACTGAATCAAAAGTTAGCAGAATGAAGAAACTAATAAAGACCAGCATAGGAATCAAATAGAAAAGAGAAAAACTATAGGAAATATTAACAAAACTAAAATTTTTTTGAAAATATAAACAAAACCAATATACCCTTAGCTAGAAGAAGAAAGAGAGAAGATGACATTAAAATTAGATATGAAAGAGGAAACATTATAAGGGATACCTCAGAAATAAAGAAGGATCATAAGGAATATTATGAACAATTACATGCCAAGAAATTGGATAATCTAGAGGAAATAAATTCCTGGAAACATGCAACATATAAAGACTGAACAGAGAAGAAATAGCCTGAAAAGACCAATGACAGAAAGTGATTGAAGTGGTAATCGAAATCCTCCTAACAGCAACAAAAGCCTAGGATCAGATGAATTTACAGCAGAATTCTGCCAATTATTAAAAGAAGAATTAATATCCGTAATTCTTAAACATCTCCAAAAAATGAAAATAGAGGGAATACTTCCAAACTCATTTTATGAAGCTAGTATCACCCTGACATCAAAGCTGACAGAGACATCACAAGAAAAGAAAACTATAGGCCAATATTGCTGCTAAACATACATGCAAACAGCTTCAACAAAAAACTCGCAAACTAAATACAACAACACATCAAAAAGATTATTCACCATGACTAAGTGGAATTTATTCTTGGGAAGCAAGTTTGCTTTAACATACACGAATCAATATATGTGACACACCACATTAAAAGGATGAAAGATAAAAACCACAGGATCAAGTCAAAGATACAGTAAAGGCATTTGACAAAGTTCAATATCTGTTCATGATTTTTTTTAAATCTTAAAGAAATAGGTACAGAAGGAAATTTCTTGAACATAATAAAGGTCATTTATGAAAAGCCCAAAACTAATATCATAATCAATGGGAAAAAACTGAAAGCTTTGCCTCTAATATATGGTACAATGTAAGGATTTCTACTCTCTCTGCTTCTGTTAAACATAGTACTGATAGTACTAGCAGGAAAATCAGACAAGAAAAAGAAATTAAAGGTATCAAAATTGAAAAGGAAGAATAAAATTATAACTGCTTATAGACTGAATGATTATACATGTAAAATACCCTATAAGACTACATACACACACACACACACACAACCTGTTAGAACAAATAAATTCAGTAAAGTAATAGGGTACAAAATCAACATGGTAAGATCAGTTGTATTTCTTTGTATCAACAATGATCTATTAGATACACCATTAAGAAAACAATTCCATTTACACTGTCATCAAAAAGAATAAACTACTTAGGAATAAATTTAACCAAGAAAGTAAAAGATCTGAACAATAAAAACTATAAAATATTGATTAAAGAAACTGAAGAAGGTACAAATAAATGGAAAGTTCTGTGTTAATGGATTGAAGAATTAATATTGTCAAACTATCCATACTACCCAAAGAGCTCTGCAGATTCAACAGAATCCCTATTAAAATTCCAATGATATTTTTCATAGAAATAGAAAAAACAATATTAAAGTTTGAATAGAACCACAAGACTCTAAATAGCCACAACAATCTTGAGAAATGAAAACAAAGTTGGAAACATATCACTTTCTGATTTCAAATTATATTACAAAACCATAGTGATTAAATATTATGATACCGGCATTAAAACACATAGACCAATAGAACCGAAAAGAGAGCTTCAGAAATAAACCCAAGCACATATAGTAAGTTATTTTCCACAAGGCCACCAAGAGGACACAATAGGGAATGGATAGTCTCTTCCATAAATGGTGGTGGGAAAACTGAATGTCAACATGCAAAGAAATGAAAATGCCCATTATCTTACACCATTCACAAAGATCAACTTAAAATGAATTAAAGACCTAAACACAAGACCTCAAACTGAAAAACTCGTAAGAAATTCATACAGCTCAATAGTAAAATAACAAACAACCTAATTTTAAAAAGGGGAAAGAATGTAAATAGACATTTCTCCAAATAAGACACACAAATGGCTAACGGATATATGGAAAGGTGCTCAATAACACTAATCATCAGAGAAATGCAAATCAAAACCATAATGAGATATCACCTGACACATGTTATGATGGCTATTATAAAAAAGACAAGAGATAAAAAATGTTGGCCAAGATTTGGAGAAAAGTGAACCCTGTACACTATTAATTGAAACGTAAATTGGCACAGCTATTATTGAAAACAGTATTGAGATTCCTCAAAAAATGAAAAAAAGAATTACCCTATGGCTCAGAAATCTCTCTGCTTTGTATATGTACATCCAGAGGAAACGAAATCAGCACACCACAGAGCTAGCTGTGATCCATGTTCACTGCAGCATTATCCACAATAGCCAGGATATGGGAACAACTCAGGTGTCCATCAATGCATGAATGGATAAAGAAATTGTGGTGTATATACCATGGAATATATTTAGTCTTAAAAAAAGAGATACTGGCATTTGTGGCAACATAGATGAGCCAGGAGGATATTATGCTGCGTGAAATGAACCAGACACAATGAAAAGTACTGCATGATCTCACCTATATGTGATACCTAAAAAAAGTTCAAATACATACAAATAGGGAGAATAACAGTGGTTTTCAAGGGGAGAGAGGCAGAGCAAAAGGAGAGATATTCATCAAAGTACAAACTTGAAGTTATGTAGGATGACTAATTATAGAGATCTGATGTATAGCAGAAGGATATAGCTAAAAATACTGTATTGTATATTGAAAATTTGCTAAGAGAGTAGATTTCAGGTGCTCTTACCACAAAAAAAGGTAAGAGCTTACTTATAATAATCATTTCACTATGTATATGTATATGAAAACATTATCTTGTACACCTTAAATATATGCAATGAAAAATAAATAAAAAATAAAAAAGAATATTTGCAAAAATGCAATTGTGGCAAGTAGGTGACATTAGCATGCAGAAAGAAAAAGGTTTCTAACAGTTGGAAAACACTAACAGGAATGGCAAATGACTATGTGATGAACAATGAAATGAAAGTAAAACACATTATAAAACATGTTGAAAAACACTCCAGATGTCAACAACACTAAAACTTCAGACATTCAGATAATAAATGCAAGAAAGTATACAGAGTTTACTTCTCAACTTAATCTTAGTTAGGGCAGAATTCTGACACTATTCTCTGCTTCATTGCAAATGAACGTGGACATTCTTTAATGCAATGCATTCTGTTTTAAAGGTTTTACTACACACATAATTGCTCAAATCTCAGTTCTAGCTTAGTAAACAAAATGACTTGAAAGTCGATGGTCCATTAACAACACATATTCTAAAACTCAACATTAAGTGGTAAAAGATGAATATGTATCACATGCTCTACTTAAATCATTTTTAAAATCTGATATTTTAAAATAATATATTTTATAAATTCTTGGGATAGAGAGTGTTTAAGCACTTTCCATTATAACAATGAGTTTAAAAGGTGCAAGGAAAAAGCAACAATGTTTACTAAAATTCTATTTTAAAATATCTATAAGTTTAGTTACATCGTATTATTCACATTAAGAGTCAGACCTAAAATGCAATAACCTGTTTTGAAATATTATCTCAACTAATTTCCACAAGTTATAGCCATTTCCAAATGATTTACATTTGTCTATTAGCAATTTAAGAGATGTTTCTAATATTTTACAAAGAAAATAGGCTATGTTTAAAATTAATAAGCAAAAAGGCAGAGAGATGGAAAGTCTTGTGCCAGCACCCTATGTGTAGGAAATTGGTAGTCAATAACAGGGCTGAGCAAACCTTAACCGGCTTTGGTATCAGCAATGGCCAGAGAATTTCTAGGGCTCCTGAAATCAGCATGCAGAAATCAACTAAGGAGCATCTGGTGCCCAAGTAACACAGGATTTAAATGTGATTGAGATTGAAGTAGATGGTAACACATTTAGCAAGGAATTTCAGCCAAATATTCAGTACAAGTTGCGGAAAATATAAAAGATTAAGATACATGGTAGATTTGATATTAAATATTTTTGATAATGATATACTAGTTACTGTCTTTTGATATAAGTTCCTAAAAACAAGTGAAGTAAATTTGAAGGAATTAGTTTTAGTGGAATAACATTGGCAACTATAGGCTTTTTTCTCAAAGAATTTCATTCATGCTTCATGTGTGCATATATATACATTTATATATATGTAGTTATATATATAAAACTACTTGTACATATGTAGATATATATATCTGCATAGTTATAGATATAGATATAGATGTACATATGTAGTTATGTATATATAGCCGTAGTTATATATATATAGCTGTAGTTATATTTGTATATATAGATACACATATATATGTATTATATATATAATTATATATAATGGCTGTAGTTATACATATAAAACTGCAGCTGTAGTTTGCTAGTTTGCTTTTTATCATAAGTAAGACAAACAGAATCATAATTTTGCAAGAAATAATTGAGATAACTACTTCCCAAAGAATTTTCTGCTTTAAGTGGTTTACACAAATTTAGGTTACCCATTTCTTTCCTGTCTGTCACAGGTTCTCCTACAATCAGACACAGAAGTATCCTTTCAGCTTTGTCTTTCAACTCTTTTCTTAATTACATACCTGGCATTTGATTATTCAGTATTTTGAAAACAATGGTACTGTCATAACTGCTAGTATTTTCCAAGGACCTTCTCTGTGCCCATACTGACTTTTAATAACATCCTAACCAATTTATCTATCAAGCAAAGGGCTACATATTCTCGATAGCTCAAATGGCACCTATTTGGTGAGGGCTATTCTAACCATCTGCCTTCACTTGGTATTGGAATTTAACACTTTGTGTTACCTATTTATCTTGTTCACTGAGTTGTAACATTCCCAAGGACACTGAGACTTCTGCTCCGAAAATAACACAGACAGGAGACGGAAATACTGGGTAGAAGAGGGCGGTTCCCCGGCAAAGACCCCACCCTCAAGCCTGGATATCCGTGGCCCTAAGTGAGAACAGGTATTTCTGTTTTTGTGCCCCAAAAGTTGCCTTTTGGCCTGCCACACTCCCTATCCTACCCCCAGCCATGCCCCCATCCTGCCCTCATGTAAACCCTGAACCCCAAGCTCCAGAGCAGACCAGCAAGTGAGGACATTGATGAGGACGCAAGCAGACAGACAATGGAACAATGTAGGGGAGAAAGAGAGAAGAAGAGAGACATCTGAACACTGAGAAGAATTTGGCTGGGGGAAGTCAGGAAAGAGTCCGGCCACTGGGTGGCCCAACTCCAGACGAAGATCACCTTCCCACTCCATCCCTGCTTCCGGCTCCCCATCCGTATCACTGAGAGCCACCTCTACCACTCAATAAAACCTTGCACTCACCCTTTGAGCCCACATGTGATCCAATTCTTCCAAGATGCCTGAGAAGAGCTTAGGATACAGAAATCTGTCACACTGGTTCTTTACCCTTGCAATAAGGCAGAAGGTCCATTGAACTGATTAACACTCAAGCCTTCTGCAGAAGGCAAAGCTGAAACAGCTTTGCAAAACTGGCGTTGCAGACACTCATCCCTAGACACTACGGTTGAGCTGGAGCCCAAAGCGTTCACCTGGCCTCTGCATCTGCCCCTCTGCACGCTCCCCCTCCCTCAAGCAGTTTGAGCTTCAGGGCAACCAAACAGGCAAGCCACCCCACAGTCATATGTCCTGCAAGGGGAATCAGGGAACTTTCCCATTTCAAAAACAACCCCTGACAAACAGTATTTAACATTAATCAAGACTTGGACCTTGAATATCAGTTTTATGGTATTAATTAGGAAACTTATAGATTCAGCCCAGAACTCTCTCTGGAATCCCAGACTTGTATATCCAAATGTCTTTATGTCCAACTGCTATGTGAACCTTCCCCTCTTGAATCAATCTCTTTTAGGCATTGCAAACCTAACCTCAAATAATGCCCTTGACTGCTGTCTAACTTCCCTCACATTTTTGTCTCTCCCAGTTCTTATGGTTTAGGTTAAGGTACCACCATGTACCTAGTTGTTGAAGGTAAAACCCTAGATTGTGGAGTGAGAATTAGCCTTTTTCTTCCCCCACCCGTTGCATCCAATCTATCAGCAGTGACAATATATTAGGCCTCAAAAACAAATCCTAAATTTTTCTCTGTCTTTCCACCTCTATTACCACCTATGTAGTCCAAACAACTATTTTCTCTTATACCCTGGGCTCCAAATTGTTCCCCCTACTTCTTCCCTTGTTCCCCTATAATCCATTCTCCATACTGTAGCCAGAGCTATGATTTTCTTTTAACAATTTTACTGCAATACTATATATATAGTAAAATTTACTGTAATGTACAATTAAATGAATTTTAGTATATTTAGTCATATAACTGTCATTACACAATCTAATTTTAGAACATTTCCATCACCCCCAAAACCAAACTTCTGTCCATTTGCAATAATTCTTCATTCCAACATCCATCTCTAGGTAGTCTCTTTATATTTCCCTTTTTCTTCACATTTCATATAAACAGTATCATACAATGCATGGCTTTTTCTGTGTGTATATAAACTTGAAAGAGAATATACAAAACCTACTTGAGGAAAACATTTTTAAATTCCCTAAAGACACAAAAGTAGAACAGATGGTAAGACATAGAAATATGTCTTATATGAATAGGAATATTTTATAATTTTATAAATGACATTTATAATAGAAATATTAGTTTATTATGAATAGTAATAGGAATATATGAATATGGATTAGAAGGTTCAAAATCATAAAGGTAATAGCTGCAAATAAATTAATTTATAATTTTAACTCTAACAATAAATATACCAAGCTATTTTCTCCAGAAAGTCACAAACCCTTTATAAAATCTATTTAGCAAAATAGTTATAGCAAAATAATACATAACAAAATTACACAAGCAAAAAATGAGAAGTAGCCAGCTTACTAGAGAGAAAATATATTGGAAGGTCTCAATACTTACAACAATGTTGTAGTAGTGCCTGGATGGGTAATTCAACAGAAGCTAACGGAAAGCCCAAAAGTATATGGGAATATAACATGCAGTAATAACAGCATCTCAAAATATGGGGGTAAAGAATGTATTAATAAATAGTGTTGGAATGACCTAATCTCTATCTGGAAAACGATAAGTTGAAGCAAATATTTAAATGAAGCAAATATTTAAATGTGTGGCGGATCAAAGATAGAAATTCTTCATCACTCCTTCCTTCCATGAAAAAGCAGGACAATCCATTTTTCCACACTTTTATGTCTGACCTGGTCCTATACTGATTTTGCCAATATACTACAGGTGCAGGTGACACTGTGGAAATTATAGGTCTAGTCTATAAAAGGACTAGAAGCTGCCACTTCCCTCCTATTAAAACAGTTGCCATGGTATAAGAAAAGCCAGCAGCTATATGGATAGGCCCATATGGAGGAAAATTGAGGTCCTTAGCCAACAGCCTGTGCTGAACTCTTAGTTAATGGGGGTAGAAGATTCTCCATCCCCAGTGAAGCTGACCTAGCCGGTGCCATGTTGGGGAGAGATAAGCTATCCCTGCTGAGCTCTGCTCAAATTATGAATAAACCCTATGCTTGGGTTGCTCGGGATGGCTGAAATCAACTGAAGGCTCAAATGAGAGCTCATGTGGAGTCCTAACTGAGGGCTCAGTTGAGGTCACTCTCTAGCAGTGTCAGCTCTCTGGATATAGGCCTCTCCCTGAGGATGCCTTTATACATGATAGCTAGATTCCAAAAAGGAGCATCTCATTAGTAAGCTCCAAAGAGGGAAGAAAAACAACTGTCAGTATAATTAAGGGCTAAACATAAAACTACCAACACATCACTCCAACCACAGTTGACTGGTCAAAGCATTCAGAGTCCCCATCTACAGTCAATACAGAGAGTACAGATAGGCATGAAAATCTGGATACTGAGGTCACTGGGGGGTGACCAAGCTAACAGTATACACAAAATGTAAAAATGAAGCCATAACTGGGTAAACTCCTTTGTAAACTTGAAGTAAGCTGAGTCTTTCTACCTATGACTCAAATTCCAGAAACCATAAAAGAAGTTTACAAAATTTGAAATCAAGCATAAATATATCTTCATGTTTGCTATGGTCAGAAAGTTTGTAACCTTCAAAATTTCATATGCTGAAATCTTAACCCCCAGGGTGATGGTGTTGAGAGGTGGGGTCTTTGGGGAGGTGTTTAGATTATGAGGGCAGAGCCCTCATGATTGGAATTAGTGCTTTAATAAAAGAGATGGCAGAGGCCAGGTGCGGTGGCTCATAGCTGAAATCCCAGCACTCTGGGAAGCCACGGCTGGTGGATCACAAGGTCAGGAGTTTGAGACCAGCCTGGCCAACATGGCGAAACCCCATCTCTACTAAAAAAATACAAAAATTAGCTGGGCATGGTGGTGTGCACCTGTAATCCCAGCTACTCAGGAGGCTGAGGCAGCAGAATTGCTGGAACATGGGAGGCGGAGGTTGCAGTGAGCTGAGATCGCACCATTGCACTCCAGCAGAAAGCTAGCTAGCTCCTTTCACCATGTGAAGATACAGCTGCGAGGTGCCATCTATGAACCAGGAAATAGCTCCTCGCCAGACACCAAATCTGCTGATGCCTAGATCTTAGACGTCCCAGCCTCCAGAGCTGTATGAAATATACTTCTGTTTTTTATAAGCTACCCAGTTTATGGTATTTTGTTACAGCAGCCTTAATAGAGTAATACATTGTTAAAAAAAAAAAAGTATTTAAAGAATTAAATGGTAAACAGAGAAAAAATATTTTCAACTCATACCAGAGACAAACAGTTATCCTACTCAAAGTTAAAGAGCTTCTAGAAATAAAGAATAAAAAGATCAACAATCTAATTGAAAAATGAGTAAAGGCATGAATAGTTTGCAGAAAAAGAAAATACCACCCTTGAACACTGGATAATATTTTTGGCTTTGCTTTTCTTCAAGATATGCAAATTAGAACCACTTTAAAACATCATTTCCCACTTATCAGGTAGCAAAAATCCAAAGTTTGACAAAACACTCTTCATGCAGTTGGTAGGAAAATAATGTGGCAAAACCCTATAGAGGGCAATCTGCTCATAGCTATAAAAATTACAAATATAATTTCCACTAAGCAAGCAATCCCATTTGGAATTTATCCTATAATTATACCTGCACACATTCAAAATGAACAATGTACAAAGTTCATAACAATGAAAAAGAAAAACATCAAGAGTCTGTTTATAGGGACTAAATAAGTTAGGGTATAATCATACTACAAAATAGAATGCATTTATAATAAAAGAAACAAAAGAGGTTGGCAATGGAAAGATATCCAAGTTATATTGATAAGTGACAAGAGTAATATGTAGTAGAGGGTACATACCATATTTCTTCAACTCTAACAGATGAGTTTTTTCACATTTTAATATTTCTAACATTGCAATGTACTTTATAATCAATGCTGTCACCCTTTAATTGCCAAGATTTTTTCTTTCTTGGTGGTACACAAAAATGTTGTGCAAATTGTCTGAACTCAGGTTTAATGAAATACAGAAATATATTATTTCGTATAATAAAGGAGGGATATATGTTTACATATTTGCATATGTTGATATTGGAATATGCAACATTCTGATAAAGGAAACCTGAAAGGATAGATAATAAACAAGTGTTTATCTATGAAGGCAGGGAGGGAAAGTGTGGACTAGGTTATAGATAAATGTGAAACTTTTTAATTTATAACTTTTTATTTTTTCCTAAATTTGAATTATGTTAATATATTACTTATTTTAAAAATTGAATTAAATTGAAATAAAGCCTAACACTCCAAAATCAAATTTCATTTTTAAAAATCCAGTATAGAAGACTCTACGTTTGTTTTTTATGCACTACCTCACATTCTTGCTAAGACAAAAGCTGAATTTTTTCCAAGCATTAAGAACTTGCTGAGAGCTTTATATTTAGAATCTAAATTCTGGCAAAGATATTTAAGATAATATCCAGTTCACGTAGACATGAATATATATGCTTTATGATCAATATTACCTGAAAATATTACTACCAAAGTGATGTTGCTGGCTTTAAAATCTTTAATAAAGCAAAAAGAACACAGCTTTAGTAATTGGGCATCCTATTTTCAATGGATATACTTAAATTGTTTAGCATTCCTGTATTCAGATAATTAAATTAACTTTAAATATTAAATTTTTAACATGAAGATGAAACCAATTATAATTTATTCTGTATCTTGTGAATTTCAATATTGAGTAAGGACTTCTCTTTTTCCTCTAGCTGAAATAACACGTATCACTATGATTTACTAGCCTGAACAAAAGGACACTGGCCACTTACTATGGTATGACAATAACTTCTGCCAGGCATGATTCTATGTACCTACATTAATAAAACATTATTCCACTGTTACCGTTAACTGTCAGCTTTCAGCATCAAAGTCACCTTCATTTGAAATCCAACAAACATTTATATTAAGAAAAAATAAGAAGTAATTCTAAGCACAGTAATTAGACATATTAAGTAGAATAACAACTAGATAAAGGATGACAGTACTCAGGCTGCCACCAAATATTTCACTCATCAGGTAGCAAAACTATACAGGTTTTATGAAGGTTAAACAAAAAGAGATCACAGACATTGTGACTGTTACTTACTATGCATTATTCTCCTTGCCAAGATTTTCTGGAGAATGTATTTGGTTTTCACCATTCTCATTAAACTAACTGTTATTAAAATACCTCCTAGTTGTTCACTAATGAGCAGGTAATTCCCTAATTAGGAAACATTAAAAATAAGTACGTTTTAACAAAATTTTTAAAAAAGTTCCTGCATTATTCTAAAATTACAAATCAACATAGAATTTGAATCAGTATATGATTAAAATTTTGGATTAAAAAGACTAAAACTATCAACAAAGACAGCAAAAGTGAAATGAATCTTAACAATTCTTCATCTTTTAATAGGTTGCTAGCATGCATGGCATTCCTGGCTAAATCATGTGATATGTACTTTTAATTAATATAAATTTCTGCATAAAATAGATCTGCAAAATTAAATGGAAAACAGTTTTCATTAGGCAAACTCTAATTTTGAATTAATCTTCAGGACAAAATGAGATATGTTTTCATTTAGAAAAACTTATCCCAATACACATCAAAGAGTAATTAAAACACAGTAGTTCACTTTACCACACATATTAAAGGAAAAGAAGGACAGCAGTCTAAAAAAGCATTATCTTTAATTTGTAAAATATTAACCTCACTAAACTGTGATTTAATACATTAAGATTCTAGATAATAATCACCTGGCTACATAACATTTCACAGCTACCATAAGATTCTACACTCAATCTTCATTATAAAATTAAGAAATTTTCAGTTTTAAAACTAAATGCAACAGTTGTTTACCCAATATTGGGTACTTGCTAAACAATGTGTGTTAAGCAAATAGGAGGTTCTTGACAAATACTTACTGTTTGTCCTGGCTGGACAAACAGGTATATCATTTACTATGCCTTCTATAAAATTGAATTTCAGTTGCTAGTAATTGGAATATGATTCATCAATAAGTATGCCATTAAGTGATTATAAATGTATAGATACTCATTGTTCTTGAGCAGCCTCCTGGGGTGTGTGTGAAAGCCCCTGGGCAGAATACCTACAGCCACAATCAGCCTCCTTTACTAACCTTAGTGTATCTTGCAAACATTAATGTGTACCTTAATGTGAAATTGTCTAGGTATCATAATACAGTCACAATTGCATTATTTCTAAATATAGTATATGTAAAAAAAAATCCAATAATCTAAGTACCTGGGCAGTTTTCCTTGTTTCAGCTGACTGATAAAGTAACCTAAAGTAGTCCATAGAGGTTATAATTTAGCTTTCTTACATACTCCACTCAGATTCTTAAAATATTCATAACAGTCTCCATAGTATCATTTAGCAACTCAACTGTCCTAAAATAGTGCATTTTAATTAGATTTTGCATTTCAAAGAACATTCTACATAGAAAACAATTTTACGCAACTTATATCAATACCCTAAGATAAAAGAATAACCAAAGGTTATATGTAAATTACTAATTATCTAAAGGAAGCAAAACTGATTTACTGCTTAATTTATGTTAGCTCTTCTGTTAGGCAAATAACTACTCTGAAAGTAATAATAAATTGTCCACATCTACAAGAGATACGTGTTTCATATTAAACGATATAATACAAAACTGCTTCTAAGAATAGCATATTTCTTGCACTTTGATTAGAAAACTACAGCTCTTGCCCAGGTGCAACGGCTCACACCTGTAATCCCAACAATTTGGGAAGCTGAGGTAGAAGGACTGCTTAAGCCTAGGTGTTCAAGACCAGCCTGGGCCATACAGCAAGACAACATCTCCGATAATAATAAAAAAAAAGAATTAAAAAAAGAAAACTACAGCTGTCATACAGAATTGTTTAAACAATTAGGTGTTTTCTGAAAGTCAAAGATAATTTACCAATTATAGACGTCATTGGAGTTCACAGTGTCAGTACTTCAGCATGAATAGAAATAAGAAATAAGAAGCTCACACTTTCACTCAAACAATTTTAGAGAAATAGACTGAGTAGAATCTTGTTAACCTGTACGTTGATGGAAATTAATGTTATTTTATGGCAATAACTTGGCATTTTTAAGAACAAAATATACTTTTATACTAGTAGAAAAATTTAGGATGGCAATAATAAATAATAAAAATAATCAAATGGTAAATTTGCAAAATACATAATGGCTTTTAAAGTTTTTAATTATAATCTTACATAGTTTGATTGAAAATACTTAGCAAGTATAGATTTGAAATTTGGATGCTATTGTACCATAAGCTATTAGCAGTTGATGAGTGTGTGCTTCTAAGTCATTCTAAGTTAATTTCCAAAGCAAGCCATTAGGACCAAAGTAATAAATATTAATTGCTATAAATGCATAGGTAGAAAGCCAGAACTTGAATGCCGCTAAGTCTGTACCATTACTTAACACAATAATATGGTACAAATTTATACTTGCATAATACAATAACCATGCAATTACATAGTCTTTCTACACTAACATAAAAAGCAGTTACACACACACACACACACACAAACTCACACACACATTCATTTAAATGAAGGAAAAAGTAGCAGAAGCCTTTTTTTATTATTTTACATTATTGTCATATTTCATAGAATTTATAACATGATCTAAAGCAGTTTGCCAACATTTTAATTTAATTCTCTAAGACTGTAATTTAGCTTGCTGTGTCTTAAATTTCCTACTGAAATTCTCAGTCGTTTTCCTTATATTACTGTTATAAACTTGAGTTAGAGCCATGTAGTTTTTGAGAGGTACTCCACTGTAGTGTGGTTCTAAAAATTATTTCTCAGAATTACATAGCCGGATTGGTATCCTGGAATTCTTAAAAATATCTCTCTAAAAGAATATTCTAAGTGTGTTAGAAATGCTCCACTGTAGAAATAAATAGTAAAGAGAAATAAAGATATAAAGTGTTCAAAATGTGACTATAATGAAAATAAGTTTGTACAGTTTTGACTTCTCATCAATAGATGTGAAATATTATTTTTATGTTGCTAAATAATTCAGAATTATAATAATTTATTAGAACTTTACAGTTACATGCAAAAATATACAAAAACAGGTTATAAAGAATATGCTATTATTAGTGTAAGTAATGTAGAAAAAGATGTATATTCATATTGCTTCTGTATGTATAAAATAACTTCAGAAAACTATACACACACAAAAAAACCCTGATAACACTGATTGGCTATAGAGGGGAGAGAATAATTGAGTGGGTGGGTAATGCTGGTGGCAATGTTGAACTCTGAAACATATAGACATATTACCTATTAAAAATAGATACGAAAAAATGTACAAGGTATAAAAATAATGCTTGATTTGATAGCAAACTGTCCACGTTTATTTCCAATAAAGAGGAGATGACTTCTAAAAATCTCTTCCATTAATAGAATAAAATTTTATAATACCAAATTGCCAAGGAAAGGAAAAAAACACATCTATTAAAAAGAGATATAAGAAAAAAATTATCTTCAATTCTAGCTACTCAAGGAACTAGAACAAATTGGCCCACAGAAAGTGAGTTTGAATGGGCTGTGGGAATACAGAATCAAGCTTTGATTGACTGCCCTTGTTCAAAGTACTGGTTACAATGCTTCATAATTGTTACAATATAATAACAGTGGATTTCAGACTCGAAATAATTAATATACTACAATAGTTAACATTTTCAATATTACATTCATGCATGAATCTAATACCATGTTCATTCAATATACTCTAATAATGGTTTACCTAAATATCACAATTAAAGTACATGAATCATTTCAGTGAATGACAATAAACTAAATTAGACCATAATTATGCTGGCATCAAAATAATTTAAAAATAAATAAATATACTATGCAGCAGGAATACCCTGTAATTTATAGATAAGGACAGTACAGGTCGAACACCAGTTCAGCATGATTTCCAGCACAGATGTGATTCTTGGACATGAGGAGAACAGAATTACTTATCTAATGGGGATATCAAAATCAACCAGACTAGACCTTTTTTTCTAATTATATTATTTTAAGACATCCTCTTTGGTTGAGAATCACTGTCATAGTGAACCACTGCTAGTGATGGAGTATGCACAATATCTGTCATTCAATATATTACCTATTTCCATGTTCCTTACAATGTGGTTGAATTATTGTGAAAGCCAATTATTCAGGATGCTATTATTGCAAACATATTTTTATTCTAAGATAAAATACAAAATAGTTACTAAGACAACTATGTATTTTTAAATGACTAAATTTATTTTCAGAAAATTAATAAAGCATTATAACTATGTTCAAATCACAATAAAATTATTTTGTTTAAAGCTTTTTTTTGCTTAAATTAGAACCAGTAGAATATATTTTAAAAGCTCACAAGACGAAACTTTATATATAAAATACATACTGCTGAATTGTGTATTAGGTTTAAATCTGTATATAAATGCCTAACTGTTAACAGTATATACCTAGCAAACAAATTCCCCTGTAAGGGGAGGTGGGTGGTGGTAGGAAGAGAATTGCTCAGCATGGATGTGCAAATTATGGCATAATTCTTTAAATGAAGGAAATTCTATATTTTAAGCAACAATTTACAGAATGATGAATGAAGTTAATATGGAATGCAGGTAGCATTATCACCTACAAACTCAACTTTTAACATGTCAAATCCTGTCAACAAAATTCAGGGAAACTGTATTACTATCATTCCACAGTAATTTATGCAGTATAAAGAATCTTACACTGTTGCTTTAACAGGCACTCACCAGAAGCAGATACTGGTCCCATGCTTCTTGTACAGCCTGTGGAACCATGAGGCAAATAAACCTGCTTCCTTTATAAATCACCCAGCCTCAGGTATGTTCTTTCATAGCAACACAAAAGAACTAAGAAATATACTGTGTAGTATAATAACACCATCTTGATTACTATAGTTTTGTAGTAAGTGTGAATTCAGGAACTGTAAATTTGTTCTTTTTCAAAAATGTTTCTGCTATTTAGGGTCCTTTGCATTTCCATGTAAGTTTTTGAATCTACTTGTCAATTTCTAGAAATGTATTAGCCCATTCTCACAGTGGTTATGAACTTAAGCCCAATTTGTGCAAGACATACTTGAGACTGGTAAAGAGGCTTAATTGACTCACAGGTCAGCATGGCTCAGGAGGCCTCAGCAAACTTACAATCATGGCAGAAGGGGAACTGAACACATCCTTATTCACATGGGGACAGGAGAGAGAATAAGTGCCCAGTGAAGGGGGAATCCCCTTATAAAACCATCTGATCTCAAGAGAACTAACTCACTATCATGAGAACAGGATGGGGGAAACGGCCCTCATGATTCAATTATCTCCATCTTGTCCCTCCCACGACATGTGGGGATTATGGGAACTACAATTCAAGATGAAATTTGGGTGGGACACAGTCAAACCATTTCAACAAAGAAGCTTGCCAATTTCTACAAAGAAATTTGTAAATCACCCATTTAGAGCATAAGATTCAATAATATTTAAATTTTTCATAAAGCTGTACAACAATTACCACAGTCTAATTTTAAAACATTTTCATCATCCCAGAAAGAACCCATGTACGCATTAACAATCATTCTCCATCCGGCCCCACATTCCATCAAATACCCAAGCACAGCCCAAGGCAACCGTGAACTTACTTACTGTCTCTTTAGATTTGCCTAATGTTTTCAAGGCTCTTTCATTGTTATAACATGCATCAGTACTTCATTCCTTTTTAATGTAGAATAATATTCCATTTACACACATATCACCTTTTATTTGTCCATTCATCAGTTGCTAGGCATTTGGGATATTTCTACTTTAAAGCTGTAATGAATAATGGTGCTATGAACATTAATGTAAAAGTTTTATATAGACCTACGTTTTCATTTTTCTTCAGTATTCACCTAAGAGTGGAATTGCTGGGTCATATGGAAACATTAATATTGCAAGGAATTGTCAGAGTGTATTACACTACAAAGTGACAGTTTTAAATATCCAACAACAATGTATGAGGAATCTAATTTCTCCACAGCCTCATCAACATTTTGGTGATAATTGGTGATGATTATTGGTGAATAATAATAACATTATTATCGATCACAAGCATTTAGTGGTATCTTATTGTATGTTTGATTTCTATTTCTGCTAATGCTAACGTTGTTGAGCATCTTTTCATTTTCATGAGTTACTGACTACATACATACACACACACACACACACACACACACACACACACACAGAGTTGTCCCTCGGTATCTGCAGGAGATTGGTTCCAGGATCCCCACAAGGATACCAAAATCCACAGATGCTCAAGTAAATTGTTTAAAAATGGTGTCATAGTGGCATATAACCTATGCACATTTTCCCATTTATATCATCTCTAGATTACTTATAGTGCCCAATACAATGCAAATGTTATGGAAATAGTTGTTACGTAAATAGTTGTTATAATGTATTTTTACTATTTTATATTTATTGTTATATTTTTCAACATTTTTTCAGAATATTTTCAATCCTTGATTGAGTGAATCCACAGATGTGGAAACCATGAATACAAAGGGCAAACTGCATATATTATATGGAGAAATGCCTATTCAAATTCTTTATACATTTTTAAGTGGGTAATTTGCCTTTTGATTACTGAGTTGGAAGAGTCCTTTGCATATGTAGATACAAATATCTTATCAGATATATGATATGCAAAAGTGTTCTCCCATTCTGGAGGTTGTATTTTCATTTTCTTCATGGTGTCTTTTAAGCACAAAAGATTTTAATTTCAATGAATTCCAATTTGTTTTTTTTCTTTAATCACCTTTTCTTTTGATGTCATGTCTAAGAAGATTCTGAAAGATCAAGAAGATTTTCTTCTGTATTTTCTTCTAAGAGTTTTATAGTTTAGGTGTCACATATTGGTGTATCGATTCCTATTGACTTAATTTGTGTATGGTGATACGAGTAATGGGTCCAACTTCACTCTTTTGCATGTGGCTACCCAGTTGCCTAGCCCCATTTGTTGCAAAGATGAATCTTTCTTCCATTTGATTGTCTTGGTACCCTTGCAAAAATCAATCAACTATAAATGTAAGAGTTTATTTCTAGATTCTCAGTTACATTCTATGGATCCAAATGTCCAGTCTTATGTCCATTTCATACCATCTTGATTACTATAGTTGCATAGTAAGTTTGAATTTATGAAGTGTAAGCTTTGTTCTTTTTCAAGAATGTTTTTGCTGCTTAGGGCCCTTTGCATCTCCCTGCGGATTTTAGGATCTACTTGTCAATTTCTACAAATAAACTACCTAGTATTTGGATAAGTATCATGTTGAATTTGTAGATCAGTTTGGGAGTACTGTCATCTTAACAACATAAAGTCTTTGAATCCATCAACATATAGTATCTTTCCATTTATTTAGGTCTTCTTTGATTTCTTTCAACAGTGTTTTATAGTTTTCAGAGTGATATGGTTTTGTTGTGTCCCCACCCAAATCTCATCTGGCATTGTAGCTCCCATAATTCCCACCTGTCATAGCAGGGACCCAGTGGGAGGTAACTGAATCATGGGGAGGGTCTCTCCCATGCTGTTCTCATGATAGTGAATAAGTTTCATTCACCTTCTGCCATGATTGTGGGGCCTCCCCAGCCATGTGGAACTGAGAGTCAATTAAGCCTCTTTTCTTTACAAATTACCCAGTCTTGGGTATGTCTTTATTAGCAGTGTGAATATGGACTAATACACATAGCATATGTTTTCTACTGCTTTTGTTAAATTTGTTCCTATGTATTTTATTCTTATTGATGCTATTTTGAATTGAATTGGTTTTTAGTTTTATTTTCAGATTTTTCATTGCTAATGTATAGAAATACAACTGATTTTTATATTGCTCTGCCATCCTGAACTTTGCTAAAATTGTGTATTACTTCTAACAGTTTTTTTAGTGGATTTCTAAGGAATTTTATTTACAAAACATGTTATTTGCAAATAGAGATAGCTTTACTTCTTTCTTCTCAATCTAGATGGCTCTTATGTCATTTCCTTGCCTAACTGCTCTGACTACAATATACAGTAGAATGTTGAATAGAATTAGAGAGAGTGGACATCCTTGACTTGTTCCTGATATAAGTGATTTAAAAAAAGTTAAGTATGATGCCAGATGTGGGTTATTGGCAGATGCCTTTTATCATGTTGAGGATTTCCTTTTCATTCCTAATTTGTTGGGTGTTGTTATGGTAAAAGGTTGTTGGACTTTGTCAAATGTGTTCTCTATATCTATTGAGATTCTCATGTGATTTGCATCCAAGCTCCTTTTATTGGTGAATGGTATTTAGAAATCAAGATCTAGGCAACATGTATGCTACAATAAAGGGAACGAGAGATCCTTGGAGAAATAGCTAATTCTGAGACTGGGGCAAGAAGTATACAAGCTAAACCTGAAGTTTCTTATGGTACCAAAACGTAAGAAGGGTTGCGCATGTGCACGTGCACACACACACACACACAAACACCAAGAATGAGAGTATGTCAGGAATGGAGGAACCATTGGAAAGAGTTCTCTAATATTAGAAAACAAGATCTGGGTGCTAGATGTGCTTGTTGCAAACAGAATGTTGATGTATCTAATTGGAAATTTTAAAAATAACAAATGCAATCTCTGTGCTTGCTATAGGTTTATTTAGATTTTATCTTTTTGAATTGGTTTTGCTAGTTTGTGCAAGCTCTAGAGCTAATGATGGGGACAGTGGCCCATAACTCTCTTATATAATGTTCCTGCTTCATGAGCAGGGTGTTGAGCAGAGGTGTTACTTTTTTGTATTCTCATATTATCTCCCCAGTCATGAAATTTCTACCCTATAAGCAAGGTGGAGAAAGGGAGACTGGGTCCCTGTTACTATCAGGCTGCTATGCCTTGAGAAGAGCTTCTTGCCATGCAAGTGAGGCTCATTAGAAGAAGAGAGCCTCAGGCCTCAGCTGATTTTGCCTGGAATATAGCATCTGCAAAAGGGAGCTGGGGGGATGAGAAATGCTAGTCACAGTGAGCTAGAAGGGGGTAGGAAGGGAGCAAGTTGAGGCTCAAATGCTATAGATTTGCTGTTCTTACTGAGAATTAGTAGATTTTCTTAAATAAGTTTGAGGCAGGAAAATAGGGTCTGCAGACAGGGAACTTAAGGCCAATTTGAGCAAATTTCTAAAACAGAAAACACCAAGGTCTGAGGGCAGAAAATCTAGGGCCAATTCATGCTGATTTCCCAAAGCTGGATCAAAAGGAAAACGCTTGGGTTTGGGGGCAGGGAACCCGAGGCCAATTAATACAAACTTCCTAAAACTAAACCAAAAAGAAAAAAAAAAACTCTCTCCCCAAGCTGACTAACAAAGGATCAAAAGCTACTCTCCCTACAGCCCTCCCCCTTCCGCCACATCTCAGATGGAAAGGGAGAGTGCCTTGGATAGGCCACAGGCCAAGCAGGGACCACCCCTTTATCTGCATGGGCTGCCAATTCACCTCAGCCTTTAACTAGCCACAGACAAAACCTTCTTCCAGATAAGAGGTAGCCAATAAGAACCTCAAATTAGGTACTTAAAACCCAGAAAACTTTGCATCCAGGCCCTCAAGCAGCTTGCTCAGGCCTCCTCCCACTCTGTGGAGTGCTTTCTTTCTTCAATACGTTTCTGCTTTTGCTGCTGCTTTGCTGCATTTCATTCCTCTGCTACTTGGTGCGTTTTGTTCAATTCTTTGTGCAAATCTCCAAGGACCCGGGCAACTCGTACTCAAGACCCTCCACCGGTAACAAGTGTTTCTTTGTTTTCCGTATGCACTTAAAACTATTTCCAGATATTTTAATTTTTTTTTTTTTTTTTTGAGATGGAGGCTTGCTCTGTCGCCAGGCTGGAGTGCAGTGGCAGGATCTCGGCTCACTGCAACCTCTGCCTCCTGGGTTCAAGCAATTCTCCTGCCTCAGCCCCCCAAGTACTTGGGACTACAGGCATGCACCACCACACCTGGCTAATTCTTGTATTTTTAGTAGAGATGGGGTTTCACCATGTTCGCAGGATGATCTCCATCTCTTGACCTCATGATCCGCCAACCTCGGCCTCCCAAAGTGTCGGGATTACAGGCATGAGCCACTGCGCCCAGCCGGTTGTTTGTTTTTTAAAGATTTTTCACTAGTTAGCGTTGTTTGTCTGGGGAATAGGTCTCAGGGGCTCCTCTTGCTGTCATTCTAGAAGTCATCTTGTTCTATTCTTTCTCATCAAACTTCAGTCAAACTTTTGCATCCATCAGTCCACTAAAATTGCTGTTGTTGGGGTCAGCAATTATTTCTAAGTGGCTAAATACAATGGTCAATTTTCAGTTATTTCACTTGGACCACCAGAATTTTTTAGACAACTGATAACTCTGCTCCTTTTTATACAGTGTTTGCTTGGCTTCCAGAAGCTCAGCGTTTTTCTCCACCTTCATTGGTAGCTGCTTTCCAGTATTCATGCTGGGTGCTTGTCTTCTCTCTGACTTCTTAAATTTGAATGCCTCAGGGCTTAATCCTCCTCTCTGGGTAATTTTATCTAGGCTCAGGGTTTCAAATGCCATCTATGTGCTGAGATTCCCAAATTTAGCTTCCTACTCAGCTCTGTTTCCTCATGCCAGATGCAACTCCTGCCTCTTCGATAGATCTAATTAGATGTCTAGTAGATATACCAAACTTAACATTAAAAATTTAACTCTTCTCCATAAACCAATTTTACTTGCAGTAAACACAGAAGCACAGTGATCAGCTTAAAATCAGATCTTTTAACTCAGATATCTTTACAAGTTTGTTGGAAACCCTTCTACAGTTTCCCAGCTCTGTCAGAGTAGAAGCTAAAACAGTGTTTCTAGGCCAATAGTGCATATTAGAACATTTGAGGGCTTTAAAAATAAACACACTTGGCTGAGCCTCACTCATAGAAATTCTGATTTTGTATATATGATGGGGATGGAACAGTAGAATGGCATGCAAATACACACATACACACACATACACACACGCCCACACACGTTTTAAAGATCCACAGGTGATTCTCAAGGGCCTACTAGATTGAGAACCATTGCATTACAGTAGAAATGGAGGAGTCCAAGATATACAAGAGTTGTTGTTAGTAATATTAATGTATAATGCTGATCATTCTTTATATTACATATCAATAACAGCTAATATTTATTGAAGTCTGTTAGGTAAAATGCAGTGGGGTAAGCCCTTAGTATGCATTAACTCGCTTAGTACTAAACACCTTATAAAGAAGGTTCTACCATATTTGATTGATTCTAAGAAACATTTTTTCACATTTTAATATCTCTGAATTCTAATGTGTTTTAAAAACAATGACATTATATAATCACTGCTGGCCAGATGACAGTTGTGATGTAGTTCTCATTGTCTGCACAGACATAAACTTGATTATTCTAGTCAATGCTACTATGTGAAACATACAATATATTTTAGCTTAACTCAAAAAGTGATTTTTAAAAACTTGGACTATGAAGGTGAATAAGTCGTAGCAAAACTTTACCCAATTTATTTTGCTTTTATTTTCCTCTCTGTATAAATATGAACGACATATGACAAAACTATATCTAAATAATTATATAACAGCTCTTTCAATAAGTAGAAAATATTCTCAGTGGGAAGTGAACATTGTGCAATAGTTGAATAAGTACTGTTTTCTTCGTAAGTGGTACATCAGATAATGATTGTGTCATAATATCAGATGAAATACAACATATTTCCCGTACAACAAACAGATGCATAAGTTACATTATAAGTGGCCCATTATGAAACCAACTTGTTCAAACTCAGGCTATCTCTAAAGTTCTCTGTATGGTTCAGTCTGACAGACTTGGTTTTAAGTTACAGCTTCTTCTTTTACTAGTTGTAAGCTTTGAGCATTGCACTCTAGTCTCCTCAAATTCCTTATACAGGTAAAGGGAAAAAATATATATATTTAGTGTGAAAATTAAATACTATTTTTATTAAGTGCCTAACTTAAAATGTTAGATCATGTTCTCTCAACTTGCCCATTATTTGACTATTTGTTTGTATTATAGTTATCAAATAACACAGTCATTCTTCTTTATCAAATACCAACAGACCCACAATTTCCATGCACATTATGCTTGTGCATGTGTGATTTATACAAATAGAAACATCATACAAACTATGTCATATATTTTCCAGTTAATAATATAGATTTTAAGATCTGTAAACATTTTTGAGGGCTGGGATTTTATTTGGCTTGTTCATTGCTGTATTTGTCTAAAAATGTGCTTGAAACAACAATAGTTGTTCAATAAATATTTGTTGAAGGAAGCAATAAATTAATTTAATATTAACACAAATATGCCTCATTATTTTTTTCAGTTACCTAATATCCCACTGTAAGAACACAGAATTTCTTTCTCGAATCTTTTTGAATGATATGAAATAGTTCTGATATACAAAAATCTCTCTGTAAGTGTCTATATATGAGTATACTTTGAAAAGCTAGGCAGATATATATCTTTAAGATATATTTTCAGAAATCTAACTATTGAGTCAAAGAGTTTTTAATTTTGATAGATAATATACGGAGTAAACATCTTTTATTTTTGCTTGCCCAGTATAACTTCCCCTTATTTTGAAAACAAATCAAGATTCTACTTAAGAGAATTATTCCTTTCTACTTCTTTCTGAGTTCCTGTGGATTTTATGAGGTTGAACCCACCCCTGAGCTCCAGGGTGAGCATTTGTGTTGAAAATAAGGTTGCCAGATTGAGCAAATAAAAATACAGAACACTTGGTTAAGTTTGCATTTTAGATAAAAAATGAACTTTTTAGCATAACACATATATACACATAAACATCAGACACATATATCGAGATATACATTCGTTTGAATATATAAGACAGATAAGATTTTGTGGTTAGTGAGACATTTTTTAGAATAAATCAATATAATGTTTTAGTCTAAGTAACTGGGTCTAATATAAAGATAATAGCATATAATAAAGAAAAAGTGATTTTAGACAAATTTGTTATATTGTATATACAGTAAAAACAGTGCCCAAAGTGTTTTTGTTTAGGAGTTTTTTTGAAATTAATCCTGTGTATAATTATGAAACAGTTCACATTTACTTCCATTACTAATCTGACTTCCAGAAAACTTTTCCATATATTCTATCTCCCTATGCATGACATCACAATAAAGTACATCCAGGTGCTCCCCTAAGAACTCTGCACGTGTATGTGTGTGTGTCTTTCTGCCTTACTGAAATGTTTTAAAACTACAAATTCCCCAATAATGGGGCCTATGTCTTTTTCTTTATATCCTCAGTATTTATCAATTTGTCTATAATATAGCAAGAAATTGATACACCTTTGTTGAACTGAGCAAAATGAAAGCACTATATTTACCATGAGGTCTTTGGAAACAGGTTTACAAGGCAAGTATCAGTTATTTTTCAAATCTTAACTGCATACATATTTGACTTCTCAAGTTATTTTAAAGTAAATTTATGTTAAAATTTTGAAAGTATGATAATGCAATAGGCATGCGGAAGACCTGTAATTTCTAGTCTCATAGGATAAAGGAAGAAAATTAATACAATAATAATCATTTTAGTTTGCAATTCAATAAAAAGCAAATGACAAGCAACAGTTAAGTTGACATTGTGGCCATTAACTGCAAAGACATTTATTTGAGTGAAATATTTACTAATGAGTTTTAAACAGCATGTGTTTAATGGAAAGCTTTATCTATATGTTAAAATGTTTAAACATTTACAAAATACAGAGCTTTGAAGTGCTATGAAATTCTACAAAAGGTTGCAGGCAGTACCTAATCAGTTAATTTGAATTTATCCACCTAAAATAACACTTTCACTTTTTCCTTAAGGTTTTTATTCTGTGCCCAATCCTCTTTCTGTAAATATATTTAGTGTCTAAGGAGAAAAGAGTAGTTCAATTTATAAAACACTGCTACATTGCATTACTATTACTTAGATGAGAATCTGTTTATCACTACGTCAGAGAATATTTTATAACTAATTGGTTTATATACCATAAAATGTCATTATTAAAGTATAGTTTAATATTATTACTTTTGTCTGGATTTGTACCAGTAAAACAGGTATAGAAGGAAAGAACTAATGCATTTGCCTCTGGAAAACTAGTTTGTTACTCAAAGCTACTAAAACTCTACTTGTGGGTATTGGTTTATTATTTTTAACTCAAATTTCAGGGTGATAATAAAAAATACAAATCTAAGTTTTATTCTTCATGATTACAAAATGTGCAGGGAGATAGGGTATTATGAACATAAATTCAATCCCTCACTGGGCATGTCTTATCCTCCAAAATTTCCTGTATTGATTTTGAAGCAGAAGAGAAGGGTAATATGTGAGAAATATTAAAAAGTAGTGTGGTAAAGTTCTACATTAAAATATTTTTAAACTTAAAAAAACTGTAAATTTACAAGAATTAAAAAGGGAAAAATTGCTATCACATGAAATGTAGAGCTCATTCAAATACTCAGACTCACTAGTAATAATGAAGTTAATGTAAAAATAACCCTTCCTTTGCCTATGGATCTATTATTCCACAGATTTTGCAGTTAGTTTCACAGAGACATGCTACATTTAAACAACTCAAAATGGAAAAAATTAACTTCTTGTAACTATTAAAATATGCATCATATTTTCACACGATAGCCAAATATATGATCAAATATCTTCATTGCAGGGAACAATTATATCTTCATATTTTTCTGCCTTATGATACCTATTAAAATTCAAATTTCAGATTAAGAATGAAGATTATCAAGCATAAAAATAGCTTAATAGACTCCTTTTTACATATGCTTGCTCCTGACAAATATTTTAGTAATGCGATGACTATAACTGAATGTGCCATTGAAGCTAAATGTTTTTAATACCTCTGTAAAAAGGACAAGCTATATAAATGAATTCATCTTTCTAGTGTATTACAATATTTCCACTTATCAATATACACTTATTGTTTCCATTCGTTAGCGCATCCCAAAAGAAAGTTTTCATCTTTTTAACAGGGTTACCATAGAAATTTGTTTGGGGTTAGTGTATGAAGGGGTTGTATCAAAATTGAAGCCTTTCGTAGTTTCATTTTTTTAATGTGTGTTTAAGAGCCCCTGAATTCTCAGGGGTGTTATTCAAAAGTCATAACATGACTAACTGTCCTCTGAATTTAAAATTATGCCACAAAAAGTATATCTGTGTCTATGAGAAAACAAAACTTTGGTTTAAAAAGTAACACATCTAGTTGAATGAACACAATATGTTAAAACATTTCCAAAGATTATTTTCATGTTAAACTTTCATTACATTTAGAAAAGCAACTAGTATAACTGCTGAAATAAAACTACATAATTTCTAAGAAGAATCTTTTAAGTAACTTTCATTTACTATAACAGATAAACTGTCATTTTACTAATCAAAGGTGTCCTCTGAGCTTTACAATAATTGATTTCTTCAATATTTTGAAGAGACAGTAACATCCACATAAAGAAATAATAGTGGGTTCTTTTTCTTTGGGAAATATTACAGTTAATCTAATATTTAAAACTGAATAAAGAGAGGATTAGATATAAACACATTTTTACCTCCACTCACATAAAGTCTATAAATGGAATTATCACATAACTACAACCAGTGTGGTTAAAAATCTCCAGGGCTCTTAAGACCAAAATGAAAAACCATTTCTTAACACAGTAGATCCCCCTTAAATATGTTTCAACACACCCAGGGGATGCCTAAAACTGTGGATACTACTAAGCCCTATATATACTATGTTTTTCCCTATACATACATACCAATGATAAATTTTAATTTATAAATTAGGTACAGCAAGAGATTAACCACAATAATAATGAAATAGAACAATTATAATAATATGCTGTCCTAAAATTTATGTGAATGTGGTCTCTCTCTCTCTGTCACTTCCCACCTCCCCCACCATTTCTTTCTCTCCAAATGTCTTAATAGTTTTGGACTGCAATTGTCTGTGACTAACTGAAACTATGGATAAGGGGGGACAATTGTAATATTAAAATTACTTGCTAATCGCAGATCTTTAATAATCATCAAAGACAATGTCATCTTTACTTTGGACATCAATATATGAATAGTTTCTATAACATTTAGGATTTTACATTTAAAGGAATTTAGTAAAATTAAATTTCAGAAAATTCCTCAAAATATTTTTTAACATGTAATGCTATAGCATAACATAAACCCTCAAGACACATTTTCTTTTTCGGAAGCAGTAGCAAATTAAATGCAAACACTATTATACACTTCAATAGAAAGAAGCACTACCTGGATGAGTTTTGGAAAGAAGGGCATTATATTAAAGGAATTTCCAGAGGACACATAATATTAATAATACAGATAAAAACTGGAAAGTGATCCTAATCCAGCTCCCCTCTACTATTTGTCTTTTATCCTTTCCACATCTACCACATATATTGAAAGATTTTGACTTCCAAAAGATAAATTTATATATATATTTTAAAAATGAAAGTAGTATCGACTTGCCAGAGCACCTAATTAGTATGTAATAAACAGCATTACTACACTGAGATAATACAATATTAGCCAAAATCAATCTGTCATTTTGAGAAGTATGAAAGTTTTATAGCTAAACTATTCATATTAGTTTTAACAAATATTAAATATCATTTCTAAACTTTAGCTACTACATGTAAACATTTATAGGGCTCGAAAGACTAGAACACAACTGAGAATTAGCTCTAGGGTACAAATCCTTTTAAGAGGTAAGGAAATTTAACTACACAACTAACATTCAGCTGCCAGTTAATGGCAGAGTTACAAATTGATATTTTCACAATGCTATATTTACATAGATGCATTTTATAAATTTTAGAGATCAGATATTTAAACAGTGCTCCTCATGATGCAATGGGAACAGAGGCTCCCTGATTGATTCAGCCTTCTCTTCTAATGATTAAGGACATAAATTGTCACTTGCCCTATTCCATTACAGAAGGAAGGCCTTCACACTACCTGCCTATAATTATGATTTTTCCTTCCTGAATCTATAATTTTACTGTAATAGATCATCTAACATGTCTAGAAGATTGTTTACCTCTGCAGAGAATTCCACTTCCTGCCAAATATTTATATATTTATATTTAATAAGCTCTTTTTCCATTGGATTACTTTTTAACATGCAGTCATTCCAAGTAAACCCTCACTGATGTTGCACTGGCCATAAACAGAAAATCAGAGAGGCAGAGAGTATTAAGATGAATGATTTATCTGAAGGCAGGGAGGGACTCCAGTTTGCAAATATATTATAGATAGTACTGATCTTTGATGGGTGCTTAAAAATAGACTAAGAAGAACCCATATCACTCACTAATTCTATAGCTTAGAACACTCTGGATTATTTTTACATGTCTTTAAATATATTTTTTATGTGGAAAAAAGAAGGTAAGCAATTATACTGTTGTTTTATATTGTTACAAAAAACATCCATATAGAAATATATGGAGAAATGAAATAGCAAATAAAATATTAAGATTAATACAATAGAATACAGTATAATAAAAGAATACTGATAGAAACCAGCTTTTTGAATAAATGAGGTATAGAACAATAAATCTACTGCATACTTTCGCTCCTCAGATGATTTTGTTTCTTTGTTCCTTTCGATTAACGAATATATACAATTTATATAATCAGTTATTATTTTGTAAGAATATTATTGTTTTCATCAATTTTAGGATTATAAGAAAAATAATTAATTCTAATACAGAAATTTACCCAATGGATGTGCTCTGTAAACAGAGTTGGATTATTAGATAATCAAAAAATGGAAAAGATTTGATTCCCAAAAAAAGAATGTTATAATAAATTTCTAGGAGATAAAATCTTTTTCAAAAACCAAAAATAAATATTTATCACTCGTAATTTTAAATTTCAACAGACACTTATGAAAAATAAATTATGTCTTTATAGCATAACTAAATGCCCAAGTTAAATATATTACAAAATTATTTAAACATAATAAATAATTGTATTCACTATAAATTCCAATACCATTTTTAGAAACTGTTTGCAACAAACCAATGCTTTTACAAATACTAACTTAAAATTACAGTGAAAAAGTTTGCTCTACAGCTTAAAAAATACTAGAGTGATTTTTGAATATTAGTATGTAAAAATGATTTGAAATTCTGTATTCCAAGAGAGCATGGTAATTAACAGACAATAGAGATTAATATATTTGCTTAAATCTTTAAACAAAAGATTAAATAATATTACTGATACCTCTCTCCGTCGAGAAGCCCAACAGGTTTGTTTGATCTTCCATACCACAGCAGCCACCAGCAATAAGGATAGGAAACAACTGGAAAATAAAACACAAATAATTTTTGCTCAAAACTTATTTAAACTATGTAATGAAAAAACAGTACACGAAAGACTGAAATACATATATATATAAGTAATAACTTTGTCTAGGTAAACAATAAAAAATATGATAAATTTCCAATGTTTAAAATGTTCTCTCAAATAAAACCAAAATGTACAGGTAGAAAAAATATTTATATTCCTTGCTATAGATTATGGTCAATATTTAGAATTTTTTCTGTCAGAAGGAATGTAAATTTACAATTCCATTGGTCTTATGAAGCAACAGAAATCACAACCAAAATCTAGAATTGCTATTATGAGTCATAAAATATGGAAATGTTATAAATCCAAATGTCACACATGTACATTTATATTATTTTTATCACTATTTTATATATGAACATATTCCAGTGGTTCCCAACCAAAGGTTATTTTGCTCCCTCCCCCTAGGGATCATTTGGTAATGTCTGGAGACATTTTTGTTTGTCAGAACTGGGAGAGGAGTGCAGGGGTGTTGCAAGAATTCTACAATGCACAAGACTGTCCCCAACAGCAAAGGATCAGCAAAATGTCAGTAGTACCGAGGCTGAGAAACCCTGGCATATGTTAATGTTTACTTTAAGAAATAAGTCAGTTACAATGTTCTAATGTGGTCTAATATATTAGGTACTATATGCAATAAACTATGATAATGCAGGGTACTTTGTTAGAAGTAACTCAAGCCTGACAAATCTCAAAATGACAGAGATTTACATGAATCTCATTAATCAATCTCAACCCTGTATCACTGTTTATTTTCCCTTTCTTTGCTCTGTGGTCATAGATTATGCTATGAGAAGACCCAGAAGTGAACAGACCCGGGACACTACAAATTCACTGGTCACTGGACACTACAAGAAAAACCTGGTTCTCATCCTTAATCATTGTGTTCATCACTTGAGTCACTCATAAACAGTGGCAATTTTTGACACTTTCCACTCTTGTCAAGTCTTCAATATATTTTGTCTCCTTGCCTTGCCACACTTGAAGCAGAAGACCTTAGAACATCCTTCAATGACAATGATAACAACAATGTCAATTTTAACATCTATCCATTGAGTGCTGCACACATTCCAGATGCTGTGCTAGTACGTCACATTGATGATTGGATTTAGTCTTAGAAATCCTTCAAGATAGTATATACTATTCTTATTTGAGAAAAGAGGAATCCAATCCTCAGAGATTTTGAAGTTAATTGCTTATAGTCACACACGGAGTAAGTCGTAGTACCAAAATACAAATCCAGCTACTTAAGCCTCAAACTTTTTTCCTTTCCATATGCTGGCAGCTCTAAGTGTGCCCACTATCCATCCCATAATCATTCTGTTTCCATATCCATTCTCTAATCCCGCCTCCAGAATCAAAGGAAATCTATTTTTTAAAAAGTCAGTGATACTAACCTTTCCAACCATAGAAGTGATTTTTTAACATAGCACCCTTTATGTAATATTCAATATTTTAGGGGACACTTTTCTCAGAATTTGCTTTCAACAGAGAGTCATCGTGATTTTCTAGAAATTGTATAAACTGGTGCTTTCTCTATTATCAGACTTTAACTTCTCAATTGACAATACCAATCATTCATTCTTTAAAACTCTCTCCTGAATACTTTCTTTCATTTTGTTTTGTTTTGTTTTCCTTAATACTTCCTAACCTAATATAGGTTAAATGAATGTAGGTTACTTTCCAAATTCCCTCTTTTAAATTATGGACATTCCTTAAAATTCACTTCATGCAATTGTGCTCTTCTTTTCTCTTGCCCTCAAAGAGAAAGCTCAGTTATTTTCCTGATGTCAACTACGACCTCAATTGAAATAATTTCCAAATCTGCATCTTTACACCTGTCAAAATAAGAGCATCTTATCCTTGAAAGGGATATAAAAGATTTCTTAGTTTCAAGTCCCTCCCAGGAAGGAAATTCCCAGTACAGCTCTGATAGTGATCCAGCACCTAATTAAATACTCATTGTAGCTGAGAAGTTGCTGACTCACAAGTTAGTGCATTCTATTTCTAGTTAATTCAAATTTTGAAAATATTCCTTTTTTTTATTTTTTTTTGAGATGGAGTCTCACTCTGTCACCCAGGCTGAAGTGTAGCGGCACAATCTTGGCTCACTGCAACCTCTGCCTCCCAGATTCCAGCAATTCTCCCACCTCGGCCTCCTGAGTAGCTAGAATCACAGGTGCACGCCACCACCTCGGCTAATTTTTTTGTATTTTTAGTAGACATGGGGTTTCACCATGTTGGCCAGGCTGGCCTCGAACTCATGACCTCAGGTGATCTGCCGGCCTCGGCCTTCCAAAGTGCTGAAATTACAAGGGTGAGCCACCACACCTGGCCAATATTCTAACTTTTATCAACCAGTGCTGTGTCTGCCTTCTAGGTTAAACAAAATCAGTCTGCTGTATGCTAAAACTTCTTTATATATTTAAAGAATATACAGGTTTTCTTGTATGCAGGATTGCCTCAAGTACAGTGTTTCTTAACCAGGAATGTTTTTGTTCTCCAGGCGATATCTGGCAGTGTATCTAGAAACATTTTTGGGTTTCACCACTTGACAGGCATCTAGTGGGATGTTACTTAAATATCATACATATATAGGTCGCCCTTCCAACAGCATTTTCCCAGCCCAGAATGCTAATATTGCCAAGGTTGAGGAACCCTTCTCTAGTCTGAATTATTATCATAGTGGTTATACTTCTCTTGTTATACCCGGAATAATAGTGTAACTTTTTTTTTTTTTTGAGACAGAGTCTCACTCTGTTGCCCAGGCTGGAGTGCAGTGGGGTGATCTCAGCCTCACTGCAGTCTCTGCCTCCCGGGTTCAAGCAACTCTCCTGCCTCAGCCTCCTGAGTAGCTGGGACTACAGATGTGTGCCACCACGCCCACTTAATTTGTTTTGTATTTTTAGTAGAGACGGAGTTTCACCATGTTGGCCAGGATGGTCTCGATCTCCTGACCTCATGATCCGCCCTCCTCGGCCTCCCAAAGTGCTGGGATTACAGGCGTGAGCCACCGCGCCTGGCCAGTGTAACTCTTAAAATATGGTACTGAGAATGGACACTTTAGATATGATCTGAGGGTTC
Organism: Pongo pygmaeus; assembly: GCF_028885625.2. Classification (NCBI taxonomy): domain Eukaryota; kingdom Metazoa; phylum Chordata; class Mammalia; order Primates; family Hominidae; genus Pongo; species Pongo pygmaeus. The sequence continues at coordinate 120,929,353 of NC_072381.2, read as the reverse complement.
ATTTTTCTGAATTTCAGTCAGACCATCATACCCTTAAGAATTGTGATACAAATATTAATATCACCTCAAACCTACCATGTCCAAGCTGAACCATTAATAATGTTCATGATTAGAAAAGCAACTAACATCTATTGAGTAATATGTACCAAGCACTATGCTGAGTGTTTTACATGAATTATCTCTTTAATTCCTAAAATTACAGGTGATAGATCAAGTATACTGTCATGTGTGCATTTAAAACATGGGAAAGCTAAGTCACAGAGAGTTGAAGTAAATTGTCTAAGGTTCAAAGTATTAAATTGCAAGTTCTTCCCTTTCCCCTGACTTCTCTGTTTCACCATTACTTTCCAGCTAAAATGTTAAAAACAATTTACATTTCAATTATATCATCCCTTACATCCAGATACCAGATCCTGTCAACAGTTTCTTTCAGAATATCTGTTGTAGTAAATAATAGTGTATATAGAAAAGTTACTTATATTCAGTAGATACAACTTAAATACCAAAATGTATTTTTATTTGATTAATAATTCACAACATTCCTCTTCCTTAAGAGTTACATAATAAAGATTCAGTTTGAGATGGGAATACTAGTTGAATTTCTCATGAGGAGCTTAAATTCTTTCTTATCTAAACTTTATGACTCAACTGAGTATCGTTTTTGTAATGATGTATAAGGACAGCATAAAATATACAATTTTCATAATTTCACTTTCTTGAAACAAGGAATTATACACTTTAAGGGTTTGTGTCAGATGCTTTCTATGGTAATTCCTATTAGGTTAGCAGTAAAAGAGCTAACGTGATATAAAAACTTGGCTGCTAAAATGAATAAACAGTGTAAGAAAATATTTTTAAATAATATTCTCATAATCTCCAATAAATATCAAAAATCCAGTAAAATATATGTTAGTACTTGGGATATAGTAGGTGTCAATACATTTTTGCTAAATAAATGATTTTTTTTTTTTGAGACGGAGTCTCGCTCTGTCACCCAGGCTGGAGCGACACCCAGTGGCGCGATCTCAGCTCAGTGCAAGCTCCGCCTCCCGGGTTCATGCCATTCTCCTGCCTCAGCCTCCCTAAATTGGTTTTTAAATTGATTTGAATAACATCATTTTTTCTAATACTAAATGTCTCATTTGGCATTATTATCCTTATATAGGGTAATACTTTATAAATGTTCTTGATTTCTAATAAATTACATTGCAAACAAAAGTGACAGTTCTCTTAAAAAATATACATACAAACAAAAAACAGTTTAAGAACACTTGCTTTGTTAGAAAGCAAAACAAACAAACAATAAATATTTGTCATACTTATTCAGCATAGTTAAAAAGTTATATTCTTCCTTTGGTGACTACTAGAGAGTCTCCGTCTTTACTGACAATCTTGGACACCTGAAGAATGACAGAATTTCCATCATCTGAATTTCTTGAATGACCATGTGAAGCTGTGTCCTGTATTCCATGCTATCCCTTCTGATATAGTTTGGATATTTGTCCCGACTCAAATCTCAAGTTGAATTTGTAATCCCCAGTGTTGGAGGTGGGGCCTGGTATTCGGGTCAGGGGAAAAGATCCTTCATGGCTTGATGCTGACTTCACAATAGTGAGTGAGTTCTCCTAAGATCTGGTCACTTAAAAATGTGTGGCACTTCTCCTCCCCTAACTCTCTTGCTTGTTCCTGCTTTCGCCATGGACAAGCCTGCCCCCCCTTCACCTTCTACCATGATTGTAAACTTCCTGAGGCTGCTCTAGAAGTTGAGCAGATGCCAGCACCATCCTTCCTGTAAAGTCTGCAGAACCGTGAGCCAATTAAACCTCTTTTCTTTATAATTTATCCAGACTCAGATATTTTTTATAGCATTGCAAGAACAGCCTACTACACCGTCCACTGGATCCTTTTTTGCCCACTGGACTTGATGTGACACAGAAGCATTGTAAACTTTTATTATGTTAAGTGACATATTTGTAGGTTTGTGTATTCTAGTTAGCTTTTCTCTATCTCTTAAATCAAAGGGTTTAATGGGTAACATTGAACATTAGTATGTTTTAATTTGGTATTGTGGAAAATTTGTCAGAGAAAAATAAATATTTACTGCTTTCTTTCAGGTCTTCTTTTCCTATCATATTATGCAAAAGCTTTTATGCTCCATGATATAGATATTGATGGGGGAATAATTGGGCTTTCTTTTTTTTAAAAAATTATGCTGTATGATAATAATATCAAAAGATCTGAAAGGTTCAACACCCCTCAGTATAATCCACCCAAAGGAAATAGGGAGTAAAAAGAACAAAGAAAGAAAGAAAGAAAACAAACATTAAAAAGCAAGTATATCAGCTACAGGAATAAAAAAGGGAAGCATAAAAACTTAGGGAGAGATATTTCAATAATTTGATTTTATTATTCATAAAATGGTCACTTTGAAAGGATTCTTAATGTAAAAAAATGGAACTTATTAGGTAATCTCATTTAGGGAAAATTAAAAGAATTCAATATAAGTAACATAGTGTGCTATAAGGTTACATTGTAACGCAGGTTGCTAGTGACAAATAAATACCCTCTGGTGGTAATCTAGTTGGCCAATTGTAAAAAGAGATAATATTGTCGCTATTTTATAGCAATTTGAGGTTAACTGATCATAAATGTCAAGTCTTAAGTACATATTTTAAAAGATGGTTTGGGCATATTATTATATTTCATCGAAAAATGTTAGAAACTGGGAAATTGTGTTGAAATGAAGAAATTTGCCTCCTAATAACTGTTATTCCACAAAATATTTTTCAATTTTATACCTTCACGACATTTAAAGGATTTTTTCTTACAAACTAAAATATTAACAGAATACACTTCTAACTTAAAATGCAATAAAAATATGAATGCTAAAAAGAACAAAATTGCTTATATGTTCAAGTCATCAGTTTGAAAAAGATGAAAAATCAAAAGCCCAGTGGCTGAACGTCATAAATAATACAGTGTATTATTGGTCAAACTTCTGAGGGTTGTTAAGCAAGAGTTACTGTACCTTAGGAGCACTATTAGTTAAGATTATTTCAAATGCAAGTAACAGAAAACCTAACTCAAACTGGTATAAAGAAGACATCTACATGAAGTTTACACTCTCTGATATGAACTGAATTGTGTTCTTAAATTCATATGTTAAAGCCCTAACCCCCAGTGTGGCTGTATTTGGAGACAGGGCCTTTAGGACATAATTAGGTTTAAATGAAGTTAATAAACATGGGATCCTGATCTGATATAATTACTGTCCTTAAAGGAGAGACACCAAAGAACTTGCATACTCTCCCTCTCTTCCTGCATCTATGGAGGAAAGGCCATGTGAGTACACAGTGTGAAGGCAGCCATTTGCAGAGCCAGGAAGAGAGGTTTTACCAGAAACCAACAACTGGCACCCCGATCTTGAACTGTCTACCCTCTGGAACTGGGAGATAATACATTTCTATTGTTTAACCCACTCAGTCTGTGTTATTTTGTTATGGCAGCCCAGCAGACTAAGACACTTCCCAAAGTCCAAAGGAAGAAAAGTTCCAGGTTTGGTCTGATCAGGGTCCTAGCTACATTTTCCTGTGATTCTCTGGACTATGCATAACACTATGCACTAACTTTATTTTCAGGCTTGTTTAATTCTTAGGAACAAAAATGAATGCAGCAGTTCCAAGGCTTGTATAATACACTATTATACATGCCCACTCCTTACCAAACATTGACGATGCAATAAATGGCATTGGCACAATCATGAAGCTAGTGAGAGATAAATCCCATTTTAATTGGATGGTTTGCTACACAGCCACGTGGAGGGAGTTAAATGAAGGCTGGGAAAGAATAAAATCTACTAGATATAATTTATGAAAAATTTTCTGTATAGAAGAGTACCTAAATTAACCCCCCTGCCACGGCTCTTTAACAGATTTTGAGGCTACAGAGCATCTTTAATCACTCTTAAATTTTTTCCTAAAACTCTACAGAAAATGGAGCCTCATCAAGCCTCATCTGATGGTGTATTAGAAAGACTAATATCTAATAAGGAAAATCTTTCTGGGTAAGTCCTATTACAAGTAGCCTACTGGGATAATACCTTATTCTTCCAAACTTGCAACAAAAAGTGACAAAGGACAATATATACAGTGTTTCTTCCTACATTAAATGTTTTTTGAACCACATCTTTTAAAACCATAGTTAGGATAAAAATTTTAATTATTTTGAAAACCTTTCCTAAATCATTAATGTATAACACAATAGAGAAACCCTAAGTATATAGCTCAATAAATTACCACAAAGACAATATACCCTTGAAATCACCAGCTTGAAGAAACAGAACTTAATTCATTCTCTCCTTCTCAAAAGGAACTATCACATTTATTTTTAATGCCATACTTTAGTCTTGTCTATTCCTAAATTTTTTACAAATATAACACTATAGTATTTATTTTTCTGTTTCTGTCTCTAGCATTCAACACATGTTTGTGTTACCTATTTTAATCCTTTGGCAATTGTTTTATTTTCCCATTGCTCCACATTATATGAGTATATTTTTCCATTCTATTATTTTTGGGTATTTTGATTTTTCCCAGTTTGGGGCATGTAAAACATGCTTCTATAAATATGGTTCACATGACTTTGATGACATGGAATTGTTGGGCCATAGAGTATAGGTAAATTCAACTTTAGAATATAATGTCAACTTGTTTTCAAAGCGATTGCATCAATTTCTAGTGTACTAAAAGTATTAGTAGTTCCACATCCTCTCCAACACTTGGTATTGTCTTTTTCTTTTTATCCACTGTAGTAGGTATATAATAGTATTACATTGTGGTTTTAATTTGAATTCCCAGATAAAAATTAAGTTGAGCACACTTGCATATTCTATTGGACACTTGGATGTCTTCTTTTGTGAAGTGTATGTCAGTCTCTTGTCATTTTTGGAGAAAGGAGTTTTCGGACTATTTTTAATTCACTTATATGAGTTACATAGTGTGAATATAAGGCCTTTGGCTTTTATACAGTTTGCAAATATTTCATACCATTGTGTGACTTGACTCGTCATAATGTTAATGGTGTCTTTTGATAAGAAAAAGTGTTAGTTTTTTTTGTAGTCTAATTTTGTTATAGTATTTTATGTGTCCTGTTTAAGAATCCATTCTATATTCTAATGTTATGAAGAATAACTCCTACATTACCTTCTAGATGCTTCATTGTTTTTACCTTTCCTCCTAGAACTTATTTTATATTCGAAGCAGGGATCAAACGTCACTTTTCCCATATGCATAGGTAATAGATCTAGTATCTGATGAAAGTTTTCTTAAAGCACTAAACATTGAAAGATAGTCCTTGACTTGGTAATTAAACTTAAGAATGACTACGTCCATTAGAGCCCTCTCCGATGTTCCCTTTTCTTTATTTTTTTTTTTAAGATGGAGTTTTGCTCTTGTTGCCCAGGCTGCAGTGCAATGGCGTGATCTTTGTTCACTGCAACCTCTGCCTCCCGGGTTCAAGCAATTCTGCCTCAGCCTCCTGAGTAGCTAGGATTATAGGCACGTGCCACCACTCCCGACTAATTTTTGTATTTTTAGTAGAGACAGGGTTTCACTATCTTGGCCAGGCTGGTCTTGAACTCCTGACCTCGTGATCCACCTGCCTCAGCCTCCCAAAGTGCTGGGAGTACAGGTGTGAGCCACCACGCCCGGCCTCCGCTGTACTCTTTAATCCATCTCTCTTGTGCTACCTTGACTTTACAAAGGGATTGAGGTCTTGTTTATACTCTATAGATAATGTTGACATTCTCTAGAGAGATATTTTGTTTTATCCATCTGGAGGCTATGGTCACAATATATCCAAAGCTTTTGAAGTGCTTCTTGAGTCTGTCCAGCGGGAGGACCACCCACTGTTCAGTCCGGGCCCAAAGGAGAGTTCTACCTATGAGCTCAGTTCTCAAATTCTTTGGTATGGTAATGTTAATCAGCATCAGATCAGCACACAGGCAGCTTAGGGGTGATCCCAGAAGTTTATAAAGCATTTGATGGGAAGGCTTTTCTATCTCCATTATCTCCCAGGTCCTTTCTGGTTTTGTGGGCTCTACTTTTCCATCATGTGGCCAGAAACTACACACTTTTCCTATTGTACCATGTTTTGTGCTGGGAGGACAGATAAGAAGGAAATCAAAAGAGTTTATCTTGGCTCTCTGTAGCCAGAGCTCCACTATGATTAGAGGAATATTCCCTTCCCTGGGGATTTTAGTTCTTACAGCTTCCTGCTGTGAGTCATTTTGCTGCTGCCCATGTTCCCGCTTCAGACTGCCTGGAGTATGGGTGAGTGAATTCAGGAAAAAGAGAAAAAATGGGAGGGAGGTCTCCCTCATTCTCTCTGAGCTTAAGAGTTCCCTTTTCCACATCATGGGCCAGAACTAGAGGACTTTTCCCTGTCCAAACTGTGGTACTTTCAAGTTTCAAATTGCATTGACTTCAGGTCAGGGGGCACTAAAGGGGAAAAATGGCAAGCTTCTAGACGGTTCAACAGTACTTTGAATTCTGGTGTTCTTCTCTGCTCTGCCTGCTGACATCATATACCAAATAGCTGCCCATGAATTTTGTCCAGGTTTTATGGTTGAGTTCAGTTAGAGAAAAAGAGATGTGTGTTTACATAATCTTACCTGGGGCTGGAACTCTATGGTGAATGTTTGACAAAGTTGCAAAAGCATTTCAAAATGGAAAGGCTAGTCTTTATAACAAATCATGGTGTAACAACTGGATATCCACATGTGAAATAATCAGCATGAATTACACTTCAACATAAACAAAAAATAACTGAAATGGATCACAGATCTAAAGGTACAATGTAAAAATACAGTCATGTGTCACTTAACAATGGGGATATGTTCTAAGAAATGTATCATTAGACAAATTTCATCCCTGTGCAAACATCATAGAGGGTGCTTAAACAAACACTGATGGTATACCCTACTACACATGAAAGCCATTGGTATAGCCTATTGTTACTAGGGTACAAACCTATATAGCATGTTACTGTATTGAATACTGTAGGTAATTATAACACAATGGTTTTTGTGTATGTAAACATAGAAAAGGTATAGTAAACATATAGTAATATAATCTTATAAGTACCATCATATATGTGGTCTGTCATAGACCAAAATGTTATGTAGTGCATTGACTGTATAAAACTGTTAGAAAGAAATCTATGTAAACTTGAGTTAGGGACAGTCCTTGGATATGACATCAAAAGCATAATCAATTTTTTAAAAAATGCATTAAATTGAATTTTATAAAAACTAAAACTTTTCACTCCATAAAAGATACTGTTAAGAGAATGAAAAGACAATTCAAAGACTAATATTTGCAAATCACATCTGGCAAAAGAGTTGTATCCAGAATATACAAAAAACATTCAATATTCAAAAATAAAAAGCAAAACTAAAAAGCAATTAAAAATAGGCAAAAGATTTGAAAAACATTTCACCAAAGAAAATGAAAGTGTAACTAATAAGCACATGAAAAGATATTCAACGTCATTAGCCATTAAGGAATTGCAAGTTAAAATTACCACAAGATACCACTACACACCTATCAGAATGGGTAAAATAAAAACTGTTGACAGGACCAAGCACTGGTGAGAATGTGCAACAACTGGAACCCTGAGCTTTGCTGGTCACAGCACAAAATTGTACAGTCACTCTGAAAAACAGTGGCAGTTATTATAAAGATGAATATACATCCACCCTGTGACCCAGCAACCCTACTTCCTGGTATTTATGCTAGAGAAATGAAAACTTATGTTTGTGTAAAACTTGTATGTATGTTGATCACAGCAGCATTATTTATAAGTACCAAAAACTGTAACAATCCATCTCTCTCAATGGGTGAATGGATAAACAAAGTGTGATATATCCGTATAATGAGATACTACTTAGCAGTGAAATGAAATGGACTATTGATACAAAAAAGCACCTTGGATGAATCTTAAATGCAGTATACTAAGGGAAGGAAGCCATTTGAATGACATTCTGGAAAAGGCAAAACTGTGAGAACAGAGATCAGGTCAATGGTTGCCAGGGTGTATGGGTGGGGAGAAAGTCTGACTGCAAAGAAGGCTCTATGAGGTATTCACTGGGGCTTTGGCATTATTCTGTATCCTGGGAGAGCTGGTAATTATAATAAATGATGCATGTGTTAAAACTCATACAACTGTACTCCCTGCAAAAGGAATTTTACTGCACAGAAATTTTAAAATGCTTCCAACAGAAGTAAAAAACAAACAAACAATAAGGACCAAAAAAATGCTGGAAAAAAAGGCAAGTAATTAACCACTGCCCCCTCTAACAATGAAAAAGTGACTGGTATATTTTAAGTATGAGAATACTCATACTTTGAATTATAAATGTAAAAGGAAGATTTTAAACAGTGGAGTTAATAATTTATGTTTAAAATAACCACTTTGGCTAATTTACATACAATATATTGATAGAAAGAAGTTAGAACTGATGTTCATGTAGGGCATTAAGAGGATTTAAATGAGTCTCAAGTATTCAAGTGAGTTAAATAGTGATACCTATAACTGAGCTACAGAAAACTGGAAAAAAAGAGACTGTTTGCCAGTACAGTAAATTCAATTTAAAGCATGTTAAGTTTGAGGTGTAAAGCAATATTTAAGTCAAAGTGTGAAGTTACTGATATGACTCTTGGAGAAGTCTATTTCAGTGTCTAGTACGCTAAACCTCAGCTTTGTAAACTAGATGGGGAGCACTGGTTTAACTAAGTTGCTAGAAAACGTACCATCACTAGTTTACTCCCACTGCCTTAAATATTTTGGTTTACAAGAACAGTTAGGTCCTAAATATCCACTGTATTCCACAACAAAACCATGGAGAAAATTCCTAAGTGAACTTCCAATACAGTAAGAAATCATTTATTGTTTCTACTTAGCAAAATCCATATCTTCAGATCTCATTTCCATTAACATATCCATCATCATAATCTCATTTTTTTAAATAGGGACTTTTGTGTATTTGTAATTCTTCACAGTGTCCTTACACATTTTTAAAAAAACTTTCTGGCAAATATTCTAGGATTATAACACTTTGATGTAGAAATCCTGTAACTAAATTAGGTTCACCTTTTTTCTTCAGGGAGTTAACATTTTCTTCTTTTTTCTCTTTCAAAATGTCTTTATGTACAACATGATTAAATGTCTTATTTTTCCCAAATCATTAACACTATACTTAACTTTGCATTATTTTGCTTACTTGCATGCTTGCTTCCATGTAGTCATCTTTGATTGTTTTTGTTTTTCAAGCGCTTAAGTCTTATTATTTCTTTGCCTGTTGTATTCTTTAGACTCCTTTAATCTTTCATTTTTAATTCCTCTAAATATGCATCATCTCTCACCACTTTATGCCCACTAAGATGGCTATAAGAAAGGCTATAAGAAAGTTAATACAAACTTTAGTAAGAATGTGGAAAAAATAAATGTCTGATCCTCGCTGGTAAGATTATAAAATGATACATCTTCTTCAGAAAAAAGGTTGGCAGTTTATCACAATGTTTAACCTAGAGTTACCATGTGATCAACAGTTCTACTCCTAATTATATACTTAAGAGAAATGAAAACATATATCCATATAAAAACTTACATACAAATGTTCATAGTAGTATTATTCACAACAGTGAAAAAGAAGAACTCAAATAACCATCAACTAATAAATAGAGAAACAAAATGTGTTATACACATAAGATGAAATATTATTCAGCAATAAAAAGAAACGAAGTACTGATCCATACTATGTTACGGATAAGAAACATTGTGCTAAATGAAAGGAACCAGTCACAAAAGAACACATATTGATGATTCCATTTATATAAGATGTCCAGAATAGGCAAATCTATGGACAGAAAGTAGATTAGTGATTTTTCAGAACTAGGGGTATGTGAGGGGGGGAGTGACTACTGATGAGTACATGGCTTCTTTTGGGGATGATGATATGTTCTAAAATTGACTGCGATAATGGTTGAAGAATAACTGTGCACTTTCAATTGATGAATTGTATTGTATGTGAATTATATCACCAAAAAAAAACACAAATTAAAATTAGAAATTGGAAAATATGTTTAAAAATTAGACAATGATAAGTAAAAGTTTCAAAGTTTTTTAGTTCTCCTATATGATTCAGGAGAATAAAAGACATACTGATTAATATTATTGTTGGTCAGGGAAATATGCTTGTTAAAATTTAAGAGTAATCATTAAAAAAAATAAAACTATAATTCCTAAACTGCTAAAAGGAAAATAAAAGAATATTAGAAGCTCATTCAATCAATAAAAATCAGAAGAGAAGAAAAAAGAAAATTTCCATTTATTTCCCTGTCACATAAAATTAAGAGATTCTCAGATTATTGAAACAAAACCAAAATATCCAGATATTTTTGGTATAAAAGAAACATACACAAAATATAACAACAGAAAAAATGTTAAAAGATATGCAAAAAGACATAGACAAATTCTAATAAAGAAATACTATATTTAAGTTAAAAATGTTCTTTAAGACAAAAAGTAACAATAGGAACAGAGAGAAATCCAAATGATTAAAACAATAATTCAACTCCATTCTCAGTAAAGGATAGAACAATCAGACAGAAGATAATAAAGGAAATAGAGGTCTAGAGCAATGCAATAAACCACCAAGATCTAATAGATATATACAGGATATTCTACCTAAAAACAACAGAATACACGTTCTCCTGAAGGGCACAGGAGATATACTCCAGGACAGAATATATGTTAGGTAACAAATTATATCTCAATAGATTTTAAAAGATAAATATACAAAGTATCTTCACCACCCACAGTGGGATAAAGTTAGAAATCAATAACAGAAGAAAAACTTGAACATTAAAAAGTACGTGGAAATTACCAACACACATCTGATCAATGGATGAAAGACAAAATCACAATGAAATTAGAAAATATTTAGAGAAATGTGAAAATTAAAACACAACATTCCAAAACTCATGGAACACTGTAAAGCAGTGATAAAAGGGAAATTTATAGTTATAAACATACTAAAAAAGAAGAAAGATCTCAAATATGCAACTTAACTTTACAACTTGAACTAGAAAAAGAAGAACAAACTAAATTCAAAGGTAGCAGAATGAAGGAAATAATAAATATTAGAGCAAGATAAACAATAGAGAAAATCAACAATACCAAAAGTTGATTCTTGAAAAAGAGCAACAAAATTGGCAAACCTTTAGTTAGACTGACCAAAAAAAAGAAAAGAGAAAGAAAACTGAAATTACTAAATTTAGAAATGAAAATGGGGTCATTACTGCCAATTCTACAGAAATAAAAATGATTATAGGAGAGTACTATGAACAATTACACACTAATAGATTGGATAAGCTAGGTGAAATGGACGAATCCCTAGAAACATAAAACCTACCAAGATTGAATGATAAAGAAATAGAAAATGGAATAGATCTATAACCAGTAAGGAGATTGAATCAGTAATCAAATATACCACAACAAAGAAGCCCTGAACTCAATGGCTTCACTGATAAATTCTACCCAAACATTTAAAAAATAACTAATACCAATGCTCAAACTTTTCCCAAAAAGTGAAGAGGAAGGAACAATTCCTAAATCATTCTATGAGGCCAGCATACTACATATTAATGTCTACAGAATGCAGCTGAAGCAGATTATTTTTAGAAATGGGAAGGGGAAGGAAGGAAGGAGGGAGGGAGGGAAGGAAGGAAGGGAGGGAGGGAGGGAGGGAAGGAAGGAAAGAAGGAAGGAAGGAGAAGGAAAGAGGGAGGGAGGAAGGGAGGAAGGAAGGAAGGAAGGAAGGAAGGAAGGGAGGGAGGGAAGGAAGGAAAAATAGGCAAAATTCTCAATAAAAGGGTAGGCACAATTCTAATATAGAACAAACTTCAGAGTATTAATATTGTAAATATGTCAATGAATTTGTAAAATGAAACAAAGAGGACAATTTCCATTAAAAAGCCAATTACCAACTAGGTCAGGAAAAAATTAAAAACCTCCATAGACACAAATATTACTGAAACTTAGTCAAATTTAAAAATCTACCCTCAAAAATATAAACTACACAAAAATAAATACAAACACATTACCAAAATCATTTTTTACAGGTTTTATAGGTCAGTTCTATCAGTCATCACACAACAAATAACTCCATTGTGCCAACCACTAAGATATACTTCTCTAGCCGGGCACGGTGGCTCACGCCTGTAATCTCAGCACTTTGGAAGGCCGAGGTGAGTGGATCACTTGAGCTCAGGAGTTTGAGACCAGCCTGGGCAACATGGCAAAACCCCATCTCTACCAAAAATACAAAAAACTTAGTCAGGTGTAGTGGCAAGCTTCTGTGGTCCCAGCTACTCGGGAGACTGAGGTGGGAGGATCGCTTGAGCCTGGGAGGCAGAGGTAGAGTGAACTGAGATTGTGCCACTACACTACAGCCTGGGAGGCAGAGTGAGACACCATCTTGGGGGAAAAAAAAAAAAAAGTACCTCTCTGATCCCTGATGGCAGAGAGCATAACTGACTAGTGGCCCCAGCTACTGCACTCTGAAATCCACCATTTTATTCACACTGAGCCCATGTTTCCCAAGGGCTGTCCTTAGTCAAGGACTAAACATGGCAGAGAAACCAAGGCGGGCCTGTTCCTGGGAGATGGAAGACTCCTTTGATGGGTAACTTGCTCAAGGCTGCACCACTGGTGTTAAACATTCTTAGAAGTGCCCTGCATTCTCAGGCTCTTTCACTCACCTTCCCTTTCTTCCTTCTCTCCCTCACAAAGGCAGGTAGGCATTGTGGTCTAAAGTTCCCCCATTATCTCCCCTCCTCTCTCCCAATTTCCCCTCACAGAAGTTCCCCTAACACGTTTATTGCTTATCTAATCCCATCTTGGCTTCTGTGCCTCAGAGGACTTATGGTCCAAGCAAACAGAAGGTAAGATGGAGATGAGGAACTGATTCACTCACTGATTGGCAGGCTAACAGGACAACATCCATGTTGGTGGGTGGAACACAGTTCCTGGCAGAAGACTTAAATTGCTGGATTTCACCAGTGGTAACCTGAGAAAATGCACTGATAGAGAAAATACTTGAAGGTACAGCAATTCAGGTGCTTGGAAGATGGGGAAAACACCTTCAAAAGAGAGTAGAGTAGACTGATTATCATTATGTTGTATTGATACCTGCAGAGGGATAATGAGAGACTGAAGGCCATTAACAAACCATTTACTGGCTAAATAAAAGAGCCAGTGGGTCTCTTTCATAGCTTTAAATGAGGCCCTGATGACATAGCAGAAATGCCAACATGAATGACCAGCAGGATGATGATCTAATTGTTATACAGTTGCAGAGCTCCAGAGATGACAGAATGCTAAGCCAAAGAAGTTGTGTTATACAAAAGGGCCATGGTTCAGGAGACCTAGGAACCTGAAATATGGAATAGGAATATATAAATGAATGCTTCTGAGGATGTTGGTTTTACCGGCCGCTTCCCTAGTAACACCTAGCATTTTGTTATGCTGGAAGACACTAAAGAGCTCTCTTCTCTCTTAGGTAACAGGTGCCCCCTCATAAACCGTCACCACTTCTTTTCTTGGCTGCCAGACTGATTAGCGGGATTAAATCACAGCATGACCCAACTGAGCCTGATAGGAAAGACAATAGATTGCACAATTGAAACGGATGCAAGATTTAGGGAGCACGTACTGGCAGGAGCCATGAAGTATGACCAGATTTAAATATTTGATAAAGGGCAACGAAATGTTAAGACTGGATAAATAAAAATTCATTGGTTTTGGTGCATATTTTCAGGACCACAGAGATGTAATACCCTACTGAGGATTCCAGGAAACGGAGCAAACTTGTTGCTAGAGTGACTCGTAGAAGCCTGAAAAATGCAATGTCCGGTACAAGTGAAATTGAAATGCCTGAGTTGTCCTGGCTTATGGAAGAGAAAGTTATAACAACACTGTGAGAAGGGGATATGCTGGAACGTTTCATATTATGAGGCCAGAAGAACTACCAGGTTGTGTTCCATGGGAGGACTGAGAGGACAAACTATGCATTAAGGCTGTTATGAATATGCTGATAAGAGAGGCACCAGTATTATAAGGAGGCTTAGAGTTGGCTCTCCTCTTCAGAGCAGGCCCAAAAATAGGAGAGACAGTCACAGGGCTATGTTTGTTAATTGCCATAAAATGATGGAGACCCAAAGTAATAGATGACAGGTGTCAGTGCTTAACTGCCAGAATCCAGAAACCACAATTACCATAATTAGATCAACAAGATTGGATGAACTGCCAAGGGGGTTGGCTCACAAAGAGTTGTAGGAATTATTAATAAAGCATGGTATTCTGAAGGGCAAAATAGGTGGGCAGCCAACAGTGGCACTATTTAACATCTGGTTTCATTTTAAGTAAGAATGAAGGAACAGGAGACTGAGGGTTGTTGCTTCAATGGAGGGCCATGTTTCTCTTCACAGTTCCCAGATTTCAGCTAATTTTAAAATCCAAAACCCATTAACTAATCAGGTGACTGAGTCCATAGAAGGAAGGTCCCTGAAACATTTTGAAAAGTGGGTAAAATGATCCCTGAAAATACCTACACCATAAACTTGATTATATACACTGGTATATGCATGAGGATATATATACAGTACAGGAGGAATAAGCAGACATTTTGACTCCCATTAGACATGAGGGTCTAATTGACTCGCATTAGACACAGATAGCCAAGCATTCAAAATATCATCATGTCCTCTTATTAGAGTTGGGATGTTCAGGGGGTGGGGGCACATAACAAATTCTGACTAAATTCTTGCTCACAGTGTGCCCACTATGTCAATGGATCCACCCATTGGTCATTTCCCCACTCTTTAAGTGTATAAATAGAACTGATGTACAAGGTAGCTGGAATAACCTCTACACTGTGTCCCTGGCTTATAGGATAAGATCAGTCATAGTGGAAAAGACCAACTGGTAATCTCTGAAACTACTCCCAACTGGACAAGTTAATAAATACAAAATATTATGTCATCCAATGATATAGAAAATTAATGCCACCACTAAAAGTCTAACACAGGGATAGTAGTCTCCACCAAATTTCCATTTAATTTATTTCTTTACAATAAATAATTCAGATTTTTCTGACTCAGATACATCTACTCTTCCATTTTACACACAAGAAAAGAGTTTATTTAAAAAATTATTATTTTCAATTTTTGAATCATTTACTACATTATTTCACAGCAACAACAAGAAAAAAAAAAGCCTTTAGTTCAATATATGAAAGGACTGAGATTTAGAGAAGCTAGGTGACTGCTATAGTTTGGATATTTGATCCTCCAAATCAAATGTTAAAATTTGATACTCAATGTTAGAGGTGTGGCCTAATGGGAGGTGTTTGGGTCACGGGGGTAGATCCATCATAAATGGATTGGTGCCATCGTTGTGTCTCATGTTCCCATGACAGCTGGTTATTTAAGAGTCTGGAACTTCTGTCCTCTCTCTCTTGCCTACTTTCTCACCATGTGATCTCTACACATACCAGCTCCCCTTCCTCTTCCACCATGAATGGCAACAGCTTGAGGCCCTCACCAGATGCAAATGCCAACACCATACTTCTTGCACAACCTGCAGAACCATGAGCCAAGTAAACTTCTTTCCTTTATATACTACTCAGCCTCATGTATTCTTTTATAGCAATGCAAATGGACTAAGACAGAAAATTGGTGCCAGGAAGTGGTATGTTGCTATAAAGACACCTAAAAATGTAAAAGTGGCTTTGGAACTGGAGTGCTCATAAGATAGGAAAATGAGGGAAAGTTTGGAACATCTTAGAAATTGGTTAAGTGGCTGTGACCAAAATGCTGATTGAAATATAGACAGTAAAGTCCATGTTGAGTGTCTCAGACTGAAATGAGGAAATCATTGGAACTGAAGCAAAGATAACCTTTATTATGCCCTGTCAAAGAACTTTGCTACATTGTGTCCATGCCAAGCAGCAAAGTGCTCAAGAAGTAATGTGGCTGCTTTTAACAGCTTATGTTCACATGCAGGAGCAAATGAATAACTTAGAGTTGGAATGTATAATCAAAAGGAAAGCAGGGGATAACAATTTGTAGAATCCTCAGCCTGGCCATGTGGCAGAGAAGGAAAGAATGTTTTCAGAAGAGTGCTGAGGTAGCAAACACTTGTTAAAGAAAGTAGCATGAATAAAAGGAGCCAGGTACTATTAGTAAAGACAATGGGGGAAAGACCCTGAAGTCATTTCACAAATCTGGCAGGCTTCTGGGCTTCCCATGACAGACCAAGAGCCCAAGGAAGATGGTATGGTTTTGGATGACAGGCTTGGGACAACATTGCCATGCCCCATCTCTAGAAAGTGCTCCCCACATCTCGCTTCTCAAATGGCCCCAGGTATTGCGCCTGCTGCCACTGAAGGAGGCTAGAAAGTATGAGTAGTAGAGGCTTGGCGGCTTCCACTGAGATTTCAGGGGATGTATTGAAAAGCCTGAGTGCCCAGGCAGAAGCCTGCCGTAGGGGTGGAGACCCTACAGACAGATGCTAGTGAGGCAATCCTGAGCAGAAATATGCGGTTGGAGGCCCTGAAGAGAGTACCCACCAGGGATTGTCTAGCAGAGCAGGGCTATGGTGCATCCATGTTCCCAGGGTGCAGGACATGGAACCAAGGGAGATAATTTTGGAGCTTTAGGATTTAATGTCTTCCTCGTTAGATTTTGGATTTTCATGCAGCATGTTATCACTATATTTTGACCAATTTCTCCCTTTTGGAATGAGATGTTTACTCAATATCTATTCCACCATTGTATCTTGGAGATAAATAATTTGATTTTGATTTTACAGGCTCAAAGCTGAAAGGAACATGCTTTGAGTCTCAGATGAGACTTTGGACTCTGGACATCTGAGTTGATGCTGAAACAAGTTAAGACTTCTGGGAAGTATTGGGATTAAATGATTATATTTTGTATGTGAGAAGGACACCAGGGATTTGAGGGGCCACGGATAGAATGCTATAGTTTTAATATTTGACCCTCCAAACCACATATTGAAATTTGATACCCATTGCTGGAGGTTGAGCCTAATGAAAGGTGTTTGAGTTGCAGGGGCAGATTCCTTGTGAATGACTTGGTGGTGTCCTTATGGTAGCAAATGAGTTCTCACTCTATTAGTTCCCATGAGAGCTGGCTGTTTAAAAGAGTCTCTGGCTCTCACCTCTTCCTTCCCCATGTGATTGCTACACATGCCAGCTCCGCTTCCTCTTCTGCCATGAGTGGAAGCAGTTTGATACCCTCACCAGATGCACATGCTGGCACCCTACTTCTTGTACAGCCAGCACAACTGTGAGCCAAATAAACCTCTTTTTATAAATTACCCAGCCTCAGGTATTCCTTTTCAGCAATACAAACAAACTAAAATAGTGACCTACTTAAGATGGCATAAAACATTAAGAACAGAGCCAGGGTATGTCTGTAAGTGATCTCCCTAGTACTGGCCCAATTATGTTTACCATCAGAACTACACACAATATAGAGGTAAAATCTAACAAAGAGTTTGAGAACCAGCCCCTACAGAACAATGGCTAAACTGCAAAGCTGACACACTCAGCTCTGTTACCAAAATAACAGCAATAACAGTAAAAATGGCCTGATTGAGGGGTCTCCATAAATGTTAACCTGTTTTAAAATCTCCTAAAGTTTAGCAGTAGCTTTATAAAACTTAATAATTAATAAGCTTCAAAATATCCTGTCCATATTTTTCTTAACAATGACACAGTTTTTTAAGTGATCTAATTTACATTTCACTACTAGAAGAATTTAAATGACAAAAAACCCATCAAATATATTTTATCACACCCAAAGATTAGAATATTTTATTTTACATTGTCCATGATGACAACATAATAAATAGGATAATCTCTAAGACATGGTACACATTAACAGTAATTTTCTTTTACTTAACAAAAGAGCTATTAAATTTAAATATGCACACAAATTCAAAAGCTTAAAATAAAAAACCTCAAAACTCAAATAATTTACATACATATTCAACTTTGTGAAATTTTGTACTTAACCAAACTTGCAGTGAATTTTCTTCCAGACTATTCTGCATCAAAAAGTTTTTTTAGGCCAGGCATGGTGGCTCACACTTGTAATCCCAGCACTTTGGGAGGCCGAGGTGGGCAGATCATCTGAGGTCAGGAGATTGAGACCAGCCTGGCCAACATGGTGAAACCCCGTATCTACTAAAAATACAAAAATTAGCTGG
The DNA here is from genome assembly GCF_028885625.2 of Pongo pygmaeus. Classification (NCBI taxonomy): domain Eukaryota; kingdom Metazoa; phylum Chordata; class Mammalia; order Primates; family Hominidae; genus Pongo; species Pongo pygmaeus. Next base: position 120,910,999 of record NC_072381.2, on the reverse strand, counting down.
GCGTGGTGGCAGGTGCCTGTAATCCCAGCTACTCAGGAGCTGAGGCAGGAGAATTGCTTGAACCCGGGAGGTGGAGGTTGCAGTGAGCCGAAATAGCGCCACTGCACTCCAGCCTGGGTGACAGGATGAGACCCTGTCTCAACAACAACAAAAGTTGTTTTAATGCATTCAATAATACTTGTTCAATTGTAACTTCTAGTACTTTCTAAAACCATATCGTAACTTTGTTAATAGCCTTAAAATTCATTTGTTTTCTGAAGTACAAAGTTGTAAAATATTAAACATATTTAAGATGTTTCATCAAATTTCATTTTAAGGAACAATTTAAAGTACGAATGCACTTTTTACACATATTAGTGATAAATATGTTTATAGAAATACATTATAGAAATTATAATATTTTAAGGTGCATGGATGAACATGATTTTTTTCAGAGTAAACTGACCAATATGGCAAAGGTTTCTCTTATGAAGAGAAGTAGAAAAATGAACAAGGAATGTGTAAACTGTAGAAAATACTTTACAAATCTGAAGGGCTGTAAATGGAAATGAGAAATTGAAATTATTATATATGGGCCCATATGGAGGAATTAGGAGAGATATCATAGGGAGGCAGATTTCAGCTCAGTTATAAAGAACAATTTGTTATCTGATGATAGAAAATGCCATCTGAGTAGCTGGTGAGCTTCCTGTCATTAAAGGCATTCAGGCATAAAACTGATCAGTGGTTGGGCAAACTATGTCCACAGGCTGAATTCAATCCACCAGCTGTTTTTATAATAAAGTTTTATTGGAACACAGCCACTCCCATTTGTTTCCATATTGGCTTTGTCTGCTTTAACACTATAGCAGAAAAGTTGCATAGATGCGATGAAGACCATACAGCCCACAAATCTTGAAATATTTACTATCTGGCCCTTAATGGAAAATGTTTGCTGACTCCAGTGAAGAAGATATTAGAAATTCAAATACTTTATGGATATCTGGACAAGACAATCAACAAGATTATGGTTACTTTGTGTTTAGACAAGTTCCAAATACATCATCTGTGCTAAGGATTGAGTTGTGCAGGTCTTTACTGTATGGCAGCCCAGCCAAGTTGGTGAGTTAAAATTCATACTGCACTATTTCCAAACTTGTGTGCCACGATGTGGGGCTTTATCTGCCAGAAGGAGAAGTCATATTTGTCTAATTTGTACAAAGGCACCGAAATGACCAGCATAAACTTCACACGTGAATAATAATGTTAACAAAAATAAGATCTCTTCCAATCCAGAGGATCTACGATCTCATAACACAGATATTTTATAACTTAAACTCCTAACCCAGAGTCTCTACATTTACGTCCCATGGAAATGAAAATAAATGTTCCCTGAAAACAGTTTTCATGTTTTGAGAAATGCTACAAACTATAACCTCTCTTGTAGAATGACATATTGCAAATTAGCATTTTAAAAGTTCTGAGAAGTAATGCCAGTTGAAAACCAACCAAAAGAGCGCTATTTAACTTTAGGACATGCAGCATTTTACAAAGCTGCTTCACTGTGGAACCCTTTTCATGAACCTACAACGAATATGTCACACAATTAACAAAATTAACTAAGAAATAAACAAATTGGTTTAGTTCTTGTAGATGTAACTAATCCATGTGGTGCATGCTTGTTAACTTCATTAATTAAAACAGGCCATAATTATTTTTGTGATGGGGGACACAAAGTTATCCTCTTTCCACTGAATCCGTTAGCTATTAAGTAGTGTAACCGCAAAATAATCTTGCACAAGTACATTTCAGCTATGTTCCCTCTGCTCTGTGGGATATATTTAAGCATATAAAGCTATTTAAGACATACTCTATGATACTTTAAGGTTATAGAATTGGTTGATTATCTAACAGATTGACAGGACATATATCAGAATATAGGCTTGACAAGCTCAAAGTCAGTCAAAGCAAACTTTTACCTGAAGAAGGTGACAAAAAACTGCACAAGGTCCATGATTGTATTGTGTTGTGAGAATGCAATCTGAAAAATCAAAATAAAAAAAATTGAAAGTATGTTCTTCTCTAAAACCTGTGGTGATATTTCATGACATTTGTAACCATAGTTTTTCTAAATCACCAAGACATTTGGATCATGATATTATAAATCAAATATGTGATGGAATCAAAATTTCATCTAGAATACCTAATATATCCAACTGCTAATGATGGTCATAGTGTAGAATATGACATTAAATATTTTAAAAACTATTAGAAAATTACTTTAAGGATGCACGCTAAGAGTTTCATGTGAAATGCTATGACAGATTAAATATGCCTAACCAAAACACCCACATTTCAACTCAGGTAAGAAAACAGGGAATTTTCTCCCTATATATCTTCATCTGGGGAAGCTTCATATATATATACAAATGTTTTGTTACAAACCATTCAAATAATAAAATATGTCACATCATTTTGAAACTTGTTAATAAGTTAATTTTAAAAGGTGAAAGTAGCCAAAAAGTTAAAGTCATTCTCCATTTCTGTTAACATTATAGAGATCATACTATAACATCTGTCCTGAGGAACTGTATTATAGTGTATCAATCAACAATATAGCATCTGGATAGAGAATACTGATTGTGTAATGTGGTTTTTCACTTACTAGCCCTGTATATTTTGAAAAACTAGTCTATTTCTCAGTTTTCCCATACGCGAATGGTAATAATAAAAGCATCTACCTTATAATGTTACAGAAAATCTAACTGAATTAATAGAAATTTAATGTTTACCATAATTTCTGGCATGTAAAAGTTACAATATAAACATTATTAAACTTTTGTATCATGTATAAATGAGATGTAAATATAAGTGAGTTTTCCCACACTGCTGAAGCTAAACCATTCAGGTATCAAAATCTCTTTTTCTTTTAATAATATTTTATGAAAATGTTTCAAAAACATAATAGAATTTCTACTGAAAATGGACTAAAAGGAATGAGTTTTCTCTCCTGCTGTAAATAACTGGAAAACTAGGTGAAGTACCTGAAACAACCAATTTCAGGCATTGGACAAGTGGCCAGAGATTATGATCCCTGAGTGAAGAAAAACAAAGGAAATTAATCCTATAACTGTCCCAGCTTTCAGTGCAAGGAAAGAACACTAAGGAATTTAAATGGCATTCTAAAATAAGGGATGTCAGTATTTCTTATGTAAAGAATTACAGTAAGTTGAGAAAATGATTCTTTGGCATCTACATGTAAGCTTAAATATAGTAATATTCATTTCCTACAAGCTTCTAAGCTATTGAATTATGAAACACTTATACAAAGGCTGAAGAAAGATAATTGGCATAGGAGATTGGTTATAGGTGAAAATATCATAAAAGATTAAAGAAAAAACATCTTTTAAAGTTTAAAAGAACGAATTTTCTTCCCAGGTGATTGTCCATAAGAATGTCATAGAAATGAAGCTTATCAAAGAATATTGTCAACAAGAACTTAAATCCATGGTAACAGAATTCTGGAAACAATAAGAACAGGAAAAATCTTCAAAATGAAACTATTTTGAAATCATAATAAAGAAAATTAGTTTATTTAAGACAAATTGGAATAGGAGGAAACCTTATGCAATGTTGATAAATACCTAAATGAAAAGGGGGCATAAGGACCTTGAACAAAGGCTTGAATAAATTAGCAAATATATAAAAAAAGAGAACAGATGAAATAACAAATAAAATAATAAACATAACATAAAATTAACTGAATAAGATAAAGTGCAAATGCAATAAATGTCAACAGGCTGAATCCACATTGAAAGACAGAGATTTTTGCAGTAAAGATAAAATTCAGCTTTACATTTTTAGCAGAAAACACATATAGAACAGTGACACATTTTTATCTAAAATATAAAATACTGTAAGAAGATATAATAGGCACTTAACAATAAAACATATAAACCAATATTAATAGCAAAGTGAAATTCAAAGTCAAAACCTGATCAAATAAAACACTGAGACAAAGAAAATATAACAATAATAAAACAATATGCACCAAAATTACAGGCCAAGTAAGTAAAAACACAATGCCTGGACATATAAGGGGAATTTGATAATGGCAAAATTTTGGAAGAAATTATTAACATGCATATCTCTTTTAAAAGTTATCTGATCAAACAGACACAAAATTGATCTACTTAAATCATTTAAATCATGTAAAAATATTCAAGAAATAGTCACTAAACAAGCTCTGTTCTAGGTGCTAGCGACACCATTGTAATAAGACAAAGCTCCTATTATTTTGGCGTTTATGTTCTAATAGCAGGAGGGAGAAAATAACCAGGTAAACTTGTAGGGGGATATCATAATTGTTGACAGTGGTGTTTTGAGTGGAAAAAAACAAAGATGACATGAGCAAGGAGGATTTGCGGCTAATTTGGATCAGGTGGTTAGAGCTGCTGGCCTCACTAAAGGGGTGATATATGAGCTTATATCCAAATAAGAAGTTTAAAACCACACAAATATCTGTTGGTAGAGGTTTCTCAAGTGTAAAAGATGACGATTAGGTTAGACATGTTTATGAAAAGTCATAAGATCTGGAGTATTGTGAGCAAAGGACAGAGTAGTTGTCAATAAATTCAGATTAGAAAGCAAAAAGCAAGTCACATAGGTCGTTGGCCATGACAAAGAGTTCGAAATATATTATAAGGGCAATAGGAACCCATGGAAAGTTTTGAGTTATGGGAATGACATGATCTAACTCTCAAGAAAAATATCATTCTGGCTGTTGGGTGAGAGAGAAATAATTGGGGAAATCCAGAAGATAAGAGAGGAGGATATTTGATTTTTCTAGTCATAAGGCGATAGTAGCTTGCACAAGAGTAGTAGTCATCAAGACAAAAATAAGTAGTTAGGTACATAATTTAGAGAGAGAAGTGAGGAGACGTGCTGAAGGATTAGATATGACAGGTGAATGAAGAAGGATTAGATATGACAGGTGAATGAAGGAGAACAATCAATCATGACTATTGCAGTTTGCTCTCACAAGAACAAGTGGAAAGATGATATTTCTACTTACTGAGAATAGAAAAGTGCCATGAGGAGCAAGGGAGAAATAAGGAAAGGAAAACTTACTTAGAATATGTTAAATGTGAAATACCTATTAAATGTTCAAGAGTAGACAGTAACTACTAGCTTGAAGCTCAGAGGAAAGGTTAGATTTAAAAATTTGGAAATCAAAGGAATATAAATGTCATCTTAAATCATGTACTTGTATGATAGTCCCTAGGAGACAGAATAGATGCAGGAGAAATTATCTCTAAGAGGATATTCAGGGCCACCCCATTATTAGAGCTTAAAAAAAAGAAGCGGAAAGGCAGGTGGGAGGAAACCAGGAAAGGGTTGTGTCAAGACGGTCAAAGAACACAAATGTTGCAAGAAGAAACTAGTGGTTGATTTTGTTGGTTAAGATAAGGATGAAAATATGGCTACTGGATTTGACAACATGAACTTCATGAGTCATTTAAACAAATGAACTTCCAACAGAGTGGTGGGGATGTTAATATAAACAGAATAATATAAGGAGAATGTGGAACATGACAAAGTAGAAACAAACTACAGGCTGAACTTTCAAGAAGTTATGTTACAAAACAGAGCAGAAATCATCAAGAACACAGATGATTTAAAATATATTTTTAATCCATAGAACATTTTAAAAAGAAGACAATAAACATTGTACAGAGAAAGTATTTTAAAAATCTAAATGGTAGCTTTTATGAGCTATATTAACATATTCCAATAAAATTAAATTAAAACTATAATTTCACATATGGCCAAAACAAGCTTAACTACTTAGAAATTAAAAAATGCAATCCAAGGGACAGAGTTCTGAGTGGGTAGTGGGAGTAGCCGGATAGTTTTTGATATCCTTGACTTCCAATATTAAAATATATAGTAGCTAAATTGAAAAGCCAAAAAAAAAAAAGAACAACTATTCTAACAAAAGTAAATGGCAGATTATCCCCTTAAATGTCAAAACATAAACTGGTACGGGTAAACGACAAACTTAAGCTGTGGAAGGTACCAGTGTCTATGAGGCAGGAAAAAGAGGGAATCAATAGGAAAATTCAAAAGTTTCAAAAAGGTATTAACTGGAACTAGGCCAGGCCAATTTGAATAAGGAAGTGAAAACAGAAGTGTAGAGTTACACAATACAAGAGTAGGTTAGTTGAAGGGATCCTGAGGAAGTTCTAAAGAAGCCTGGAACAGTTGGAGTACATGAATTTTCAAAAGCAACCAGTCAAATCTATATTCCAGGACTGGTCTCATAATGAGAAACTGCTAAAAGTGAAAATCAAAATTAAGCAGAACAAAATAAATATAGACAAAACAAAGAAGGTCCAACAAAAGTGGGGAAAGGAACTGAGACGGAAAATTTTCAAAGAGCAAGTGGCATATTTTTAGGGGAAAAAAGTATTAATTATTAAAATATATAATATTCAAATATGGGTCTTCACTAATCCCTTTGTGCAATCCCTATTTAACTCATTATCACTCCCAAATATCTGCCATTCTTTAACATATAAAGGATTTGGCATTTCTTTAATTTAAATGGTGTATAAGTAGTGGGAGTAACCAACAGAGTAACAATATACTTAAATTGATGAAGCACATGATTCAGGCTGGAACTGCAGAATTTTATTATGGTTTACCTGCCATCTGTGGGTCCATATAACTAAGTACCTTATAAGAAAGATCATAATTTCAGGCAAGTAAGCAAGACATAGGCACACATGAAACATCTCTCTATATTTTTTTTACATCTGCCCAAAGAATATTTGAATAAATAAAGTAGCCAGAGGAAAATGACTATTTCTTCAAGTAAAAGTCACAAAGTAAAGAACCAAAACATTCTAAAACTTGAAATAATTATATTATCTATCTTTACCTATTAATAAATATAATAAATACAAATGTAAAAGTTTTCATAAGAAATATGAATGCTATTTTGATTCCAGCTTGTTTTCAGAGAATATGCTGAAATACCACTTCTTGGGCGTGATGAGACACTTGGACCTCCCAAAATTAACACTGTTTCTAAAATTACCAAAAATAATAGCTGCAGTTCAAATTAGGTTACACATGATACTTGAACATTAAGTAAAGTACTGATTGAAGACCTCAACCAACTCCTGCTACAGACAATACTCTCCTACGTTTTACAATAATGAGTATTAATGGTGGGATGAAGTTTATGGGTAAAGTCTCTATAAAAAGTACCATCTGAAATACAGACTTTCTTAAAAACTGATGCAAGGGACACTCAGAGTAACTAATCTGTTAAAATAAATGGCACTTAAGAGTAAATGTAGACTCAGCACAAGCAGTTTTTGTACTTGGAGTCCCATCTGGAGGCTACAGGCTCAGGTTGAATATATTCCATACTGGCTATTCAACAGAAGAGTCAGCACTACAATTTGTTGTACAAATATTTCAAAATGTTCCTCCACCCGAGACTTTCCATAGAAAATTCCACAGGAAATTGTCTATGGAAAATACTGTTGCAGTCCATTGTCAGGTATATACTTTAAAAATAAGATATAATTGATTATGGAAATGGAAGGCAGATCCAAGGATGATTTGGTAAAATTAGTAAGCAATGCCAAGCAGACACTAACTCAATCAGATTCTCTTTCAAGATTCCCTCTTAAGGGGTATACATTTATGCATATATCAAATAAATCACTAAGTATCTATTATATTCTGGGCATTGTACCAGGTACTTGGATGTATCAGTTAAAAATAAAAGCTAGCAGTGAAAAAATTCTTACTGGGAGAGCAGATAATAAATGGCGATAATAATAAATTATATAATATGTCGGAACTCAGTAAGTGCTATGAGAAAAAAGAACATGAAAAATATCCTGTCTTCTACTATTTACATGGGTGGGACAAGAAATCGCTTTTTAACATCTAAAAATATGCAGAAGTGCTGAGATCAAACAGAAAAATTTGATACAGAGAGCAGAAAGAAATGAAGCACAGCATTAGGTTCAAGTGTATCTGGCTATTCTCAGTTTTTCTCTGTCTACAATAGCATACAGCAATTCCAGGTCCCTTCTAATAAAACTGGAAAGTGCAGGGTGACCAATCTTTTGGCTTCCCTGGGCCACAGTGGAAGAAAAAGAATTGTCTTAGGCCATACATAAAACACACTAACACTAACAATAGCTGATGAGCTAAAAACAAAAAAACAAATCGCAAAAAATCTCATAGTGTTTTAAGAAAGTTGACAAATTTGTGTTGCACTGCATTCAAAGCTGTCCTGGGCTGCATGTGGCCTGTGGGCTGCAGGTTGGACAAGCCTGGTTTCTAGGAAAAGGAATAAGCACAAAGGAGAATCATTCTTAAGTGATGTAGGGCAACTGGTCTTCATATGGCTTGCTCTGTATCATGTAGGTCTCACCGTAAATATTACACTTCTTAAAGACACTCATGTAAAGTAGTTTACCGCCCCCTTACTCTATAGTATTGTATAAAACTATGCTTTTCAAACTACAATCTAAAATTATTTTATTTTACTGGTTGATCACTAGTTAAAATGTCTTTTCCCCACTAAAATGTAAGCTCCTCGAGAATAGTAGCCTTGTTCATATTCTTCACAGCACTCTTCCAATGACTAGAACAGTAGTTGGTAGACAGTATATAGAAAGCACTCATTAAAACTATTGAATAAATAAATAAATTGTTATAAATAAATGAATGTAATTTAGAAATATTTAAAATATAAATAAATAACGTCAAGAAATTTATAGAATAAATAGATTCAATAGCAAGATTTAGCACGGAAGTATTCTTAGGACTTCATATATCCTTATTAAGAGCTATGAAAGGAAGAAGGTACAGATGTTATTGTGTCTCAATTAGGTGGCATTACATGAAATATTATTTCTTAATGTATTAAAAATGATACCATCTTAAAAGAATGTTTATTTAGCCAACTGCTTTTAAAAAACAGTGAGACAAATCAATAACGGCAACAATATTCTAAATTTGTACTTTCTATGAAAGTATATCTTCTCAGGGTATGGGATATTTATGACTGTAAAATCTATTATGTTCTAATTAGGAAGATACCTATTTGTTGATGCCATGGCTAGAATATGACTCTTGCAAATAACGTTTTCCATTTAGTTCTGTGGTATTCCCATGAAAAATATGACATGTTTACACAAGTTACATTTAAAGTTAGTTTTAAAACTTAAGCCAGTATAAATGCACCTTTGTAATTCTGTCTTCTGTAATAATGTTATTCATTATACAGTGATTATTCAAAAAATAATCAAAATAAAGACTGATTAATGACACAATTTCATATTCTCATCTTTCCCATCTGTTTAAAGAACCCTCAAAATAATTGATAAGACAACATGCTAAAAATTAAGTTAGCTGAAACTACAGTAACCCTGATAATACATTTTGTCAATTCAAATATAAATGTAAATTCATATTGAAAATATGTCCAAAATCTAAAACTTGAATTTAAGATATGCTATATTTTTAATGAATTAATAATAATGATCAATATTTTAAATTTTATGATTTTATGAAAAAGTTGCATTAAATGCATTTGGACAGAGAAGTAGATTAATAGCTTGATATTTACTACAAAATGTCAAAATTTGTGAGAGAAAATTTCTTATTTTATGAAAGATAAATTGATGTGTTTGGGCAAAATGTCAGTTTGCCATACATAATAAACTCTGATATAATATTTCAGATAAACAAAAATGAAAATATAATATAAAAGAATGTGCTAAAATTATCAAGTTCATCTAATGAACTGAAGGGAAAGAGAGGATCTTGCAAACCACTATTTGGATTAAAAAGCGTAGTTACATAAAGGATGCTAGTTAGTCATATCTTAAAGACAATCGGGCTGTTTCAGGCAAGCAACCTGAGATCTTATTAGGTTATATTCTTACTTGTTCTTTTGAAAAATATAAATAAATTCAAATTGGAGATTAAATTAGCTGTTACTAAGATCCACGATGATAATCTATTCCATATAAACTTTCAACAGATAATTAATACAATAATAACGTATATAATTCAGACAAGGTAATATTTTTAAAAATATGGTTACACAGAAAATAGACAATTGTAAAAGACAAAATAAAACATATTTCTGGAATAAAACATGAGGAATAAATATACCAGACAGTTATGCATAAGTATTATAGCACATTATTCTGATGATAAATCCTTGGATATTGTTTATAAACATTACATAGTTTAAGTTCTTTCTACAGCAAACACATGCCTAACGAATGAAGGCACTCACAACTTTCCTCATGGTTTAATACACAAACTTAACTGACAAAGTGCTCTCTTTAACCCCAAAAGAGGTTTCTGTGATTCTCCTCCAAACACTTCTTAATTCCCTTGCTTAAATTTCCTCCGTGTTTCTCCCTCAGTTTTATGACATCCAATCACATTAACATATCATATATCAATCTTAGAAACTTAGCCTTGCTTCTTTCTCTACCAATAGCATTAACACTGCAGTCAAATAACAGTACAGGCATATGTTGGAGATGTTGCAAGTTCAGTTACAGACTACTGCAATAAAGTTAATATCGCAATACAGTGGGTCACAAATTTTTTTTGGTTTCCCAGTGCATATAACAGTAATGTTTACACAATGCTGTAGCCTATTAAATGTGCAATAATATTATGTCTAGAAGAAAATATATATAAAATACTTTATGGCTAAAAAATGCTAATGATCACCTGAGCCTTTAGCATGTTTTCTTTTGCTGGTGGAGGGTCTTGCCTCAATGTTAACAGCTGCTGCCTGATCAGGGTAATGGTTCCTGAGGGTTGGAGTGACTGTGGCAATTTCTTAAAATAAGACAACAATGATATTTGCCACAATGACTGACTGCACCTTTCATGAAAGATTTCTCTGCAGCATGCAATGCTGTTTCATAAAAATTTACTAACAGAACTTCTTTTGCAATTGGAGTCGATCCTCAAATCCAGCTGCTTCTTTATCAAGTTTATGTGATATTCCAACTCATTGTCATTTCAACAATGTTCACAGCATCTTCACCAGGAAAAGTTTCCATCTCCAGAAACTACTTTCTTTACTCATCCATAAAAACCAACATCTCATTAATAAAGTTTTATCATTACATTGCAGCAATTCAGTACATCTCCAAACTCCACTTATAATTCTATTAATATTACTCATGCTGTCTCTACCACAAGTGCAGTTAGTTCTTCCACTAATATCTAGAACCCCTCAAAGTCATCCATGACGGTGGGAATCAACTTCTTCCAAACTCAAGTTAATGTTGATATCTTGATCTACTCCCATGAATCATGAATGTTATCAAAGGCAGTAAGAATGGTGAATTCTTTCCAGAGATTTTTCTTTGCCTAGATTCATCAGAGGAATCATCACCTATGTCAGCTATAGCCTTACAAAATGTATTTTAATAAAAATAGTACACAAAATCAAAATTACTCCTTGACCCACAGGCTGCCAAATAGTTATTGTACTTAGACCATTCTTGCATTACTATAAAGAAATACCCAAGACCGGGTAATTTATAAAGAAAAGGGGCTTAATTGGCTCATAGATCCACAGGTTGTACAGGAAGCATGATGCTGGCATCTGCAAGGCTTCTGGGGAGGCCTCAGTAAACTTAGAATCATGGTGCAAGATGAAGGCGGAGCAGGCACAGGAGCAGGAATGAGAGAGTGCAGAGGGGGTACTACACAATTTTAAACAACCAGATCTCTCAAGAACTCACTCACTATCAGCACCAAGAGAACAGCAAGAAGGGGATTGTGCTAAACCATTCATGAAGGATCCATCCCCATGATCCAATCACCTCCCACCAGGCCCCCACCTCCAACACTGGGGATTATAACTGAACATGAGATTTTGGTGGGAACGCCACCCAAACCGTATCAGTTATTGTGTCAGCAGGCATGAAAACAGCATTAATCTCCTTGCACATCACCATCAAAGCTCTTGAGTGACTAGGTACATTGTGAATGAGCTGTAATATTTTGAAAGAAGTCTTTTTTTTTCTAAGCAGTAGGCCTCAACAGTGGGCTTAAAATATTCAGTAAACCACACTGTAAATAGATATGCTGTCATGCTGGCTTTATTGTTCCATTTACAGAACATAGGCAGAACATATTTATCATAATTCTTAAGGACTGTAAGATTTTCAGAAGGGTAAATGAGCACTGGCTCATTACCAAGGCTCATAATCACCAGATGCATTAGCTCCTAACAAGAAAGTCATCCTGTCTTTTGAATTTTGATGTCAAGCATTTACATGTCTTCTTTGCTATAAAATTCGTAGGTGGTATCTTCTTTTAGAAAGCTGTTTCATATACATTGAGAATCTGTTATTTAGTGTAGCTACTGCATCAATTAAGTTAGACATGTATCTTCTATATCAGCACTTATTGCTTCACCACCTTGCACTTTTGTTATGAAGATGGCTTCCTTACTTAAACCTCATAAACCACCTTCTGCTGGCTTCCAAATTTTCTTCTGCATCTTCCTCACTTCTCTCAGACTTTGCAGAATTGAAGAAAGTTAGGCTCTACTCTAAATTAAGCTTAGGTTTACAGGAATGTTATAGTGGTGTTGATCTTCTATTCGGACAACTAAAACTTTCTCCATATCATTAATAAGGCTATTTCATTTTCTTATGATTTGTGTGTTTACTAAAGTAGCATTCATTTCCTTCAAGAATTTTTCCTTTGCATTCACAGTTCAGCTAATTCTTCGGACAAGAGGCCTAGATTTTGGCCGTATTGGCATTCAACATGCCCTCCTCACTAAGCTTAATCACATGTAGCATTTGATTTAAAGTGACAAGACATGCAACAATTCTTTTCATTTGAACACTGGGAAGCAATTGTAGCATTATTAAACAGCTTAATTTCAATATTGCTGTGTCTCAATGAAAAGGAGGTTTAAGGAGATGGAGACAAGAGAACTTCCAGTCAATGGAGCACTCAGAACAAACACCACATTAATTAAGCTGACTTGTCTTATACAGGTACAGTTTGTGGCATCCCAAAACAATTACAAATGTAACATCGAAGAGCACTGATCACAAATTGCCATAATCCATACAATAATAATTTAAAAAATAAAAATATTTTTTAAATAACCAAAATGTGGCACAGAGACACAAAGTGAGTACAAGATGTTGGAAAAATTGCACGAACAGACTTGCTTAACCTATGGTTACCACAAAACTTCAATTAGTAAAAAAACTACAACATCTCTGAAGTGCAATAATGTGAAGTAAAATACAACAAGGTATGCCTATACTGGCAGTTTCAAAAACTTGACATACATCAGCAAACCTCTGTAACCCTGTTTGGCACAAACTTTTCCCTCATCCCTTATACCTTCCACCCATGGGTAACTCTTATTCTAGAATCATTGCCTACCAGTTCTGGATTTTGTCTGAATGGCAATCCTCATTTTACTCCTGATTTCTCTACATATACTTCTACAATACTACTACTAAAAAGAGCTGATATTCATAAAGTGCTTACTATTTCCCAGGCACTGTGCTAATCACTTTTCGTACATTAACTGACTTAATACTCCGAGTTACCTCATCAATTAGGTAATGTCATTAATTTCATTTTATAGATGATAAATCAAGGCTTAGAAGGTTATCCAGTCAATAAGCAGTGAAGCTGAAATGAAAATCAGTGCATTCTGACTCTAGTTCTTAAGTACTATATTTTCCTAACAACAATTAGTCACAGTGTACTATCATTATTAGGTTACCTGTCCTTTTTCTTCATTTGACTTTATAATATTTGCAATCACGCATTCGATTATTATATTCCTAGTAACTGGCAAAAAATCTTAGCATTTTTACTTATTGAATTGCAGTATCTACTAGAGATGTAACACTTGAGAAAGGAAAATAAATCTGGGAGCCCCCAAATCACTAAGCTAAAGGGAAGAATGAAGCTGGGAACGGCCTAGGGCCAACCTGCTTCCCATTTCATTCAAAGTCACTCCTCTGCTCACTAAGATAAATGCATATCTGATTTCCTCCTTTGGAGAAATTAATCAGAAACTCAAAGGAATGCAACCATTTGTCTCTTATCTACCTATAACCTGGAAGCCCCCTCCCTGCTTCAAGTCTTCCCACCTTTGCTTCAAGCTGTCCTGACTTTCCAGACTGAACCAATGTTCATCTTATGTATGTTAATTAATGTCTCATGTCTCCCTAAAATGTATAAAACTAAACTGTGCTCTAATCACTTTGGGCACATGTCATCAAAACTTCCTGAGGCTGTGTCACAGGCGCATGTCCTCAACCTTGGCAAATAAACTTTCTAAATTAACTGAGATCTGTCTCAGATTTTGGGGGTTCACATTTTGGTAACCACAAGGGGATTCCGACTGGAGATGTCTCTGACCTTTCACAAATCTCCTATTGGTGCTTGATATCAGCATGAGCGAACATTATGGCTCAAATAGGACAATTTGCTGAGGTCTGGGAGCATACCGTCCAGAGAATCCCTGATCTCCCAAAATTTGGTCAAGATCTAAAGTTTATTTTGCCATACAACTTCCCTTTTTTGGAGTTTTACTTGCTTCCAACAAGGAAGGCAAGATTTTCTGTTTCCATGATGATGAAAGGCAGATAACTCCTTTATGGAGTTTGAGCTCATCTGCAGCAGGGAAGATGAGTTCAGGTTTTTGTTTTTTAGTTTTTTTTCCAGCTTCTAGGATGGTAGAGTACAGTCTTCAGCCTGAGACCCATCCCTAGGTAAGTAGCTAAATTGGGGTTTTGTCTTGGCTAAGTTTAACAACCAGCTGGTCTTAATTTCTCCTTACCATTATAATATTCAGTAATCACATAACTTGTTTGTTTGCTGTCGTTTGTTTAACTGTTTTTGTTGTTGTTGTATGTTTGTTCCTATTTTCATTGTTCCTTCAGTCTTTTTCCCATTGGGTTTAACCAACTCTATCAGACTTGATAAAATTTGAAGGAAAATTCCAAATTATGGGGAACAAGGCCTCTGAAGTGGCTAAATTCCCCACCACCACCCCTGACATCCTGCCACCGCACACACACACAAAGGTGGTGTAGTGGGGGAGAAAATGGAGAGCAAAAGGGAAAAAGAAATGAATATTTTTTTTAATTTTAACTACTAAAGGGGCTTCATTTACACAACAAGGCCACCTATTTACTAGCCAGGCCAAACTGAAAGAACAATGGCTGTCCACCCATGCTGGAGTTCAATAGCTAAGGTTCTGCCTTCTTTTTTTTTTTTTCTTCCACCAGGACACCCTGGATTTGGTTCCTGAATCCAGCCCTTTCTGGTTTGATGCTTGGTACTTCTGAAATAGCAGCAATTTCTCCTAGCTTAAATATGATAATGAGATTTAAAAAATTTTTTTAAAGGAGCTCAATGGTTAAGCTTAATAAAAAGCTAACATCCAAGATGTGTGTGTGTGTATGTGTGTCCGTGTGCCTGTTTGTATTTAAAAGGCGTTCGTGCTTTTTTTTCTCTCCTAGAACCTTGCCTTTTTTTGAGCAAAATATTTTTTCTTCTCAGTTAACTGAATTCTGTTTTCTTCATTTACATCTATTCTCTCTCCTTTCTCTTGCACCATCTACTGCATGAGGGACCTAAAATAGTTTAAAATAGCTTGGGGGTCCTTAAAGAAATCAGAGAAGGTACCAAGCTCCCTTTTGGGGAGGAACTTCTATTTTTTGTTTGTTTTTTATGGAATACCAAGAGAATATACAGACAAGTTTGTCTCAGCTCTTTAATAAACTGCTTGCTTTTGTATTTTGTAACCTGATTTTTTTAACAAAAATACCTATTACAACAGAGGCTACTTTTGGGTTTTAAGGAAGCATGCAGTTCAGACACTTAGAAATATCTTTGTTTAAAAAGAAATATTTTAAGTGCACTGTAAAAGCATCACATAGTCTAAGATCATAATTATTCTCCCTTTTTGGAGACCCAGGATTCAGTGTGGGCTCTGCCCAGAGCTCAAAGATCCAGTTACAATATAGGTAGTCTGTATCTAAATAAAATTGGTCTCCTTATACAATTCTATGATAGATTTCTATAATTTTATGTTTAATTTGGCATCCATCTTTAATCTCCCTCTAGCACCACCAGACTTTTTGTCTCAGTACCTTATTATGTAAATTTTGTAATTTGATTTTCACCTGAGTTGTCTCCTTTAATATGGAAATTTAAGACTATTTAGCTGAAAACTGCTCTGGGTTATAAAACAGGTTATTAAGAATCTAAAAGTCTAAGAAAAAAGGTCTTTATAAATCTATAAATCTAGAGATGTACTTCTATCGGCATGCCTAATACATCTATGTATTTTTGTGTTGGGTACACAATGTTTCACTACTGAAAATATATAAAAGATCTCTAATTGGCTTAAGAAAATAAAAGTGCTTAAATCAAATACTTTATCATGAAAAAAGGTTAGTCAAATGCTTTTTCAAGTTTATTTAACTTAAGTAAAATCTTTAATAAATAATCCAGCTTTAAAATTATTGGTAAAGTAATATTAAAAATGTCTTAAGAATTGCCAGCATACATTTTCTTTGTATTTATTAATCAAGTAATTTCATACTTATTCCTTTCAAATACTATACAATGTCAAAATTTGGCTATAAACTTTAAACCCAGCCCAAGAGAAAATAATCTTTGCTTCCATAATCTTTAGTAAATAAGACAATAATATGAGTTTAATAAAAATAGATACATCTTAAATTTAGTAAGATTACCATAACTTCTAATTCTGTGGCTTTAGGCGGACTAGTCCACAGGCAATACGGTTTGTTTTGGGAAGGGAATGTTATCTTCATCTTTGATTCAAAGCTAAACTATAAACTAAATTCCTCCTAATTTAGTTTGCTCAGCCAATACCCAGGAATGAACAAGAATCAAGATAAAGCCAGTTAGATTAAATCTTTTTTACTGTCTCAGGTATAATTTTGCAATGGCAGTTCAATAACTTTAAATAATGACTACTTCAGTTTTCATACACAATCTAGGTAAATGATAAAAAGAAAATAATTAGCTAAATGTAATGGGATAAATACTTGTAAACAAAAGTGTTATAATTTAAAATCTAAAGTTATACTAAATTAAATAATAGATATTTCATTATTTGGGCATTTTCCAATAATAATGTATTTGTATAAAAACATTCTTTCTTAAAAAAAAGTGTGTCCTTTTTGAAAAGGTGAACAAATTTTGTCTAATTCAAAGCTAATTTAAAGGTTATATTATAAGAAGGTAAAAGGAACCAGGAAATAAGAAAGATGTAAAGGAAGTTGTAAAAATAAAAAGGGTTTTTTGGTAAAAAAGCTTAAAGAAAAATAATTTAATATGAAAAAAATCTTGTAGGGTAGATTCAGTCCTATAATAAAATAACTGGTTGTTTAAGAAAAAGTGATGTTCAGGACAAACCAGAAAGTCCAAGCATGTCATGAACAGTCTGGGTAAGTCACAAGAAGAAAATTTATTAAAAAAAATAAAACTTTTACATAATAAAGTTGTCTATAATTAAAGGGAAATTGTAATGGTCTTTCTAAAGACTGGGCTTGATGTATACAAAAACACTCATACACTACATAATTGGTTAAAACAATGAAATTTTCTTAAGCGATTGATTTACTCAATAAATTATATGAGATTTTAATTTGTTTTTAACACAATGTTCAACTTTTATTGCATCTCACTGTTTTAGGTTTTCTCTCCCGTTTTAAGGGTGTAAAATAGCAAAACTTCTCCTTCAACACATTTTCAGCTCATATAATTTTTTTTCCTCATGTTCTGTTTGTTATTGCCTGAGGCTAACAATGTTTTCTTAAAGCTCTAAAGAAAATATTTTCTTCCAACATAATATTGTGTGCAGTGCAAAAGGCCTTTTCTTTTCCCTTCGGTAACTGGCCTAAAAGATTTTACAGTTTATCGAAACAATTCCTATGCCATTATTATTAAGTTTTGGTTTGCTTAGGAAAATAAATAAAATTATTTTTTTTAATTAAGGTTATTACATACGTGTATCCTTCTTCATGTGCTTTTAAAGTCCCTGTAATATTAAGTTACTTGGTTTTAAATCCTGAGTCTAAAAAGGACACCAAGTCCTGCTAAAGCATAAACACTAAAAGCAGTGAAAGCCTCATCTTCAGGCCCGGTAAAATATGCCAGTCAAAATAAACTATATTCCTGAGACACAGGGCCAGAAATTAAAGCTATTCAACTCCTCAAGGCCCAAGAACTATCGTAGAGGAGGTGGGGATGTGAGACTGTTAGGGCCTTTTTTAAAAATTATACTTTAAGTTCTGGGGAACATATGCAGAACATGCAGTTTTGTTACATAGATATACACGTGCCATGGGATTTGCTGCATTCATCAACCCATCATCTACATTTGGTATTTCTCCTAATGCTATAGGGCCATTTTTAAAGATAAAATCAGTTCAGTTTATCTATAAATCAATAATCAATGTCAAAGGCACACTAAGGCAATACCAGCATATGTACAGCTGTGTCAGATTAACAAGGTTTTCTTAAAGCATTAACTGACTCCTTAATAAAGGTTATAAGAGGATTATGGAAGTTATATCCTATGGTCAGGATTAAAATTTTATAAATTGTTTATAAAATTAAAAAAAAATTTAATTGTCTTCATGCTATTTTTACTAGGGCTTCTTGTTTGGAAAATTAAGTCTCCTCTCTCAAAGAATAAGGGTTTTTGCCTCTTTTTAAAAATCCTCGAGTTAGCACTTCGGTTGAATGAATAACTTATTTTACAATAACCTGCTATATCAAGTGTTTTAAAGCTTTGATATTTAACAAACTTTCCAAAATAAAATTATAAATTATGTCTTTTTCTAACCTAATTAATCCTTTAAGATATTAGGGTCCCTAGAGTCCAAAAAAAACATAATTTGGCTTACTTGGTATAAAAATTATACAAGAAGCATTGTCAAATACAAAATGGCATGTGGTTTTCTTTGAGCTGTATTTGTATAAATACGTTATTGATATGTATTCCAAAATTATGGAAAACTCCCATAATTCTGATATAACTTAGTGTGCATTATCAGTAATAATTATAATTGTTATGTTAAATTATTGTGTGCCACAGACATAACAAATTTACTTAATTGTGTCTTAAACTTTGGCTATCTTAAAACTTCTCTAATCCAAGGACAATTGTCTTCTTTTAGTCCTCTTTAGAAGGGGGTTTTATAATCAGCTATAAAACTCTAACAGGTGCTCTTGAATGCAATCTCTGATAACTTTGAAGATTTTGATATCTAAATAGAGGAAAAAATTTCAGGACACAGGGAGAGCTGAAATGTTCATAAATGTCAAGCAGAACAGGAATTAACTGCATGGACTGAACTAATAGACAACTACAGTAATCTTTTTAACTTTTTGCTTAAAACATTGCTAATCCTTTGTTTTGTTTTTTCAATGTCAAGAAAACTTTTCTTTAAAGCTATTAATAGCTTCTAATAATTTAGTATACTCCTATAAACAACATTGGTTTCTCTCTACCTGATTTCTACAGAATTTAAAAACTATTTGTTCGTATTCTTAACTTATGGCAATATAGTTATTTCCATATAACTATGGAATGTGCAATAAGAATCTGTTTTAATTTGTAACAGTACAGGACTGAAGAAATGGGTTATTTTTACCAAAGCATTAACTGGAATGATGTACTTTCCTTTAAGGAATCAAACAACTTATGGAGCCAATAAAAGCCCCATGGAAAAACTGGCCTCATACCTTGTCTACATTCCCTGTACAGAGTTCATAACCTGTGGGTTATGAACCATAGCCTGTCACTTTCTAACAGGCCCACGAGCCCCAAGTTTATCTTGAAACCTCAAGAGAAGAGGAATTCACCCAACTCATAGGTATTTAATGGTACAAATCCGTGGCTGGGCTCAGCTTTAAAAAAGTCTCACCTGGGCCAGACACAGTGGCTCACGCCTGTAATCCCAGCACTTTGGGAGGCCAAAACGGGTGGATCACCTGACGTCAGGAGTTCAAGACTAGCCTGGCAAACATGGTGAAACCCTGTCTCTACCAAACAATACAAAAATAAGCCAGGCATGGTGGTGGGTGCCTGTAATCTCAGCTACTTGGGAGGCTAAGGCAGGAAGGAGAATTGCTTGAATCCAGGAGGCAGAGGTTGCAGTAAGTGGAGCTTGCACCATTGCACTCCAGCCTGGGCGACAAGAACGAAACTGTATCTCAAAAAAAAAAAAAAAGTCTTACCTGAAATTTCTGCTATGAAACAAAGTTCCATCAAAGCCAATTTAAAAGCCTTTGTAAAAAAAAATTATTATTTGGGACGGGCATGGTGGTTCACGCCTGTAATCCCAGCACTCTGGGAGGCCAAGGCAGGCGGATCACCTGAGGTCGGGAGTTTGAGACCAGCCTGACCAACATGGAGAAATCTCGTCTCCACTAAAATTACAAAATTAGCCAGGCGTGGTGGCACATGCCTATAATCCCAGCTACTCGGGAGGCTGGGGCTGGGAATTGCTTGAATCCAGACGCAGAGGTTGCAATGAGCTGAGATCACACCATTGCACTCCAGCCTGGGCAACAAGAGCAAAATTACATTTCAAAAAAAAAAATTATTCTTGCTGCACTGTATACAAATAATGAGGCCAAGTATAATAAAACAAATCAGTCCTACCATGATTTGTCTTTAATAAACATGGGAAACTGGAGAAAAAAAATATATTTCAAAAACTATAGGACATCTGATGTTAGATTCTAGTCTTGCCTAATGTTTTTCAATTTTTATTATTTTCTAAGATTTGGATCAAATTCTAATTTTTCTTGACTACAAATCTGCAAACTAATGTTTTCAATGTGTTTTCCTTATTTTTTCCCCATATTTCCTAATTTGGAGTTACTGAAAACTAAGCTGTGCTTTCGTGAAGCCCTGCAAACTAAAGCTAAACAACTTAAACTTCAGAAAATGTAACAGCAATCTATTTACATACATAAGCCACATTCGTACATGCCTACTGAGGGATGGACTTCAAAGTACTGTGGCCTGTGTCAATTATCCAGGATTGTTCCTTTGTTTGTGGTTGTTTTTCTCCCTTCCTCCCCCTATTTTCTCTTCATAAACATAAGTCTTCAAAACCTGCAAAAAATGAGCTTTCCTAATAACTTGGGACCTACCTGTCTAGGAATAATAAAGCATCCTAGCCATAAGAGATCAGACAAAATCTGAGACCAGAAACTTATTTCCTGAAATGCTTTCTCCAAAAGATGATTAAAAGGAAAAGGGAGTAAACGTGAAAGGAAAATAAACCTTGGTGCCTCCAAATCACTAAGCTACAGGGAAAAAGCAAGCTGGAAACTGCTTAGGGCCAACCAGCCTCTCATTTCATTCAACGTCATCCCTCGGCTCACTAAGATAAATGCATATCTGACTTCCTCCTTTGGAGAGGTTAATCAGAAACTCAAATGAATGCAACTATTTGTCTCTTATCTACCTATAACCTAGAACCCTCTCCCTCCTTCAAGTCTTCCCATCTTTGCTTCCAGCTGTCTTGCCTTTCCAGACTGAATCAATGTTCATCTTATGTCTCCCTAAAATGTATAAAACCAAACTGTGCTCTAACCACCTTAGGCACATGTCATCAAAACCTTCTGAGGCTGTGTCACAGGTGCATGTCCTCAACCTTGGCAAAGAAGCTTTCTAAATTAACTGACACCTGTCTCATCTTTTCGGTGTTCACACACTCAGTGTTCAAAGTAAAAACTCTTAAAATAGTTTCATTTTAGCTAAAGGTCAAGCTGTACTAGGAAACAAGCATTACTTTTTCACAAAGATTATATCAGTTAAAATATGTAGAATTTTATATCTACATTAAAATTGAGCCCAATCTCTTGAGTTAGTTTCTTGAAGGGTATAATTTCTTGAAGTTAAAAGCTATTTTTGTCAAAAACAATATTGTTATAAATGTTAGAAAATAAAACAGAACCTTTAAAATGACAAGATAAAAATTAGTAATTATAATGATACCTGTATTTAATTATAGTATTTGCATATTTATGAGATTTCTTGAAGATTCTCAGATTTCAATTCACAAATCAAAGATTCATAATAGCAATTTGTACTTTTAACACCATTTTATAGAAATTACAATTTTTTTCATAACCTATCTTTTTCCACATACTGTGTTAAGTAGCCAAAGGTACTCATTTTGTAAAGGAAATACACTAAATCGACTTTATCATTCAGTCTTATCTTTAAAACTTTAGAAATTTGGGTTACGTCTAAAAGCTGAAAGTAGCAAGTATATCCAACAGTCTAAGAGTAAAGCATGTTCTACTACCCAAAACGTTAATTTTTTAATGCATATGTGTTCCTATTAAATGAGTAATAAAACATTTGTACTACAAAACTACATTAACAGTTAAGGAAACAAAACGGCTAAAACTTTCAAATATTGATATCCATATTTATATTTTGTATATTAAAGTATATACTTATATATAGAAAGTATCTAATTTTTAAGAGATAGTCGCTATTCTGTTTTCACTGTTAGACTAATGAAACAGAATGTAGTAACAGTGAGGTGCTTTCCAGAAGAAAAATCTTAAAAAGGTGATTTATTAGGTACCCCACAATTACTGATATTTTTCCCTGATAAACATAGGTTTCCATTAATAAACTACATAAAAAAATGGCATCATAGAGCTTAAGACTCATTATAATCAAAACATGATAAATTTTCAAGTTGAGAGATCATGGCTTTTCAATTTTTTAAAAAATGAAATCTTATGATTATCCAATATAGCTAAAAACAAAGTTGAAAATCATGTAATGCCATATATAGTTTACAGGAATTTATTTGTAACTTTAAAAATCTTTTCTACCCTGTGGTATTTGGAAGGCCTTTTATACCAGAGTATATTAGGCAAAATAATAATAACAGGCAAAGAAAATAAATATCAGACATGTATTTTAATATGGTATTTAAAATATTATTTTCTTAAGTCATGGGTAACTATTATATTTAAATTAAATCTAATGTGGGAAATAAGATGTTGCTGAGCACTAGTCAAATTCAGATTTGGTATCAATTTAATGGCATAAAGTAATTTATTCTTTGAGAAGATTCTTTCTAATGAGTTTTCACTCACTCATAGATAATTTCATGCTTTGATGATTTTTAAAAAGTGCAGTAGGCCAGGCGTGATGCCTCACGCCTGTAATCTCAGCACTGTGGGAGGCCTAGGCAGGTGGATCATGAGGTCAGGAGATCGAGACCATCCTGGATAACAAGGTGAAACCCCGTCTCTACTAAAAATACAAAAATTAGCTGGACATGGTGGCACATGCACCTAATCACAGCTATTCGGGAGGCTGAAGCAGGAGAATTGCTTGAACTAGGGAGTCAGAGGTTGCGGTGAGCTGAGATTGTGCCACTGCACTCCAGCATGGCAACAGAGCAAGACTCCGTCTCAAAAAAAAAAAAGAAAAAAAAAAGTACACTTAATTTACACTGAGACTTTACAAGATGGCTGATTAGAACCAATTAGTGTGCACCATTTTCATGGAGAGAAGAGAGTGGTGAGCAACACTAGCCCTTCAACTAGAACATCTAGGTAGACACATTGGGATTCATCAAGGCAAAAATGTGAGCCATGGAAAACAGAAAAGAGTGAGACAGAACTATTGCCCACTCAAAAGTGCCATTGAGCCAAGGGATGTCCTCCACCATGGGGAAATGATAAGTGAGTGATAGTCCCCATGGACTCACATATCTGCCACAGGCTTTTGCACCCTGCACTTAGATCCCCTATGAAGATCATAAAGATTCAGGAGATTCAGGAGCAAGATGAAACCCATCCATAGAATTTACGGATTTCAATAAAATAATGCAAGAGCTGATAGATAAAATGGCCATTACAAGAAAGAACCAAACTGATCTGATAGAGTTGCAAAACACACTACAAAAATTTCATAATGCAATCACAAGTATTCACAGTAGAACAGACCACGCTGAGGAACACATCTTAGAGCTTTTAGACTGGTTCTCCAAACTAACTCAATCAGAAAAAAATTTTTTTTAAGAATTTAAAAAAATGAACAAATCCTCTGAGAAATATGAGATTATGTAAAGAAACGAAATCTACAACTCACTGGTGTCACTGAAAGACAGGGAGAGAAAGCCAGCAACTTTCTCCCCTAGCCTTGCTAGAGAGGCCACATTCAAATTCAGGAAATGCAGGGAACCCCAAGAGATACCTCACAAGAAGACCATCCCTAAGACATATAGTCAACATATTCTCCAAGGTAGAAATGAAGGAAAAAATGTTAAATGGAGCTAGAGAGAAGGGGCAGGTCATCTACAAAGGGAACCCCATCAGGCTAACAGTAGACCTTTGAGCAGAAGCCTTATAAGCCAGAATAGATTGGGAGCTGATACTCAGCAATTTTAAAGAATAAAAACTCAAACCAAGAACTTCATTTCCAAACAAATTAAGAGGAAAGTTTATAGTGCTAAAGGTCCACATTGAAAAGTTAGAATGATCTCAAAATAACAACCTCACATCACACCCATAGGCTCAAAGTAAAAGGATGGAGAAAAATCTACCAATAAATGTGATTTATCACATAAACAGAGCTAAAAACAAAAACCACATAGTCATCTGAATATATGGAGAAAAAGCTTTCAATTAAACCAAACATTCCTTCATAAGCTTCATAAGTGAAGGGAAAATAAGATACTTGTCACACAAGCAAATAACGGAATTCATTACCTGCCTTATAAAAGGTCCTTAAGGAGTGCTAAATCTGGAGAAAAAAGACCATTACTATCCACCACAAAAAGACACTTAAGTACATAGATAACTGAAACCATAAAGAAACTGCACAAACAAGTCTGCATAATAACCAGCTTACATGCTGACCCATCTTACGTGCAATGACACCCATAGGCTCAAAGTAAAAGGATGGAGAAAAACCTACCAAGCAAATGAAAAACAGAAAACAGCAAGGGTTGCTATTATAGTTGCAGACAAAACAAACACTAAGCCAGTAATGATCAAAAAAGACAAAGATGGGTATTATACAATGGTAATGGTTACAATTAAAGAACAACTAACTATCCTAAATAGATATGCACCCAACACAAAAATACCCAATTCATAAAACAAGTTCTTAGAGACATATAAACAGACGTACATAACCACACAATAATAGTGGGTGATGTCAACATCCCAATGGCAATATTAGACAGATCATCAAAGCAGAAAACTAACAAAAATATTCAGAACCTGAACTCGACATTTGATCAAGTGGACCTAACATACATCTACAGAACTCTCCACTCAAAAACAAAAGAATATATTCTTCTCATCTGCAAATAGCACATACTCTGATATTGACCACACAATTGGCCATAAAACAATTCTCAGCAAATTAAAAAAAAACTGAAATCATACCAACAGCATTCTCAGACAGTAGTGCAATAAAAATAAAAATCAATACTTAGAAGATCACTCAAAACTATAAAATCACATGGAAGTTAAACAGCCTACTCCTGAATGACTTTGGGTTAATCAATGAAATTAAGTCAGAAATCAGAAAATTCTTTGAAACCAATGAGAACAAAGATGCAAAACACCAGAATCTCTGGAGCACAGCTAAAGCAGTGTTAAGAGGAAAGTGTATAGTGCTAAACGTCCACATCGAAAAGTTAGAATGATCTCAAATTAACAACCTAACATCATACCTAGAAGAACTAGGTATACAAGGGCATACAAAACCCAAAGCTAGCAGAAGATAAGAAGTAACCAAAATCAGAGCTCAACTGAAGGATACTGAGACACAAAATCATACAAAAAATTAATATATCCACTTCATTCTTTGAAACATAAGTAAGACTCATAGACCACTAGCTATACTAGCTATAGAAAACCACTAGCTATACTACTAAAGAAGAAAAAAGATCCAAATAAATACAATTATAAATGACAAACATAACATTACAACCATTCCCACAGAAATACAAAACACCCACAGAGACTACTATGAACACCTCTATACTAGACCACTAGCTATACTACTAAAGAAGAAAAAAGATCCAAATAAATACAATCATAAATGACAAACATAA
The DNA here is from genome assembly GCF_028885625.2 of Pongo pygmaeus. Lineage (NCBI taxonomy): Eukaryota > Metazoa > Chordata > Mammalia > Primates > Hominidae > Pongo > Pongo pygmaeus. The sequence continues at coordinate 120,884,792 of NC_072381.2, read as the reverse complement.
CATTACAACCATTCCCACAGAAATACAAAACACCCACAGAGACTACTATGAACACCTCTATATACACAAACTAGAAAACCTAGAAGAAATAAATTCCTTGAAACATACAACGACCCAAGATTGAATGAGGAAGAAACTGATCGCTGAACAGACAAATAATGAGTTTCAAAATGGAATCAGAAATAAAAAGTCTACCTACCAGAAAAAACCCAAGACCAGACAGATTCACAGACAAAATATATCATTTGTATAAAGAGCTGGCACCATTCCTACTGAAACCATTCCAAAATTTTAGAAGGAGGGACTCCTCTCTAACTCATTCTACAAGGCCAGTGTCATTCTGAAACCAAAATCTGGCAAAGACACAATGAAAAAAGGAAACTTCAGGCTAATATCGTTGATGAACATTGATGGAAGAATTCTCAAAAAAAATACTAGCAAAGTGAATCCAGCAGCATATCAAAAATCCAATCCACCACAATTAAGTAGGCTTTATCTTTGGGATGCAAGGTTGGTTCAACATACCTAGATCAATAAATGTGATTTATCACATAAACAGAGCTAAAAACAAAAACCACATAATCATCTGAATATATGAAGAAAAAGCTTTCAATTAAACCAAACATTCCTTCACGTTAAAACCTTCAACAAACTAGGCATTGAAGGAACGTACCTTGAAATAACAAGAGTCATCTAGGACAAACCCACAGCCAACATCATACCGAATGGGCAAAAGCTATTAATAGCAGCATTCCCCTGGAGAACTGGGACAAAACAAGGATGCCTACTCTCACCACTCCTGTTCAACATAGTACTGGAAGTCCTGGCCACAGCAATCAGGCAAGAGAAAGGAATGAAATGCACCCAAACAGGATGAGAGGAAGTCAAACTATCTCTCTTCACAAATTATATGATTGTATACCTAGAAAACCTCATAGCGTCTGACCAAAAGCTCCTAGATCTGATAAACAACATCAGCAAAGTTTCAGGATACAAAATCATGATGAAGATGCCAAAAGCAATTGCAACAAAAACAAAACTTTACAAAATTTTTGACAAAAATTAAACTGAAGAGCTAGCTTCCAGCAAAAGAAGCTATCAGCATATTAAGCAGCCTATAGAATAAGAGAAAATATTTGCAAACTATGCATCCAACAATGGTCTAAGGATTTATAACCAGAATTTATAAGGAACTTAAAAATTAACAACCAAAAAAACCACAACCCCATTAAAATGTGGGCAAAGAACACAAACTGACACATTTCAAAAGAAGATATACATGTGGCCAAGAAGCATATGAAAAAAATGCTAAATATCACTAATTATTAAAGAAATGCAAATCAAAGCCACAATAATACCATTTCACACTAGTCAGAATATCTACTATTAAAAAGTCAAATAATAACAGAAGCTAGTAAGGTTGCAGAGAAAAGAGAAAACTTATACAGTGTTGGTAGAAATGTAAATTAGTTTGGCCAGTGTGGAAAGCAGTTTGGCAATTTCTCAAAGAACATTAAACAGAACTACCATTCAACCCAGCAATCCCATTATTGGGTATGTACCCAAAGGAATAGAAATCATTCTACCATAAAGAAACATGCACGTGTATGTTTATCACAGCAGTATTCACAATAGAAAAGACACATAATAAACCTAGATGGTCATCAATGGTGGGCTGGATAAAGAAAAAGTGGTACGTATATACTATAGAATACTATACAGCCATAAAAAGAACAAAATCATGTCCTCTGTAGCAACATGAATGGAGCTGAAGGTCAATATCCTAAGCGAAATAATGCAGGAGCAGAAAACCAAATATTGCATGTTCTCACTTACGAGAAGGTGCTAAACATAGAGTACACATAGACATGAAGAAGGGAACAATATACACAAGGGCCTACCTGAGGATGGAGGGTAAGAGGAGGGTGAGGATTGAAAACTACCTATTGTGTACTATGCTCATTACCTGGGCAATGAAATAATCTGTACACCACATCCCCACAAAACATAGTTTACCCATGTAACAAACCTCCACGTGTACCACTAAATCTAAAATAAAAGTTGATAAGAAATAAATAACAATTTCACATAGCAAAAAAAAGATTTTTTTTATTTTATTGTAAATTGTCAAGTTATAATTCTATATACTTATGGAGTACAAGGTGATGTTGTTTTACATATACATATGAATGACAAAATGAAGCTAATGAACATTTCCATAAAAAAACACTTTAGTAAGGCCAGGCGCGGTGGCTCACGCCTGTAATCCCTGCACTTTGGGAGGCCGAGGCGGGTGGATCACGAGGTCAGGAGACTGAGACTATCCTGGCTAACATGGTGAAACCCCGTCTCTACTAAAAATATAAAAAATTAGCAGGGCATGGTGGCAGGCACCTGTAGTCCCAGATACTCAGGAGGCTGAGGCAGGAGAATGGTGTGAACCCGGGAGGCGGAGCTTGCAGTGAGCCGAGATTGTGCCACTACACTCCAGCCTGGGCAACAGAGTGAGACTCTGTCTCAAAAAAAAAAAAAAAAAAAAAATCACTTCAGTAAAAATGAAAGAATTAAAAGAAATGAATTATAATATATATAATATATAAAGTAAATGAAATATAAATATAAAATATATACATAAAATATATAAAATAAATGAAATATAGAACTCTAGAAACGATAAAAGGAACCTCAAAGTAAACTAATAGAAAGCCAAAAAAGGAAATACAATAACAAAGATAAAAGTAAGCATTAATGATGCAAGACTATGAAGAATGAGAGACCTAATTAAATCAAACTCTAATTTTTCAAAACATTAACAATGTAAGTAAATTGTCAGTTATAATGATCAAGAAGGCAAGGACGAATGCCCACCTCCAAAAAAAGAAATAACCATTGAAACAACAGAAGTTAATAGAATGAGGGATCACTTTGCAGACTTCTAACAAAAACCTCAGAAATCCTGTTAAAAATAAAGAGCTTGAGGATTTGCTAGCAAGATGGCCATACAGGAAGTGCTCCAGGCTGCAGCTCCCAGTGAGATTGACACAGAAGGCGAGTGATGTCTGTATTTCCAACTGAAGTAAACCGTTCATCTCACTGGGACTGGTTGGACAGTGGGTATAGCCCACAGAGGGTGAGCTGAAGCAGGATAGGGCGTTGCCTTACCCGGGAAGCCAAGGGGTCAGAGGATTTCCCTCCCCTAGCCAAGAGAAGCCATGAGAGACAGGAGGAACAGTGCACTCCAGGCCAGATACTGTGAGTTTCCCACGGTCTACACAACCAGCAGACCAGGAGATTCCCTCCAGTGTCTATGCCACCAGGGCCCTAGGTTTCAAGCACAAAACTGGGCAGCCATTTGGGCAGACACTGAGCTAGCTGCAAGAGTTCTTTTTCATATCCCAGTGGCACCTGGAACGCCAGCCAGGAAGAACCATTCACTCTCCTGGAAAGGGGGCTGAAGCCAGGGAGCCAAGTGGTCCAGCTCAGCTGGTCCTACCCCGACAGAGCCCAGCAAGCTAAGATCCAATGGCTTGAAATTCTCGCTGCCAGCACAGCAGTCTGAGGTCGAACTGGGATGCTCCAGCTTGATGGGGGGGTAGCGTCCACCACTGCTGAGGCTTGAGTAGGTGATTTTGCCCTCACAGTGTAAACAAAGCCACTGGGAATTTCAAACAGAGCCGAGCCCACTGCAGCTCAGCAAGGCCACTGCAGCCTGACTGCCTCCCTAGATTCCTCCTCTCTGTGCAGGACATCTCTGAAAAAAAGGCAGCAGCCCCAGTCAGGGACTTAAAGATAAAACCCCCATCTCCCTGGGACAGAGCATCTGCAGGAAGGGGCAGCTGTGGGGACTTAAACATCACTGCCTGACAGCTCTGAAGAGAGTAGCAGATCTCTCAGCACAGTGTTCAAGCTCTGATAAGAAACAGACGGCCTCAAGTGGGTCCTCAAGTGGGTCCCTGACCCCTGGTGTATCATGACTGGGAGACACCTTGCAGTAGGGGCCGACAGACCCCTCATACAGGAGAGCTCTGGCTGGCATTTGGCAGGTGCCCCTCTGGAACGAAGCTTGCTGAGAAAGGAACAGGCAGCAATCTTTGCTGTTTTGCTGGCTCCGCTGGTGATACTCAGGCAAAAAGAGTATGGAGTGGACCTCCAGCAAACTCCAGGAGACCTGCAGCAGAGGGGCCTGACTGTTAGAAGGAAAAACTAACAAACAGAAAGGAATAGTACCAATATCAACAAAAAGGATGTCCACTCAGAAACCCCATCTGAAGGTCACCAACGTCAAAGACCAAAGGTAGATAAATCTACGAAGATGGGGAGAAACAAGCGCAAAAAGGCTGAAAATTCCAACAAACAGAACACCTCTTCTCCTCCAAAGGATCACAACTCCTCATCAGCAAGGGAACAAAACTGGATGGAGAATGAGTTTGACAAACTGACAGAAGTAGGCTTTAGAAGGTGGGTAATAACTAATTCCTCCAAGCTAAAGGAGCATATCCTAACCCAATGCAAGGAAGATAAGAACCTTGAAAAAAGGTTAGATGAATTGCTAACTAGAATAACCAATTTAGAGAAAAAAACATAAATGACCTGATGGAGCTGAAAAACACAGCACAAAACTTCGTGCAGCATACACAACTATCAATAGCTGAATCAATCAAGGGGAAGAAAGGATACCAGAGATTGAAGATCAGCTCAAAGAAATAAAGCCAGAAGACAAGATTAGAGAAAAAAGAGTAAAAAGAAACAAATAAAGCCTCCAAGAAATAAGGGATTATGAGAAAAGACCGAATCTACATTTGATTGGTATAGCAGAAAGTGACAAGGAGAATGGAACCAAGCTGGGAAAAATTCTTCAGGATATTATCCAGGAGAACTGCCCCAACCTAGCAATGCAGGCCAACATTCAAATTCAAGAAATACAGAGAACACCACAAAGATACTCCTCGAGAAGAGGAACCCCAAGACACATAATCGTCAGATTCACCGAGGTTCAAATGAAGGATAAAAATGTTAAGGGCAGCCAGAGAGAAAGATCAGGTTACCCAAAAAGGGAAGCCCATCAGACTAACAGTGAATATCTTGGCAGACACCCTACAAGCCAGAAGAGACTGCGGGCTAATATTTAACATTCTTAAAGAAAAGAATTTTCAACCCAGAATTTCGTATACAGCCAAACTAAGCTTCAAAAGAGAAGGAGAAAATAAAATCCTTTACAGGCAAACAAATGCTGAGAGACTGTCACCAACAGGCCTGCCTTACAAGAGCTCCTGAAGGAAGCACTAAACATGGGAAGGAATGACCGGTACCAGCCACTGCAAAAACATACCAAATTGCAAAGACCATCAATGCTATGAAGAAACTGCGTCAACTAACAGGCAAAATAACCAATAACCAGCTAGCATCATAATGACAGGATCAAATTCACACATAACAATATTAACCTTAAATGTAAATGGGCTAAATGCCCCAATTAAAAGACACAGACTGGCAAATTGGATAGAGTCAAGACCCATCAGTGGGCTGTATTCAGGAGACCCATCTCACGTGCAAAGACACACACAGGCTCAAAATAAAGGAGTGGAAAAATATTTGTCAAGCAAATGGAAAGCAAAAAAGCGGCAGAGGTTGCAATCCTAGTCTCTGATAAAACAGACTTTAAACCAACAAAGATCAAAAGAGACAAAGAAGGCCATTACATAACGGTAAAGGGATCAATTCAACAAGAAGAGCTAACTATCCTAAATATATATGCACCCAATATAGGAGCACCCAGATTCAAAAAGTAAGTCCTTAGAGACCAACAAAGAGACTCAGGATCCCACACTATAATAATGGGAGACTTTAATACCACATATTAGACAGATCAATGAGACAGAAAATTAAAAAGGATATCTAGGATTTGAACTCAGCTCTGGACCAAGTGGACCTAATAGACATCCACAGAACTCTCCACCCCAAATCAACAGAATATACATTCTTCTCAGCACCACATTGCACTTATTCTAAAATTGACCACATGATTGTAAGTAAAATACTCCTCAGCAAATGCAAAAGAATGGAAATCATAAGAAACAGTCTCTCAGACACAGTGCAATCAAATTAGAACTCCAGATTAAGAAACTCACTTAAAACCACACAACTACATGGAAACTGAACAAACTGCTCCTGAATGACTACTGGGTAAATAACAAAATTAAGGCAGAAAGAAAGATGTTCTTTGAAACCAATGAGAACAAAGACACAACATACCAGAATCTCTGGGACACATTTAAAGCAGTGTGTAGAGGGATATTTATAGCACTAAATGCCCACAAGAGAAAGCAGGAAAGATCTAAAATTGACACCCTAACATCACAAGTAAAAGAACTAGAGAAGCAAGAACAAACAAACTCAAAAGTGAGCAGAAGACAAGAAATAACCAAGATCAGGGCAGAACTAAAGGAGATAGAGACAGGAAAAACCCTTCAAAAAAATCAGTGAATCCAGGAGCTGGTTTTTTGAAAAGATCCACAAAATACATAGACCGCTAGCCAGCCAGACTAATAAAGAAGAAAAGAGAGAAGGATCAAATAGATACAATAAAAAATGATAAAGGGGATATCACCACCGATCCCACAGAAATACAAACTTCTATCAGAAAATACTATAAACACTTCTATGCAAATAAACTAGAAAATCTAGAAGAAATGGATAAATTCCTGGACACATACACACTCCCAAGACTAAACCAGGAAGAAGTTGAATCCCTAAATAGACCAATAACAAGTTCTGAAATTGAGGCATTAATTAATAGCCTACCAACCAAAAAAAGCCCACTACCAGATGGATTCACAGCCGAATTCTACCAGAGGTACAAAGAGGAACTGGTACCATTCCTTCTGAAACTATTCCAAACAATCGGAAAAGAAGGAATCCTCCCTAACTCATTTTAAGAGGTCAGCATCATCCTGATACCAAAACCTGGTAGAGACACAGCAAAAGGAAAAATTTCAGGCCAATATCCCTGATGAACATCGATGCAAAAATCCTCAATAAAATACTGGCAAATTGAATCCAGCAGCACATCAAAAAGCTTATCCACCACGATCAAGTCAGCTTCATCCCTGAGATGCAAGACTGGTTCAACATATGCAAATCAATAAACTAGTCCATCACATAAACAGAATCAATGACAAAAAAACACGATTATCTCAATAGATGCAGGAAAGGCCTTCAACAAAATTCAACAGCCTTTCACACTAAAAACTCTCAATAAACTAGGATGGAACATATCTCAAAATAATAAGAGCTATTTATGACAAATGCACAGCCAATATCATACTGAACGGGCAAAAACTGGAAGCATTCCCTTTGAAAACTGCCACAAGACAAGGATGCCCTCTCTCATCACTCCTATTCAACAGTATTGGAAGTTCTGGCCAGGGCAATCAGGCAAGAGAAAGAAATAAAGGGTATTCAAATAGGAAAAGAGGAAGCCAAATTGTCTCTGTTTGCAGATGACATGATTGTATATTTAGAAAATCCCATCATCTCAGTCCAAAAACTCCTTAAGCTGACAAGCAACTTCAGCAAAGTGTCCAAATACAAAATCAATATGCAAAAATCACAAGCATTCCTATACACCAATAACAGTCAAATCATGAGTGAAGTCCCATTCACAATTGCTACAAAGAGAATAAAATACCTAGGAATACAACTTACAAGGGATGTGAAGGACCTCCTCAAGGAGAACTACAAACCACTGCCGAAGGAAATAAGACAGGACACAAACAAATGGAAAAACATTCCATGCTCATGGATAGGAAGAATCAGTCTTGTGAAAATGGACATACTGCTGAAAGTAATTTATAGAGTCAATGCTATCCCCATCAATCTACCATTGACTTTCTTCACAGAATTGGAAAAAAAAAACCTACTTTAAATTTCATATGGGACAAAAAAAGAGCCTGCATATCCCATATAGTCCTAAGCAAAAAGAACAAAGTTGGGGGCATCACGCTACCTGACTTCAAACTATACTACAAGGCTACGGTACCAAAACAGCATGGTACTGGTACCAAAACAGATATATAGACCAATGAAACAGAACAGAAGACTCAGAATTAATACCACACATCTACAACTATCTGATCTTTGACAAACCTGACAAAAAACAAGCAATGGGGGAAGGATTCCCTATTTAATAAATGTTATTGGGAAAACTGGCTAGCCATATGCAGAAAGCTGAAACTGGATCCCTTCCTTACGCCTTATACAAAAATTAACTCAAGATAGATTAAAGACTTAAATGTAAGACCTAAAACCATAAAAACCCTAGAAGAAAACCTGGGCAATACCATTCAGGACATAGGCATGGGCAAAGACTCATGACTAAAACACCAAAAGCAATTGCAACAAAAGCCAAAATTGACAAATGGGAATCTAACTAAACTAAAGAGCTTCTGCACAGCAGAAGAAACTATCATCAGAGTGAACAGGCAACCTACAGAATGGGAGAAAATTTTTGCACTCTATCCATCTGACAAAGGGCTAATATCCAGACTACAAGGAATTTAAACAAATTTACAAGAAAAAAAAAACCCATCAAAAAGTGGGCAAAGGATATGAACAGACACTTCTCAAAAGAAGACATTTCTGTGGCCAAGAAAAATATGAAAAAAAGCTCATCATCACCGGTGATTAGCGAAATGCAAATCAAAACCACAATGAGATACCATCTCATGCCAGTTAGAATGGTGATCATTAAAAAGTCAGGAAACGACAGATGCTGGAGAGGATGTGGAGAAATAGGAACACTTTTTACACTGCTGATGGGAGTGCAAATTAGTTCAACCATTGTGGAAGACAGTGTGGCGATTCCTCAAGGATCTACAACTAGAAATACTATTTGACCCAGTAATCTCATTACTGGGTATATACCGAAAGGATTATAAATCATTCTGTTATAGAGACACATGCACACAGATGTTTATTGCGGCACTGTTCACAATAGCAAAGACTTGGAACCAACCCAAATGCCCATCAATGATAGACTGTACAAAGAAAATGTGGCACATATACACCATGGAATACTATGCAGCCATAAAAAGGATGAGTTCATGTCCTTTGCAGGGACATGGATGAAGCTGGAAACCATCATTCTCAGGAAAGCAACACAAGAACAGAAAACCAAACACTGCATGTTCTCACTCATAAGTGGGAGTTGAACAATGAGAACACATGGACAGGAGTGGGGGCGGGGATCACACACCAGGGCCTATTGGGGGATGGGGGCTGTGGTAGGGATAGCATTATGAGAAATACCTAATGTAGCTAACAGGTTGATGGGTGCAGCAAACCACCATGGCACGTGTATACCTATGTAACAAACCTGCACATTCTGCACATGTATCCCAGAAATTAAAGTATAATAAAAAAAGAAAGATCTTCATTTCTAATGTGTAACACTAGCAGATTCAAATAATTGTAGCAATGCTTACAATAAAATAATTTATAAACTTTTAAAAAAATAAAGACGTTGGGTGATTGAGGAGGGGGTTTGGAGGGACACTGGTTAAAGGATACAAAATTAAAGTTACATAGGAAGAATAAATTTAACAGATTTATTGTATAGAATGATCACTAAGGTTAATGACAATATGTTGTATTTTCAAAAAATGTTGAGAGACTGGATGTTAAACATTTGCACCAAAGAAATGACAACTATGTGAGGTAACGCATATTTTAATTAGCTAGATTTAACCATTCCAAAATGCATATATACCTTAAAACATCATGTTTACATTATAAATACAATTTTATCTGTTAATTAGAAATAAATAAATTTAGAAAAAAGTAGCTTAAATGGAAAACATTCTGTAGATGAAATAGAGGAAGTTATAAAGAAATTACTCTACAAAAAATACCAGTACCAGAGGTTTCATAGGGAAATTCTACTACGGTTTCAAAGACCAGGTAGTTTAAATGTTATATATATTTTTATAAAACAATAAAAATGAAGGAACACTTTTAAATTCTTTTTATGAAGAAATTATAACACAAATGCCACATCTGACATAGACAGTACAGGAAAAAAAGTTATCAATATCACTTATTAATATCAATGCACACCTACTAAATACTAGCAACACCATACAAAAAAACAGACCATGATCAAGTGATGGATCATTAACAGCTTACACTCATTTTTGCTCACATAGTGATTCTTGCCAACTCCTTCTCTCAATTTCATGATTAATTTTCTCCCTATTGCATGCTCCTGATTTTTACCTAATTTAAATTCTTTAGGTCAATAAATATCTTACATTTCTTCTTAGTCTCCCCCAGATAATTAGCATAGATAGAGCAAATTTAAAGCACTAAAACAAACATATTATTTGAATAGTCTAAAAACGGAAAGATTTTTGAACTATAAAATATGGTTAACTCTGAGAGAAATTTGTAGTCTTCCTCAGAAGACAACTACAGGCAATTCACGTATTGTATATTCAAATATTAAATGTAGAGTTTATGTTCAGATACTATAAGAATAAATATAAGCTAAGATGCTATGGGAATTCGAAGAAGGCAAATATCAATGAAAGTGGTGTTAAAGAAGCACTCATTGGGAAAATAAAATGACCCTTAAAAATTGTATGACTTATTTAAATACACACTGTCCTAAAAAGTATACTGTATATAATAAAAGTATGAAGACTGTAACTTGATACCTTATCCTATTTATTTAAGATAAATTAAATATTCTGCCACTATATTTGATATATATTAATACACTGATTCTTGTTTTTTTAACTGTAAAAGAGTGAACACAAACAAGACCTGAGATAAAATCTCAAAATTAAAATATAAAATAGCATAATCTGTAAGAAGAGAGTGAATTGGAAGATTATTCAAAATATGACAAAACAAAATAAAAAAACATAATATTTAAGAACAGCATTTGGTAATTTGCAGAATACTTCATAACCTAAAATCAATGAGATATAGATTCAGAATTTTAAAAGATATGAAAAAGATCTAAGATTTGACATTTAGTGAAAAAAAAAAGATAATCAGAAACAGAGTCTCTTCAATTGCATTTCAAAATTATTACCATTATCCCAAGAAAGGAGTATAAGGCACTCTACTTCTGAGAGATCTAGTGTAGGTTTATTCAACTGTATTCTTACAAATTCTTACAAATGCTACTTGAATATTTCACTTGAGTGGTGGCCCTCTCTCCGCTTCTTTACAGTCTCACAAACAATTAGCCTAAAAGCATGTCAAACTCTAAAAACATGGGCAAATATGAGACTGATTCCTTCTTAGAGTGTGCAAAAATAATGAATATTTCAATATGTTTATTTCATGTGGACTCTATCAAAAACATTGACCTAGCATATAAAATGCTTTAAAAATCATAAGTAAAATGGAATCATAACACTCACATTTAGTTAATCATATTTGTATTAAACTTTAAAGTACAATGTGTAAATAATTAAAACAACATATACATATAATTACACAATTTCTTCTAACATCTAGATTTTATGAAAATTAAGTATAATAAAATTGATAAATCTAAAGAAATAACTAAGTTAACAATTTGTAAATTAGGTCTGTACATACAGTCATGTGGTATATTTTGTTGTTACATCAAATTACATTAAATATATTTGGCAATAAGCCAAAATTGTATATGCACAAATGACCAATAAAATGTATGCTAAAAGTTGAAGGAATGAAAGAATTAAATAAAACATAAGCAATGAAAATCTATATTCGTTATATCTCTAGTAATTATGAGACAACATCATTAAAATTTCCTAAATTTTCTTAAAACTTCAATCAAGATGCCCTTTCTAAACAATTTTTTTCCCAGCATGAAAGTTAGAGAACAGTTCTTTATGCAATACAAGTTTCTGGTGACTTAACTTTCATTATATAAACTATTGTTGATTTATGAAGGCGTATGAAATAAATGATGGAACTAATTTCATATCTGACTTGTAAGATGCAGATGTCTTTCTATAGGAGATCAACATGCAATAAGTTTCTTTTTCCATTAGCACAGGGGTTGGTAAATTAATAATTACAAATAATAATGTTCATTTATAATTTGATAGGACCAAAATGTTTTAGGAAAAGCAAAAACTGTCCAGAAATGTTAAAATATACCATTTTATTTACTTAACAAATAAAATATATACTCTTCTATTAGCAAACAGATTATCCCTTACTCTTTCTTACCTTACGGTTAGTACAGAACTGGGAACCTAAGCAAAGAATATGTAAACGAATTATTCAATATCTAGGTATACGCTAAAACAAAGAATATCTAAGACCTTCACCTCTAACTTCTTTTATGCCTAAATTTTAGTTACTAACAACATTCAGTACAGAATAAAGTCTGCTTTTGTATAAATTTTGGATTCTACTCTACAATTCTCTGAGCTTCCTATATGAAGCAACAAAAAATGATTCTTAAATAAAGCTCTAATTCTTGGGACAGATTCAAACTTTATTAATTCTATTTTTATATGTGTTTTTACTGTAATTTATTAGACTACTCAAAGTGAATAATTCAGTAAATGCTTATTAATGAAGAAATTCATTACTACATAATTAATTAAAAATTATTATATTTGTTTATCCAATCATCAAAGTACAAAATAAGGAGAAATATATGATTTAGTATTATAAATATATTAATAAAAGAAGCATTTTTATTCTCGTCAAATTACATAAAAGTTAAAAGAACACGGAAATTTCAAAACTACCACAATTTACATTATCTTACATAATCATTTACTTTGCCATTTGAATAAGCAACTCTTGTAGAGCAATTACAAAAATAAAGACATTAGTAAAAATTCTAAATTTCAACCTACGGCTTTATACATAGAACCCACTGCGTGCTGAATATTAATTTGTAAGGCAATATTTAAAGAATTGCTGTAATCCTCTGTTCTGCATTAATTCAATATTTATTTAGGGATTCTAGTAACATTATATAACAATATGAAACATGAGTCTGAGTAGAAGTACAATCTTAAGTCACATATACCTTTATTATCTATTGAAAGATTCTGAAATATTTGCTATGCTAAGTCATTATATATTAATATTTCATTTGATCCATTATTGTAAACATAACTGCCTTCTGAGATTATGGATATTGATGAATTCTTAAAGGTATCAGTAGTTCACAGATCAAACCCAAAATATAGTACTCACACTTTAATACTTTTGCCAAAAATTAAGTCATTTTTTAAAAAATTTCTGAAGTAGACGTTCTTAACAAACCCCAAGAGGTAATACTTAATTGTAATTGCAAACAAATCAAGTATAGTTATATTTTTTTCAAATGACTAACTTTTACACACTTCCAGTTTGGGTTTAAAATGGAAGAGTGTCTAGAGCTAAAACAAAATATCCTCAGGAAGCTGTCCTGAGATATAAATATAAGATTATAAATATGTTTGTTTATAAATTCTTCTCAGTAAATATTTTATAAATAGAAAAATGTTCAGCCTTAATATTAATACTAATAAAATGATAGTAAAATAGTGGTAGAATGGGATCTGGTGTCAAATTGACCAGTCTCATATCTCAATTCGATTGCCTACTGTATGAAATTGAACAAGTTATTTTGTTCATTTATAAAAATGTAGATAATAAAAATATTTTATAAGTTAGGAATAACAGCACTACATCATATACAATACCTTGAATAATGCCTAGTGCATAATATCCAATCATATATTTGTTTATATACTTTAACCCAATAATTTAATTTGGGGACATATGTGCAAAAGAAATAATTTTCTAAAATAGAAGATGAATGCACACAAAGATATTCATCACCTTGTTGTTTTTTAAAACAAAAATAACTCCAAATATCCAGTAACAGACTATGGAAGTATATGATCTGAAAAAATTCTCATAGTATTAAAAACATTAATTAATATTATATTAAAACTAAAATTGTCTACAATATGTTATATAAAAACCAGGGTAGTTTATAAAATAATATTATATTACGAGGGCAACCATCTAAAAATATCTATGGGATTATTATGAATATTTAACAAAACTGCATTAAAATTTTTAGAAGAGTTTCATTAGATTTCAAAATATAATTAATGACTTTTTAAAAATTACTAACATAAAGAAATGAAAAATCTTCTTTACTCAAATTTATTTTACCACTGGAAAAGTTGAAAATGTTTGTCATAAGAAATTTTCTTAGAAAAGCAGATTTTACACTTATACCATCTCACCTAATTCAAACAGTTTTATTCCTTGTAAAGAATAGCTCTGGATAAGGGATTAGATAAGAGCATTTTGCATAAAAAGTCAACGAACTTTTTCTGTAAAGAACCAGACAGTAAATACTTTCAGCTTTGTGGGCAATATGGTCTCTGGTTTCACTACTCAATTCTGTCAATGTAGTGTAAATGTAATATATCTTCCTTGTGAGAATTTTCAGAACATTTGTACCTATCATAGCCAGTATTATTTTATAGCTATTAGAAAATCTTCCATTCTCCTCTATATGTGTTTCTTACATATTTGTTATATCATTCACATTTATGTTTCTAATTAGTATAGTTAATACATCTTTAACTGATAAAATTAACAATTTCTAATACTACCTTTCGAATTTATGTTACCTTGGTTGATTAAATAAGAAAAAGAATTGAAACTTTTTTAAAAAAGAAAAAAGTATATTTGAAAATATATATGATAACTTCTTCAAGCATATAACAATTTAAAAGACAAGAACCACAAATAACGAAAAGTGTTCTGTGTCAATTTGAAAAATATATATATACAAGGGCAACTCCATCAGCACATTTTTATGATAGACTTACTTTTCAAATCATATGTATAAGTTAAAACATCCTCTTTAATACCTACTTAACCAGTAGTTTTCTGTTTCGTGTGTGTGTGTGTGTGTTCGAATGACTCATCTATGTTGAAAATGCTAATTTATTTGTGATAAAATTTTATAGACATCAGCACTAGGATTCACTTCTTTTTCTATTTTGTTCTGTATAACTTAACCAATATTAGTAAGGAAATTAATCAGTATAGAATGGAAATTAGAATTGAAAATTGAAGAATAATTCCTAGCATCATTCTCATTAAAAAATCTAATCTAAATTATGACATCACTTTGCAGATTAATATAATAGTGAATTGTCAAAGCCAGTTTGCTCAGAAACAGGTAATTTAGAGTCAATCTAATTTAATTTAAACTGTGATATATAAATGTTGATGAACAGCACCACTGTAGAATACAAAGTACTTAAGTTCAATACACTTTTTTTGAAGTTATTAGCACTACTGCTATAGTAGTACTTTTTTTCTATTTTTTATTATCAAGATTTAATTGCATGACATTATAAATCATGAAGAACAAGTGCTACCAAAATAAAATCTCATATTACAAACATGCAAATGAACTCAATGGCATGATTCCCAGCATTTCAAAACAAAAAGATTTTTTCCCTGTTTAATTACTATATTATTGGAACATTTATCACATAACACTGCTATATTCTCACAGTCACAACTAGAATTTCTAAAGGATCTTAAGCATATTTAAATGCTAAAGAGATTGGCAACCTAAAACATAAAACACTCTATTAAAGTTTGAAGACAATGAAGAAAACTTTTGTTTGATTTACATTAGATTAAAACAGCTTTCCAAAGTACATAAATTAATCAAATAATATGTTTAAATGGTAGAGGATCTCAATGGCTAAATTAATGTCTGATTAATTCTGTACAAATAGCCACCAACTTAAAATTTCCTACTCTAGTTAGTATATTATGCATTCGACATTTTAAAACATTTCTTGATTTCTAGAATTCCATTCATAGATATAAGACTATGGTACTACAAGAAACTTTTACAACACATATAATTTAGGAATAGTAAAAGAAAAAACTTCTAATTAGTTATCAAAAACTTGGTACAGTATTAACAAAAAAAATCAAAAATCCTTAACAAAGATATTTATTCCTCAAACATCTTTATAAAGAAAAACAGAACCAGTGAATTTTGCCAACAATGATGCTAGTAAACCGAAAAGATAAAACTTGTCTTTTAAATAAACAGTTATCATCACTGTCTTTACCCCCATGAAGCCTTTCTACCATAATAATTGCTTGATTGGCATGTAATTCACACAAAAATGTTTTACAGAATAAATTAATAAAAATAAAATTAAAATCTAATCAGTTTACAGAAGAAAGGACAGGAAGTAGGTAGTAGGAGTGAAAACATATTTGATAATATAAATTGTAATAAAATATATTTTATATAAAAAGAA
Source organism: Pongo pygmaeus (assembly GCF_028885625.2). NCBI lineage: Eukaryota > Metazoa > Chordata > Mammalia > Primates > Hominidae > Pongo > Pongo pygmaeus. The sequence goes on along the minus strand of NC_072381.2, from coordinate 120,868,467 downwards.
CTATTTTGATAAAACTGTAATACTATTATTTCAGTCAATATCTTTACTCTATTTTCATATACTTTAAATAACTTTCCATTTTTTTACCCTAATTCAAAAGATAAACATATACACATTCTAATATTTTAGTACAATATATGTTAAAGCCTTTCCCTTAAGTATAAGTGGAATCTGTGAATACAATGGAAAATTCACTCCCTTGATTATGTTACATTATATGCCAAAGGTGGTAGAACAGTCACTCCTATGATTATTGAATTTTATCAGTCTCCGTTATAACAGACTGAAGAAAGAGATTTAAAGGAAAAGAGATTGTATAACTGGCCTAAAAGAAGCACAGTATCATGTTGTAGAGAGGGCCATGTGGCAGGGAACAGTGGCCATCTTCTAGAGGCTAAGAAGAGCCCCTGACTAACAGTAACTAGAAAAACCTAAGACCTACAACTTCAATGCACTGAACTCTGCCAACAACTAGTGACCTTGGAAGAAGTCCTTCTGCCTCAGATGAGACGGCAGCTCAACAGACCACAAATTCAGCCTGGTGAAGCCCTGAGGACAGGGTTTAACAAACGGCAGTTAACTCATGCCCAGATTCCTGACCAACGGACACTATAAAATAATAAATGTCCTTGTTTTAACCTGATAAGCTTGTGATAATTTGCTACACAGCAAGAGAAACTAATAAAGGTAGGCAATATTATCATCTCCCATTTGACAGAGGAAGAAATAGAAAGACTGTGACTTAAAAAACAAACAAAAAACCTTCCTCTCAATCCTATCACTTGTAATTTAAGAATTTCAAATTGAGGTAGTAGTTTGACTTAGAACCCGTGTTCTTAATACCTACTGCTTACTGACAATGAGAAAGCAAACTATGGTAACCTGGAAGCAAGATAAGAATATCTACATTAGAATTGGCATTGATGAAAATGTTACATATAATTCACTTTGCAGCAGATTAATTGCATATTTTTAAAAATCACAATAACTGAAGCCTTCTTACTTTAATAACAATTACATTATTTTATAGTCATATTATTTTCCTAGAATAAGGAAATACTGATTTCAGAAGGATATTCTTATTAGATATTAATATGCTTCTATCAAGGTTATCCATGATAATGAGTATTTGTTGACTTTTGATCACCAAATAGCTCCTGACCAAACAAAGAATTATTTCTTCAGATATTTTTTCCTTATTGGGGTTGTGAATCCAAGTCCCACATCTTCGAGCAAAGAAGCCAAAAACTACTTCCCAGGACAATTTTTTTTTCTTGCACCATTATGGGTCAGGAGGAAGTTAGACAGGTGTCCTAAATTTGCCACTTGGACTCATTCACTTAAGATTTTAGATCCTGAGTGAATATTTATAGGATGGGTTGGAGAAATCATGAGATTTCATTCAATATAGCAGGCATGCCCAGTTAAGAATGTCAACTAATGCACATGACTGAAAACTGCTGGAATGAAAGCTTTCTGCTTATTGAAAACCTGATGATTTATTCTTCCCTTTCATATTGTTAGCAACACCTTATGCTAACAATATATTTCCTTCTGTTTGTTAGTCATGCACAATTTCTGTTTCTTACAAAAAATCTTAACTAACAAAACAACTTACTATAAAATTTCATTTTGGGAGAAGAAAGAATTTGGGTTATTATTAAATAAGAAACCCATGTGATTTTTGTAAATATAAGGGAGAAATCTTTTATTGTACTAATAAACTATCTACATTGCATGTTAAAACTTTTTTAAGAGTATAAGAAAGCATATTTTATCTGTACATTCCTTTCTCCAGAGAAATATATTACTCATCTCTCAATTTAAAAACTATTCCTTTAGCTACCTCAGCTAAGTACTAAAAATACAAAAAATATACAGTTTCTTCTGTAAAGGAGTTTGAGGGCTAATAAGAGATAAATAAGTGAAGCAATAAATATAAATAAACTGTGATAAGCTGAAGAATATGCCAGTTGTAAGAAAAGAGTAATTTCTAGTAGTTAGGTATAAGAGGTGGTTATATTCACAATTAGACAAAAGCTAAGCAAGAGAAAAACAAGGTTAAGGCCAGAAAGGTCATTTGAAAGATAAAAATACAGAATGTAAAAATAACCAGCAAAACAAAATAAATGACAGAGGATAGATATTTGGAGAGCTGAAAGTAGTTTGGTATGCAGATTTAATAAAGACAAAAAAGAACATTTCATGAAAATAAAAGGGTCAGTAAAGGGACCTTTTATGTAAATGTATATGTACAAAAACTACAATTTCAAAAAACAAGAAGAAAATCTGACAATATTAAAAAAAGAAACACATCACCAAAAATAGTTGGAAATTTCCAAAATATTCTCAGTAATTGATAGAAAAGGTAGAAAGAAAATCAGCAATAATCTCAGACATTGAATAAGAATCAAATAAATATCCAACTGACATTAAAAGAATAACAAGAGCAGAAGGAACTTTGCTTTTTAAGCACGTGAATTTTCTGCAAAATAAAAAATATGCCAAAAACAAGCCTTATTAAAGTTAAAAAGTATTAATACTATAGTTTTTCTCTGACCATAGAGAAAACTAAATTGGAAATTAATAAAAAGGAGACACCTGAAATATCCCTAAGTATATGAGAATTAAATAACATTTTGGAATAACTTATGCATCAAAGAAAACATCACAGGAAAAATCAGGAAATATTTTGGACTAAATAAAAATGAAAATACAACATACCAAAATGTGTAAAATGTGGTCAAAGCAGTGCATACAGGTTAATTTATAGCTGTAGAGTATATATCAGAAAAAAGAAAAGTTCTAAAATCAATGATTTAAACTCTCACCATAGAAAGATGTAAAACAAGAGTGAATTAAACTAAATATTTTGTCTTTGTAATGATGAGCAGTTATAATTTTTATATGACTTGTAGGAGAAGTAATCAACCTAATATAGATAAGTAAAAGATAAAGGAATAAATTTATCTTAAATATTATGGGAAATCACCAAAGGTTTTAAACAGGTGAGGTAAATGATAAGAAGATTAAAAAAACTCTCTTAAATACCAATGACGTTGATGGTGATGATGAAGAAAAAGGAAATGATGATCATCTATTTACAATTTAGAACAATTATTACAATGTAATAGGTAAGGTTTTGTTTCACATAACTATCTCACATAATCATCATGATAACCCTATAATTAAGTACTACTAGTAATCTTCATTTTATAGATTGGGTAATTGAAGCTCAGAGGAATGAATAACTTGATTGAAACCACAAATATGGGAAAGATAAATGCAACAGAAATTGAAGAAACAGTTATTCCAAATGGAGAAATAAGTGAGATATGCCACAGAGAATTAAACACCATAACGATTAAGAAGTAATCCATTGACATTGGATTACTTCCATTGATAACAACTAGAACATCATTACTGACATCATAACTGACAAACTGATAGGTATAAAGGTGTTTTGCTACATATTAGCTGCCTAATTATCAAAATACATTACATAATGCACATAAATAATAGCAGCATTTCATGCATAATTAAAATAGTAGTTTAATAAGACAAGGATTATTCACTATGACATTAACTAATTTCAATCATCTCCAAAACTCATTAAAATGAAAAAAACATTAAAAACATCATATCTCTACTAATCTAGATGCAAGTGGAAAAAGACCCTAAAAATCTCATTGAGTTATGCTGTGAACCATAATTTAAGCCAATCCTCAAATTCCAAACTATTTCATATCTTCACAGACATAACTGAAAATACTATAGACAATTCCCAAATTAAGGAAATGGAGTGATTTTGGTGGTGGTGTTTTTCTATTAGACAATGGCTTGCAAGCATCTGTGCACATTATCACCTGGGGGGATTTGGGTAAAAAGCAGGATCTCATTCAGTGGCGACAGGGCTAAAATTCTACATTTCTGACATGCTCTTGGGTGATGTCAATGCCTTTGGTTAGTCAGTCTATACTTTGATAGCAGGGTATTGAAGAACTGTTTACTTTGTAATTATTCAAAAAGGGCTATTTTAGAAATTCTTGTTTGTATCCCCAAATTTAAATTTCATTGTTTATCAAAATTTGCTGAAAACTGCCCATAATTACTTTGTGTTTATATAACACTTGATTTTACTTAGTGGATGCTTTAAAAATGTATTCATCCACCACCAGACTCAAGACAGTGAAGAGTCCTAACACCACCAAGATCCCTGGTGATACTCTTTAAAAACCTCTATATCTCCCTTCCATCCCTGCCCTATTTCACCCACAACAGTTCCTAAACTCGAGGCCTCTATTAACTTAAAAATAATGGCTCAAAACTTCCCAAATCTTATGAGAGATACAGATGTGTAGATCCATGAAGCTGAACATCACCAAACAGATTCAATCTAAAAAGGACTTCACTAGGACACATCATAATCCAATCATAAAAACTCAAAAAGAAAATTGCAGAAGATAAAAGTGACCCATCACATATAAGAGAATACTTCTAAGGATATCAACAGATTTCTCAGCAGAAACCTCACAGGTGAGGAGTGAGATGATATATTTAAAGTGCTAAAAGAAAAGTACTACCAACCAAGAATACCTTACTTGGCAATGTTGCCCTTCAGAAATGAAGGAGACATAAAAGCTGATAAACAAAAGCTGAAGAACTTCATGACTACCAGGTCTACCTTACAATAAATGGCAATAGAATTGTTAAACTGTGAAGCCCAAAGTTAGCAGATGGAAGGAAATAATAAAGATCGTGGCGGAAATAAATGAAATACAGAATAGGAAAACAACAGAAAAGATAAACAGTTGGTTTTTAAAACAACTTTAAAAATTGACAAACCTTGCACGGGACTAACCAAGAAAAAAGAGACATGACTTAAACAAATTATAAATGTATAAGGAGACATTACAACTGACACCATAGATACCAAAAGGTCATAAGAAATGACTGTGGGGAATTGTATGCCAACAAATTAAATAACTTAGAAAAAAATGAATAAATTCCTAGAAAAATACATCTTGCCAAGACTGAATCATGTGAAAATAGAAAACTTGGTCACACCAAAAATAACTAAGGTGATTGAATCAGCTACAAAAAGCTTTCCAACAAAGAAAAGCTCAGGAATAGATGGCTTCACTGCTGAATTCTAACAAACATTTAAAACATTAACACCAAGCCATCTCAAACTCTTCCAAAAAGATGAAGTAGAGTGAACACTTCCGAACTTATGCTGTAAGGCAAGCATTTCCCTGACACCCAAGTCAGACAAGGAGACTACAAGAAAAGAAAATCAATGGCATTTCAGAGACATTGGTAAAAGGACACAAAATTTTAGTTAAATAGAATGATTAAGTTGAAAATTTCTATTGTACAACATGGTGACTATAGTTAATAATGCTGTATTCTGTTCTTTAAAAAATAAATATAATAGCAACAGTAAGAGGGACAACAAATAAATAAAAATGAATACTATTGTACCATAGCTTACCACAGGGAACATATGGAAAAAAAAGAAAAATTACAAGCCAATGTCCTTGATGAATGTAAATGCAAATATCCTCAACAAAATGCTAGCCAACCACATTTGATTCAACAGCACATTGTAAGTATCATAAAACATGATCAAGTAGGATTTATCCCAGGAATGCATGGATGGTTCAACATATATGAATCAAAATGTGATATACCACATTAACAGAATGAAGGACAAAAATTATATGATCATCTCAATAGATGCTGAAAAAGCATTTGACAAAATTTAACACTGTTTCATGACAAAAACTTCCAACAAATTAGGTTTAAGCAGAATGTACCTCAACACAATAAAGAACATATACAACAAGCCAATAGCTAACATCCTACACAATGGCAAGATGCAGAAGGTTTTTCCTCTAATTTTAGGAAAGAAACAAAAATGCCCAGTTTCACTACTTCTATTCAACATAGGACTGGTAGTCCTAGACAAAGCAATTAGACAAGGAAAAGTTAAAGGCATCCAAATTGGAAAAGAAGAAGAAAACCTGTCTCTGTTTGCAGATGACATGTTCTCATACACAAGAAACCCTAGACACTCCACCAATAAACTGTTAAAAAGAATTAAAAACTCAGTCAAGTTGCAGGATACAAAATCAACATACAAAAATCAGTTGCAATTCTATACATTAACAATGAACTCTCCAAATCAGAAGTTAAGTAAACAAATCATATTTACCAGAGCATCAAAAAGAATAAAATACTTAAGAATAAGTTTAACCAAGGAAATGAAAGGCCTGTACACTCAAATTATAAAGCATTGATTAAAGAAATTGAAAACATCAAAAATAAATGGAAAAATACCCTATGTTCATTGATTGGAAGAGTTAACATTGTTTAAATGGCCACTCTACCCAAAGTGTTCTACAGAGTCAATACAATTGCTTTCAAAATTCCAATTACATTTTTCACAGAAATAGAAAAAAAAATTTAAAATACAAAAGGAACCACAAAAGACTGCAAATAGTCAAAGAAATTTTATAAAAGAAGAACAAAGCTGGAGGCATCATACTTACTGATTTCAAAATATATTATGAATCTATAGTAATCAAAACAGGAAGTTGCTGGCCTAAAAATACACTAATACCAATGGAGCAGAATAGAGAGGCTAGAAATAAACTCATAGACAGGGTCAACTGATCTTTGACTCAGTGCCAGGAATAAACAGTAAAGGAAACACAGTCTCTTCAACAAATGGTATTGGTAACACTGGGATATCTATATGCAGAAGATGAAATTGGATTCTTACTTTATACCATATACAAAAATCAACTCAAAATGGATTAAAGATGTAAATATAAGACCTGTAATTATAAAAATCCTAAATAGAATAAAGGGACTAAGCTCCTTGACATTGGCTTTATCAATGATTTTTTTGGATATAATACCAAAAGTTCAGGCAACAAAAGCAAAAATAAACAAGTGGGACTGCATCAAACTAAAAAAAGCTTCCTTGCACAGCAAAGGAAACAATCAACAAACTGAAAAGGCAACCTACAGAATAGAAAAAAAATATTTGCAAATGATCTATTGAATAAGAAGTTAACATCCAAAATATGTAAGGAACTCATGAAACTCAATAGCAAGAAAACAAAAACCCAATGGAAACGATGGGCAAAGGACCTGATTATACATTTCTCCAAAGAAGACACACAAATGACCAATAGGTATATGAAATCGTGCTCAGCATTGCTAATCATCAAATAAATGCAAATCAAAACCACAATAAGATATCACCTCACAGCTGTTATGATGGCCATTATCAAAGATACAAAAGATAACAAAAGTGTTAGAATGGGTGTGGAGCAAGGGAAATTCTTACACACAATTGGTGGAATGTAAATTGGTATAGCCATCATGTAAAGCCGTATGAAGATTCCCCCAAAAATTAAAAATAAAACTACCAATGATCCAGCAATCCCACCACTGGGGATATATTCAAAGCAAGTGAAATCAGTATCTCAGAGATACAGCTGCACTCTCACATTCTTTGCAACATTATTTCCAATAGCCAAGATACAGAAGCAAACTGTTTCCATGGATAGATGAAAGCATAAAGAAATTGTGATTTATATCTATATGTTTCATATTCATAATATGTATATATTTATATACATACATATACACACATAACAATGGAATATTATTCAGCCTTTAAAAAGCAGGAAATCTTGCTATTTCTGACAACATAGAAGAAACTGAAGGATATTCTGCTAAATAAACAAGTCAGTCACAAAAAGACAAATATTGCATGATATCACTTATAGGTGGAATCTAAAAAACTTATGAACTTATTGAAAGGGAATACAATGATGGCTGTCAGTATTTACAATCATAATTAAAATAATTTTACTGTGTTTTGTATAATATTATAATTTAAAGTTTATTCTAGTCTTATAAATAAACACATATATTAATGCTTCTATGCTTTAATATAACATATTCCATAGGCATAATAAGTTTAATAAAGAGGAGAAATTAGGCCTACATATCTTGTCCATCTCAATTATTTTCCACACTGTATTATTTTGAGAGAGTGGAGTATTTCAACCTCGTTACACAAATTTTGATTTTGCTTCCAGAAGAGTAAGTTCTCAAAAAAACCCAATTTAGAAAGTTAATTCCTAACCATTAAGTATTCAAGAACATTCTAAAATAACTATGTAATGGTTTTTTCAAAAGTACATAAACAAGAAATAAGGATAGGAAGCAATTTAAAATATAATCATATTAATTTTAATAACTAATTACTAAGTTCTAAAGATGAACCCTTTTCCCTTTCAATCATAATTGAATAAATGAAGTGAAATTTGATAAATATTTCTCTATGAATCTTAGGAAGTAAAGTTATACATCCTTAATGTTAAAATTTTAAAAACAAATATTTATGGCATTTTTCTGACAGTATCAGCATCTAAATCAATCACTATACAATGAAGAAGTAAATTTCTCAAATTAATTCTCAAAAGTGAACTGAATAGTAATTTATACTCATATTTCTTGAACAGTTGAATAATTACCATAATTTAAGCATTACATCAACCATAAAAATAAGAAGAAAAATTTTTTCCAGTAAACATATGATTTTAAAAATCACTCGTTCTTTCCACAAATCACATAGAAATTAATATAAATGAAACCTGCAAACATTTCTAGTTACAGAGCATATGCTATAATTTATTAATATATAGGGAAGGGATGATCTGAAAATCTTTAAAAGATTTTAAAACATAAAAGCCATGAACAAGGATTGATATATATAAGCTATTCAAATAACGAATGTAAATTCAATATAATCAATCATTTGTAAAGGAATGAACAAATCCCAGCATCCCAATAGACAGGCTTTTCTTTCAGGAAAACATAAATTAAGAACACAAACCTTGACTACAAGATAGAAAGAATATTCCAATTCTTTCCTAGAAGTAAATCTGAAGTCTTCAGCAGCCTACCTCTAACTACAACAAAAATGAAATGTAAAACACATATGTAGTATAGATTAGGAAATTAATGATGAGAGGTAATTACTTAAAGAGGTAACTTAAATACTGCTAACTCAAAATCTTTAATGAAAGATCAGATTATTTTCAGAATGTGCTAAAGTAAAAATAAGACTACTCAGATGGAAAATAATTTCAAGTGGGGTTATATGAGAACAGTATTTAACCCTCAGTTAAAGTATAGAATTAATCAGAAAACCAAAACATTTCAGTTGGCTGCATTGCTTAGTACATAATAATCACCGAAAAATTTAAGTATAGCGTTTATTGGTTCCATGAGGGTTTTTACAGAGAAATTCATCATCACAGACATTCGCAGACCTTTATTTATCAAAGGTCAATACACGTTTTTGTATTAGTCAAGTCAGGAAATGTATATATATCATCACTTTGGACAAAAGCACCATTCTTTTCTGAATGATATTATGGTCATTAGAAGTAAATACTCTCTCAACACTTACCTGTATTTTAATAGGCCAGGAAAAGTTGCTGACGTACACATAGAATGTAATGTTAGGATTGCTTCTAAAGTTAAATTTTTCATAGGAAAAACTATCTCTGTATTCCTTTATATTATTCTTGGAAACCATAGGAGTCTCTTCCCCAGATATTGTTCCAGCTAAAATGTAAATAATTTAAATAATTAATATTAGGAAATATATTTATGAATTTAAAAATGCATATTATAGTTAATTTTTTATAATTGCTCTTATAAAAATACAATTATCAAAATATACTGTTTATAATTTTGAATTAAAGAAAATAAGTTTGCCATAAATATAATGGAAATAAATTTAGTATAAAAATTATTTTTAAAAATGCTACCACTGATTAAGTGCTATGTACTAGGCACTGGCTTAGAGACTTTATATTATTTTTTTAAACCAATAATATCCCAGAAGTATTATCACCTCCATTTTTCAGATTTCAACGTGAGCCTCAGAAAGATTAAAGCATTTGCCCCAAGTTTATAGCTACTAAGCAGTTGGAACTCAGGTATATGTGGCTCTAGAAACTGAGCTCATTCTGTTTACAATGCCACAGAGCATTTAAAAAGAAATCAGACCATATTTTCGTGTGTCTCAATCCAATTAAAAAATGTGAAAAAATCAATTTATTTGTCTTACCACAAATTGAACCATCATTGCTTTAAATAAATTGGGTGGAGGCCATAATTTAAAACATGAGCTAAATGCTCAATTGGTTAAACACATATTGAGTGCTGAATAAATATTTACTGAAGTTAATAAAATAGAACAAAGCATTTCCAACAATCTTAGCAATACTTTCACCTTAATCAACAGTAAAAATAAGTAGAATTAGTATACTGAGTAATTGAATTAATTTTTAACTAACCACTTATTCCATAATCACCTTGTGTGCATTTATAAAATGCAGATTCCATGACTTCATCTCCAAATCTGATAAATAAAAATTTCTGAGATTTGGTCTGGGAATCTGAAAGAACACGTGATTTCTTGCATACTAAAATTATTGTTCTAAAGTGATTAGAAATGTATTATAGACATTTTTGTAGACACATTTTTAAACCCTTACAGTTTTTTTACTGGTCAGAAATAACTTTCAAATTAACACGACAAGTTATTATGAATTTTTCCTTAATGAAACCCATAGCGCCAACATTTTGCTATTAAGTTTGGTACTAATAGTAACAAAATGCCTATTCGCCTGAATTTCCATTTTTTCAATGTAATATATAAATTTTGGAATTGCAAAAGATCTCTTAATTCTTGAATTCTATGTATCCATAATATTCTACATATTAAAATAGCATAATGACTTAAATTTCAGAAATCAAATATAAATTTCTAAGAATCTATAAATTTTCTATAAAAAAGAAACAATTTCCAGCATATTTATGCAACAGTATACCTTTAATATAGAAAATAGATACCAATAAAATTTTTAGAATAAAAGTAAAAATAAAATTAAAGTAAGAATACATTTCATAATTGAACATAAAAATCTGAACAGCTTCTCAGATATACTTTTTAAGTCAGTAATTTAAATTTATTAACCTTATTATGAAACATATATTATGTATCAGTTTTTTAACTCCTCTGAGCACTGAAGCTGACAAGAGGGGTTATATTTTCTAAGCTTGACAATAATAGATGTTTATTGTAATCAGCATGTACAGAAGAATTCCATTGTTTTATATAAATATTAAGGCTAATAATTAAATTTATAGTTTCAATAGTGAATCAAATAATTGAAATTTCAGTCTCTTTAGTCATTAAAGAAGCAATTTATCTTAATTAAAATCACATTTTATAACACTGCCACTTAAAAATTTAATTTAGTGTATAATATGTTACCAATCTAATTTTAATTGAATAAAGGAGAAAGTTAACAAAATAATGAAGCTCTACTCATGTTTCTACTTATTATTTTTATCAGTAACAGCAAAATAATTATGGCATATAACATTTTTAAATTTCATTTAATTAACAGTAGATCATGTTAGAACAACTTCCAGATAGGAACACATGTAAAAGAGATATGACATCAACATTTTTTTACCTGTTGAACCGACAGACCACGTAATGTTGAGATTAAAGTTGTTTGATGCATTAATTGATATATCCAGATTTTTGTTCGACTACCAGAAAAGAAAATATTAAGGTTAAAAAATAAAAATTACACTAGATATATATGATTTAGTCTACTGATTTAATTATGTCTGTTTATTCCTTAAACTCTATACATTTTGTAAATATTCAACTGAATATATGTAGATGCCATTTATACATTTTAATGAAGAAAATGTGTAATAAATTCAAAGGTAGATATGAAGTTCCTCATTTATCTTCTCTATTATAATTTGGTCTTTTGTATGCAAGCCAGAGGCTCCTGTAATTTAACATTTTTATTTGGATTGTCTTTGCTTAGTTGTAGACTAAGCTTAGTTTAAATTTGATATTTGTATTTTGATTCTTTTTGCTAGGTTTAAATGATACAGGTTTGGATTACTCCCAAGCAATTTTATAACAATATAAGATTATTTTTTTGAAAGACTTCTTCTTAGGTGTATATTTTTATTATTACACTCATATTTTCTAGTGGGAAAAATTACATAACCTAAAACTTTCAGGTAAAAATGATGAACCTACTCCAAAAAAACAGCAGATCACATTGTTTACACAGTTATAGAGAGGAACACTGAGAATTTAATTTTATGCCAGTCAACCCGCTTCTTGTCATTCATTAGTGGAGTACAGACTCTTTCCATTTAATTTCAGGGAAATATGCCTAAGAGATTTCTTTAAATGTTATTTGTGATTTTCTTACTCCAAGAGGTAAGGAGCAGAAAGTAGGTATACTTACAACTATTTGTTCCTGTGGAAAGGCAAAGAATGATGGTCATAATGGATAAGTTTAGCTTCAGATACTGAGTGTATTATGCTTTATTTTAAATATTCCCTACAAAGACTTGTAGAAAATTCCATACTGCTAAGATCTAGCTAGTGAAATGGAGTAAGAGAGATAGAGAATATATTAATTCCTTAGTTTTACTATTTTTCTAAATATGATAAAGCAGGTAAGCCAATAGAAAATATATTCCCAATTTTCTCAGTGGCTCTTAGGAGAAAGTAAATATGGAAGCAACTAAATTCCCCTTTTCTGATATAACAGTCTTAGGGGAAAACTGACAAGGAAAATGGCCTTTCCCTGATGAATAGCAGGAGAAATAAGGAACATCATAAAAAGCAAAGGCTGCTGGATGATGTGTGATGGCCATCCCATTTAACAGACGTATAAGCCCCAATCTTATGCCTCCAAATAACATCTACTCTTAATGATTTCCCTACATGGAAGAACAGCTTAGTCTCTATGAAGAACTCTTAACAGTGTTCCATATCCATCAAATGATATTGTCACAGTTTCCAGGAAGCAGATAAGATTTCAACAAGAATGATCATCTTGAAAGAGCATGTAAAATAAAATTTGTTATAATAAGGTTGAGTGATTGTCATGTATATTTTTAGAGTAGTACATAGTAATATTGTGGAGAAAGCATCTGAGAATTTGAAGTAGTCAAAGAAAAATAAAATCTTGGATTTTAAATACATAGAGTAAATCAGAAGGCTATTATATTATGCATCATAGTGATATTCATAAATGGCCATGAATATAAGGAAGTTAACTTCCTTCTTATTTTCTATTGATTATCAATTAATACTGAATTCTATTGACAAGCTGTTAACCCTTCTGCAGTACATGCCACAAAACTGTCAAAACATATTGAGATTTTCCTATTTCTTTTAAGATATCAGTGAACACAGAGTTGGCATAAATTCAATGGAAGGCCAGAAAAATAACTGAGTAACTCTTTGACTGTAACAATAAATGCAGAATACTTTTATGTCAGCATGCAGACAGGGACTATTCAATCGATTATGTTGCTCAGTTGTGGTATACAAATATACTTCCAAATATACACAATGTAGTCCTAAGGAAAATCCAGATATCAAAGGTAGATATCTGGTAGCAAATGTTGATTTATGTCATCATAATAAACTAACCAGGCTTGAATCCAGTAACAGTTTCATATACAGTAAATCATTTTCATGAAGCAATGAAAAGAATTAGTGAAGAGTCAGATAACCTTAGATTGAAATTTCAGGTCTTTAATGTACAGGCTGATTGATTAGGGGGAAATTACTTTTCCTTTCCAAAAATCACTTTTCTAATCTCTAAAATGGGGATGTAATTACTTCCCTCAAGAAGCTCTTGTGAGCATTAAATGAAATAATTTCTGGAAAAAACTTTGGTTTCAGCCCATAGTGCTCATAACTGTAGTGTTAACATTATTAGGTATAGTGACAGGGTATATTCTTTTTCTTCTCTTTCTTCATCTTCATCTTCACCCAGAGGACTGGGAACTCAAAAAAAGAACATGCTCTGAGGAGTGGATTTTTTTTTACTATTAATGAAACGGATCCAAAAAGTCACTTTTTTATGAAAGTAAAGGATGGTGAAAACAGTATACCCTTAAGGAGGCTTAAATCTTTATTTCTCTTGAAATTGCCTCTTCTTAATTACGTGTATCTTATGCTGGATGAGATTAATATGAGCATAACTGTTGTCGCTAAAAGGTCACACAAAATTTCCAATTGATATTAAAAAAAACCTATAAAACTCTTTTTGAACTTTTAGTTCATTCTCTATCAATTCCAAGTTTAGGCAATGCTGAATTATATGGTACCATAACTAAAGCAATATAAAAAGCATTTAGGGTTTAAAAAGCTGTACTGTTCAAGAAGTGCACTGTAGTTATTCCAGTAAGTGATAAAATCAGTGATTTAGAACATTGTTCATTAGATATGGATAAGTTTGGCAAAATAACGTTATACAGAAACCTATTCAGAAATTGTTCACATGAAAGCACTGGCTAGAAGTGATGGATAGTGAGTTAAAATTAAATCTGTTTTTCAAAATGTAGGAAATGTATAAATAATTATCTACTTTTTATTATTATTTTCTTATAGAATAAGAAGCCTTGGCCAATAATACATAACAATTTCAGAGATTATTCTCAGGTGAATATATCTTTAAAGAGGGTTACACAAAATGATATTATAAGCATTCTTAGTGATGCCTCTCATGACAGTTATGCATCAAGCTTCAGAGAACACTTTTCTGGTTTCTTGGCTTCAATTGGACAAGATAGTAGAAAGTAAAACAAAGCTGGGACATTGGAAAGCACTTGGGATTGCTGGAAATTGAAGGAGAAAATGACAAAAAGACAAGCAAACTAGAATTGTGGCTAATCTGGACATAAGTGTATGACACTATGGACAATACTGTGGAGGAATATTATTCACTCTCAAATTTGAGTCAGATATCTCTCTTATATCAAATTTCTTAGATCTTCAAAGAACCCCACAGGTTTGGAATTACTATTAATCAACAAGCTAAAGGTAAAGAATGACCTCCGATACATGCTACAACATGGATGAACCTTGGAAACACTATGCTAAGTGAAATAAGCCAGATACAAAAGAACAAATGATTACATTTATATGAGGTACCTAGAGTAAGCCAATTAATACAGGCAGAGAGTAGAATAAAGATACCAGGGGCTGCAGAGAAGTGTGGAATGAGGCATTATTGCTTAATAATCATAGAGTTTCTGTTAGGGATAATGAAAATGTGGATGATGGTGATGATTGCATCACACTGTAAATATACTTAATGCCATTGAATTATATACCTAAAATTATTTAAATAAATGTTATTTTATATCTATTTTACTACAATAAAAAGTCAATGGTAATTATAATGCAAGTATAAGAACTTTATCACATTGATAAATGTAGTTTCTGAGACTGTTAATATATCTATATAGAAACAGATAATCAGTGAAGGACAGCTTGTATTTGAAACAAAATATCTTTAAAATCCTTATTTAAAAGTCAAAACTTTAAATGTATTCCCCAAGAATACAGTCATTCTTAAAGTCTAGGGAATAAAGAGTCACATAAAATGTAAAATGAACTCTTCTTTTTTTTGGTGATGGGGGAGACAGAATGCTATTTTACTGGAAAAGAAAAATTTAAGAAATTATATTAGTTGTCAGCAAGTCCAGTGAACTACGTTAAAAGGAAAGGAGTTGCAAAATGTCACAGTATTAATATATTTAGATGTTTCACCTACTTGAAAAACCATTAAATATATGATATGGATTTAACATCATTTAACAATATGGATGAATTCATAATAATATATATATTTAACATAACTTCATTTCAACTGTATGAGTGTCAGTTTTGAAAGAACTAAAATTCAACCCAAATAAACCCTATGGTTGATATTTCCATTCTCAGGATTTTCAAATTAATAAAGTCTCAGATGGATAGCAAAATATGTGTGTTATTTCGACACAACCTAAGAGTCTTTACCTGAATTGATGGATTGAAATTAAAATTCACAATGAATCTTTCATGTATTTAAACTTCAAAAGCTTATACAATATATCAATGATGTGGTAATTTCATTAAAGGAGCCATCATTTATATAACTCAGATAAACTACTGACTGAGAAAAACGACAAATCCTGTCACTGTGGAATGGTATAAAGGAAAGGCAAATATATTTAATATAGTATGCTTTGAATTCATTAGTTTTATTTATTTATTTATTTTTTGAGATGAAGTCTCGCTCTGTCGCCAGGCTGGAGTGCAGTGGCGTGATCTCGGCTCACTGCAACCTCCACCTCCTGGGTTCAAGCAAATCTCCTGCCTCAGTCTCCTCAGTAGCTGGGACTACAGGCGCGCACCATCATGCCCAGCTAATTTTTGTATTTTTAGTAGAGACGGGGATTCACCATGTTGGCCAGGATAGTCTCCATCTCTGGGCCTCATGATCTGCCCACCTTGGCCTCCCAAAGTGCTGGGATTACAGGTGTGAGCCACTGCGCCCGACCGAGTTTTATTTTTAAATAAGAACAGTCCGCGCTTGTATAATTATCGGCATAAATTTTGTTACAAGACATATAAAGGGAGAAATTATATTTAATTTAAAATATAGGGCTATTTGCAAAATCTAAAATATCAAACTCACAAATTATTGAATCACGAAGAGAGAAAAAATTAATAGGATTAGTAGTTTCTACAAAGGCCCCACAATATGATAATTCTGAGAAGAGGTAAAATCAAATGAAATACGAAAAAAAAAGTTGTGTCCATTGACAGTAGGATAATTATACTTTAAAAGATAACAATCTTTCCTCACCTGTTCTGGGTTTGCTATAAAGTTTATGGCAGTATGGTGGCGATCATCTTCCTGTAATAAGCTGAAGGTAAACTGATAATCAATCAAAAGGCTGTCTGTAGGGAGGAAAAAAAGTACAATCTTGATATGTACTTTAAAAACTGTCTAAAAAGCAAAATTTAGGTTACAATATATTGTACACTGATATTTAAAATGATTATTGTTAAATACTAGTGGTATATTTAAGTATAACAAAATACAAATCTTTGTCCTCAATCAACAAAAAGCAAAACATAGTTACAGAAGAAGTACTAATGCCTTAAAAATTATATTTATTATTTCTGATGCTATCACAAAGTTAAAACATTATAGACATGCTGGAAACTATACAAAAGTAAGAGAATACGATAAAAATTATCTATAATTTTATAACTAGAAGGAAATACAGTTAACATTTTGGTGCATTTTATTCCAGTTAGAATTCTGTAGCTATAAAGATAGACATTTTCATAAAACTTTGTAACTTTCATAAACTCAAAATTCTTTGAAAACATGAAGTTTGATAGCTAAATAATATTTCTCATATAATGTATTTACTTGTTTTTCCATTGTGTTCACTTCTACTTTTAGTAATTTTAAAATGATTCTATGATAAACATCATTTTACAGATACACCCTTTATTCACAATGATACAAGGAATTCTGGGAAAAGATATTTTTAATTTTGTCCATACATAATGGTGGAACCAAGGTGAAACATTTAAATGTCATAAGTCATGAGTGGCTATGCATATTACATGAAGGTGACGTATTGCTAATAACTAATTAAACTTCTGCTTTTATAAAAATTATTTCCAATTATTTTAAATAAATATAAATTACTTCTGTCTTTTGGATACACACCTTTCATATACCCTTAACCATTAAAAAGTATTAATATAGAACATACAGATTAAATTATATTAACTGAATTTATTTTTAAAACTATTAAGGCATTATTCGTATGCTTACTTGTATACTTTATAAGATTCACCCTATATATTTATTGTATAATTTAGTGTAAGGCAACATTTTGAATAAGAATTTATAGGTATCCTTATATCTGAAAATGAGAATTATGTAGTAGGTCATAGTTCCGATTTTCATCTGACTGCCAAAAAATCGCAGAGGAAAATTCAATGTGCCAGTGTTCTAGGCCCTGGAGATACAATAAAAAAATAAAAATTTCTGTCCTCTTGCAACTAATACTCTACTGAATGAACATCAGTCTTTTGGAGAAGAATAAACCGGTGAAGAGGAGAGAGATACTGTTAGGCAGGAGTATGCTTCCAGCTTTCAGAAGAAACATTTAGAGAATTGAGATAGTAAGAGAATAAGCCATGGAGTTTACCAGAAAAAAATATTCCAGGCAGAGAGGACAAGTACAAAAACCTCAAAGCAAGAGCAAGCCCTAACTGTGATTCTTGTAAAGGCTGTGCCAGTAATACAGGCAGGAGGTAATGGAGGCCAGGGTAACAGCCGTGAGGGCCACAGGAAGTGGTCAAATACAGGGAATGTATTTTGAAGGTACAGCAAACGGGATTAGCTAAATAAAAGAACGCAGCCTTTGTAAGAAAGAAAGGCAAAGTTTTATTTGTTTTTTTTTTTTATTTTTTCCTAAGACCAAGCAAAAATCACCATTAACTTAAATGGAGAAGAGGTTTGATTGCGATGGAACTTGGGGGAATAATTAGGAGCTTAATTTTAAAGATATTAAGTTTGAGAAATTTGTTGAATAGCCAGATGTTGAGTCAAGCTCAGGAGCATGCGTAGTAGATAACAATTTGTAAATTATCAGAAATTACATGGGATTGAAAGCCATGAAGGCAGGAAATCGTCTTTGTAGATAGACAAGAGGTCCAAGAGATTAGCCCTGAGGCAGACCAATGTTAAATAATCAGAGCCTGAAGAGAAACTGGCAAAGGAGACTGAGAAATGGCTACTCCAGGAGAGAAAAAGAAACCCAGAATTTAGTGCTATGGACATCAAGTAAATACAATGTTTAAAAGACTGAGTAGTGATCACCTTGGACAAATGCAGCTGAGTGAGATTCAAATGTAGGGCTGCAGTCTTGAGAAAGAGAATATCTATTTAGAATGAAGAAAAAAATATCACGAAGGAAAAGCAAGCACTTCAAAACTATTTCCACAAATTTGTCTGCTCAAGCATCTTTATTTTTTCAAGACTGCAACTAAGCATTAAGAAGTCGGGAAATAAATGCCCTTTAGGAGGTAGGAACTGGGAGACTTCAGACCCTGGAGCAGTCCTGAGTAAAGGCTGCAATGCCCCAGACCTACAGACATTTTTCTGTCTATATAGACTCCAGCATCTGCCACAAATATGCCCAACCACATTCTTGGCCAGGCATTCAAGCATGATTTTCTCTCTTCTTATATTTAATAGAGTTGAAAATACTAGATCAGTATGAAGTATCTTGTGTACGGTAATGATCAATCCTAATGTCAATCAGGCTAAAAATACAAAGCTGAGATCTAGAACAAAATTAGTAGGAGTATTAATCAATTCAAGTGTCTAATAAGAATACCAATGAATGAATGTGCATTACTATAAAGAAAGAAAATTTAGACTTCTACACAACATGTTTCCTTTTAAAGCTGCTTAGAATGAAATTACTCCAGAAGCCGACTACACAATCTTCCACTTAACTAGGAGATACACTTCTCCTCAGAATTTCAAAAATCATGATGGTGTATTTGGTTATGAATGGAAAATTTACCTGGCACTTAAACATGAACTTAATGCTGAAATATGCTCTGAACTTCTTAGCTAAGTAGGGTACAGGATATAAAACATTAAAATTTAAAATATGTCTCAAGTTTATCCATAAATGTACATAACTTGAAAATAAATTTTTATGCCGCATTAATGAACTACTCTATTATGGTATAAAGAAATTATAACATGATTGACTATAAATCAATTCAAATAATTTATTGCTTAATTGATAAATACAGAGAAATGACAAATTAGCATGAAGAATAAGTATGATCAAGACATGTAAGAAAACTTCAGTTTTAGATTGGGGAAATAACAAAGTTTATGCCAATTGGAAAAAAATTAGTAGAAAAGAAAAAATTGCTAAGAGAGGAGAGGGAGTAGGAATTTTGGAACTATTCCCTGAGGTAGGTAAAAGGTGATGGGATCTTGTGAAAAAAACATAAAGACTGAATATACACAACATGCAGAGAGGAGATCATACTGAACACACAGCAGGAAGGGAAATGTGGTGGCGGGATCATATGGAAGCTCCCTTTGGATTGCTTCCATTTTCTCAATAAAATCAGAAAGGCCATCAGCTGAGAAAGAGAATGGAGGATGAGGGGTTGGGAAATGTGAGGGCAGGGGAAATATCTAAAGCAGTCATTAAAAAGAGGGAAAGTAAATATACTGAGGAAATATAGTATTTGTAGTGATAGCAGACAGACAAATTCCTAGGTGGACAGGGACAGGTCCCCGGTGAAAGCCAACCTTCAAGCCAAAGATAGCCTAAAGCCTGAAAAATTGAACTGCCAGTTCTGGATAGAGTCCACAACCAGAGTGAGAACTTCTATCACCAACCCACCCACTCTCTCAATTGGTTCCTGGTGTATGGTGCCTTTTAACTAATTGAATGCTGCTTTTTCCAAGACCACCCATGGACCAATTAGCAAGTACCAGCCTGCCCCCATTTTAAGCCCATAAAAACCCCAGACACAGCCTCACAGAGGGCTACCCACTTACAGGGTCCCCTCTCTCCACTGAGAGCTTGAGAGCTTGAGAGTTTGAGAGCTTTCCTTCTGTTGCTCAACAAAATTCTTCTCTGCCTTACTCACTCTCCGGTGTCCACATACCTTATTCCTCTTGGTCACGAGACAAGAACCCAGAACTCACTAAGCTGTGGGTGGTGGAAACAAAAGACCTGTAACCCTCCCATTCACCAAGCTGCAGGTGGTAGGAACAAAAGAGCTGTAACACTTCATTCCACTTGCTGAACAGTGGGAGCAAAAGTCATTGCACACCATTCCTTCCTGCTCACCGAACAACGGGAGCAAAAAAGCCACTGGGTGCCACTCCCTCCCACTCGCTGAACTACAGGAATGAAGAAGCTGAAACAGTATGAGATTGGTGAGCATGCATCTGAAGTGAGACTGATTAGTATATCTGTATGTTTTTCTACAGCAGAGTGTTCAAAAAAAGCTTAGAAATTAGTTGATACTGTTATTAGAGTTTTGTCTGTGGATAGAGGATGAAGTAAAGACAGGGCAACGAAGTTGAGAATATATTCATTAGAGAGTATTATATATATTACTATTCAAAATTTTTTTTTATTATTATACTTTAAGTTCTGGGATACATGTACAGAATGTGCAGGTGTGTAACATAGGTATACATGTGCCATGGTAGTTTGCCATCAACCTGTCATCTGTATTAGGTATTTCTCCGAAGGCTATCCTTCACCTTGCCTGTCACCCCCTGACAGGCCCTGGTGTGTGATGTTCCCCTCCCTGTGCCCACATGTTCTCGTTGTTCAACTCCCACTTATGAGTGAGAACATGCAGTGTTTGGTTTTCTGTTCTTGTGTTAGTTTGCTAAGAATGATGGTTTCCAGTTTCATCCATGTACCTGCAAAGGACATGAACTCATTCTTTATTATGGCTGCATAATATTCCATGGTGTATATGTGCCACATCTTCTTTGTCCAGTCTAACATAATGGGAATTTGGGTTGGTTCCAAGCCTTTGCTATTGTGAATAATGCTGCAATAAACATATGTGTGCATGTGTCTTTATAGTAGTATGATTTATAATTTTGGGAGTATATACCCAGTAATGGGATTGCTAGGTCAAATAGTATTTCTAGACTTAGATCCTTGAGGAATCGCCACACTTTTTTCCACAATGGTTGAACTATTTACACTCCCACCAACAATGCAAAAGCATTCCTATTTCTCTACATCCTCTCCAGCATCTGTTACTTCCTGACTTTTTAAT
The DNA here is from genome assembly GCF_028885625.2 of Pongo pygmaeus. Classification (NCBI taxonomy): domain Eukaryota; kingdom Metazoa; phylum Chordata; class Mammalia; order Primates; family Hominidae; genus Pongo; species Pongo pygmaeus. Next base: position 120,846,662 of record NC_072381.2, on the reverse strand, counting down.
GATCATCATTCTAACTGGTGTGAGATGGTGTCTCACTGTGGTTTTGATTTGCATTTCTCTAATCACCAGTGATTATGAGCATTTTTTCATATTTTTGTTGGCCACAGAAACATCTTCTGTCTGTTCATATCCTTTGCCCACTTTTTGATGGGGTTGTTTGATTTTTTTCTTGTAAATTTGTTTAAATTCCTTGTAGATTCTGGATATTAGCCCTCTGTCAGATGGATAGATTGCAAAAATTTTCTCCCATTCTGTAGGTTGCCTGTTCACTCTGATGATAGTTTCTTTTGCTGTGCAGAAGCTCTTTGGTTTAATTAGATCCCATTTGTCAATTTTGGCTTTTGTTGCAATTGCTTTTGGTGTTTTAGTCATGAACCCTTTGCCCATGCCTATGTCCTGAATGGTATTGCCTAGGTTTCCTCCTAGGGATTTTATGGTTATAGGTCTTACTTTAAATACTTAATCCATCTTGAGTAAATTTTTGCATAAGGTGTAAGGAAGGGGTCCAGTTTCAGTTTTCTGCATATGGTTATCCAGTTACCCCAACAGCATTTATTACATAGGGAATCCTTTCCTCATTGCTTGTTTCTGTCAGGTTTGTCAAAGATCGGATGGTTGTAGATGTGTGGTATTATTTCTGAGGCCTCTGTTCTGCTCAATTGGTCTATATGTCTGTTTTGGTACCAGTACCGTGCTGTTTTGGTTACTGTAGCCTTGTAGTATAGTTTGAAGTCAGGTAGCATAATGCCTCCAGCTTTGCTCTTTTTGCTTAGGATTGCCTTGGCTATGCAGGCTCTTTTTTGGTTCCATATAATTTAAAGTAGTTTTTTCTAATTCTGTGAAGAATGCCAATGGTAGCTTGATGAGAATAGCACTGAATATATAAATTACTTTGGGCAGCATGGCCATATTCACAATATTAATTCTTCCTATCCATGAGCATGGAATGTTTTTCCATTTGTGTCTTGTCTAATTTCCTTGAGCAGTGGTTTGTAGTTCTCCTTGAAGAGGTCCTTCACATCCCTTCTAAGTTGTATTCCTAGGTATTTTATTCTCTTTGTAGCAATTGTGAATGGGAATTTACTCATGATTTGTCTCTGTTTGTCTATTATTGGTGTATAGGAATGCCTGTGATTTTTGCACATTGGTTTTGTATCCTGAGACTTTGCTGAAGTTGCTTATCAGCTTAAGGAGTTTTGGGTCTGAGATGATATACAATCATGTCATCTGCAAACAGAGATAATTTTACTTCCTCTCTTCCTATTTGAATACCCTTTATTTCTTTTTCTTGCCTGACTTCCCTTGCCAGAACTTCCACTACTATGGTGAATAGGAGTGGTGAGTGCAAAAATCCTCAACAAAATGCTACCAAGCCTAGTTCAACAACACATTAAAAGGACCACACCCCGTGATCAAGTAGGCTTTATCTCTGAGATACAAGGATGGTTCAACATATACAAATCAATAAATGTGATACACTACATTAACAGAATGAAGGATAAAAATTATGTTATCATCAATAGATGCAGAAAAACATCTGACAAAGTTCAACACCCTTTCATGATAAAAAATACTGAACAACTAGGTATAGGAGAAACTTAACACAACAGAGACCATATGTGAATAGCCCACAGCTAATACCATATGCAATGATAAAAAACTGTAAGTATTCCTTCTATGTTCCAGAACAAGGAAAGGATGTCCACTCTCATCATTTCTATTCAAGACAGTATTGCAAGTAAGGTCCAGGGCAATTAGGCAAGAAAAAGAAAAGGTATCTAAATCAGAAAGAAAAAGTAATCTCTGTTTGCTGATGATAATTATACAGATAAAATACTAAAGGCTCCACACATACACATCCACAAACACAAAAATCTGTTAGAACAAATAAATTCAACAGTGTTGCAGGATACAAAATCAACACACAAAAATCTGTTGCATTGCTATACACTAGCAATGAACTATCTGAAAAAGAAATTAAAGAAAACATTCTTACAATGGCATCAAAAGAAATAAAATACTTAGAAATAAACTTAACCAAAGAGAATAAATACTTGAACATTAAAAACTATAAAACATTGACAAAAGAAATTAAACACAAATAAATAATATGACATCCCATGTTCATGGACTGGAAAATTTAATATGGTTAAAATGTCCATGCTACTAAAAGTGATCTACAGATTCACTGCAAATCCTATCAAAATCCCAGTGCCTTTTTTTACATAAATAGAAAGATAAAACTCCTAAAATTCACATGGAACCACCAAATAACCCAAATGGTCAAAAGGATTTTGAGCAAGAAGAAAAAAGGCTGGAGGTATCATACCCCTGATTTCAAAATATATTACAAGGCTATAATAATCAAAACAGTTTGGTACTGGCATGAAAAAAGATATATAGATAAATGTAATGGGGTAAAGAACCCAGAAATAAACCCATGCATGTAGAGTTAACCGATCTTCAACAAGGATGCCAAGAACATAATGGGGAAGGGACAGTCTCTTCATTAAATGGTGTTGGGAAAACTGCATATTCACATGTAAAAGAATGAAATTGGACCCTTATAACATACAAAGAAATCAATTCAAAGTGGATTAAAAACTTAGATGTAAAACCTGAAACCATCAAACTCGTACAAGGAAACAGAAGAAATGCTTATCAACAGAGAACTTCATAATGATTTCTTGAACATAATACCAAAAGCACAGGCAACAAAAACAAACATTGACAACTGAAATTACATCAAACTAAAAAGTTTCTGCACAGCAAAGGCAACAATCAACAAAAGAAAATGGTACAAAATGAGAGAAAATATTTGCAAATCATACATTAGACAAGGGGTAAATATCCAAAACATAAAAGGAAATCAAACAACTAGATATCAAGTAAACAAATAACCCAATTAAAATTGGACAAAGAGACTGAATAGACATTTCTCTAAAAAACTCTTTTATACTGTTTATGGGAATGCAAATTGGTGTTGCCATTATGAAAAACAGTATGGTGTCTTCTCAAAAAATTAAAAATAGAACTACCATCTATTCCAGCAATCCCACTTTTAGGTATATACAGATCAAAAGAAACTAAACTCAAGATCTCAAAGTGATATCTAGACTTCTATGTTTCTTATAGCATTATTCTCAATAGACAAGACATGGAAGCAATCTTTGTGTTTGTTGACAGATGACAGATAAAGAAACTACAGTATATACATACAATTAAATATTGTTCAGCATTAAAAAGGATGGAAATTCTGCCATTTGCAACAACATAGATAGACCTGGAGAACATGATGCTAAGTGAAATAAGCCTGACCAGAAGAACAAATACTGTATTATCCCATATTTAGAAGAAATCTAAAATAATCAAATTCATACATGCAGAGAATAGAATGGTGGTTACCAGGTGCTGGGATAGGGAGAAAGAAAAGGGGAAGGGTTACCCAAAGGGTACAAAGCTTCAGTTACGCAAAATGATTAAGCTCTGATGATCTACTATACAGGATAGTACTTATAGTTAACAATACTGTATTGTATATTTTTAAAATTGCTAACAAGTTAGGTCTTATATGTTAAGAAAATTAATTAAATAACTTAAGGTGTTGGATGGATATATTTATAGTCTTGAATGTGATGATGTTTTCACGGATATATAATTATATATATATTATATAATTATACATTATATAATATATAATTATATATTATATATAATTATATATAATTATATAATTATTTCCTAATTTGTCAAATTGTGGATATTTATTGTGTAAAGTTTTTCTATGCCAATTGTATCTCAATAAAGTACTTTAGAAAAATCTGTGGTGAAACGGAGACTGCAATAAATGGCACAGGAACAAACAATAAAAAAGAAAAACTACAGCATGGATTTATATCCTATATCAAACATAAAAATCAATTTCAGCTAATTAAAGATCTAAATATTAAAAGCAAAACTTTATAGCTTTTCAAAAATACACGAGAGCATCTGTTATGACCTTTAAAAAGCACATCATTAAGATCTAAATCATAAAGGAAAAAATTAATAAAGTTTAAAACCCCTCCACAATAAATATTGTTTTTAAAAAACTTTTATTTTAGGTTCAGAAGTATATGTGAAGATTTATTACATAGGTAAACTTATGTCACAGGGATTTGTCATACAGATTTTTTCATCACCCAGGTATTAAACCCAGTATCCAATAGCTGTCTCTCCCGCTTCCCATTCTCCACTCTCAAGTAGACCCCAGTGTCTGTTGTACCCTTCTTTGTGTTCTTTAGTTCTCATCATTTAGCTACCACTTGTAAGTGAGAACATGCAGTATTTGGTTTTCTGTACCTGCATTGGTTTGCTAAGGATAACAGTCTCTAGCCCTATCCATGTTCCCACAAAATATATGATCTCACTTTTTATGGCTACACAGTATTCCATGGTTTATGCATACCACATTTTCTTTATCTGATCTGTCACTGATGGGCATTTGGGTTGATTCCATGTTTTTGCTATTGTGAACAGTGCTGCAGTGGACATTTGTGTGCAAGTGTCTTTATGGTAGAATTATTTATATTCCTCTGGGCATATACCAAGTAATGGGAATACTGGGTTGAATGGTAGTTCTGCTTTTGGCTCTTTGAGGAATTGCCATACTGCTTTCCACAATGGGTGAACTAATTTACACTCCCACCAACAGTGTATAAGTGCTCCCTTTTCACTACAACCTCACCAGCATCTGTTATTTTTTGACTTTTTAATAATATCCATTCTGACTGGCATGAGATGGTATCTCAATGTGGTTTTGATTTGCATTTCTCTAATGATCAACAATACTGAGCTTTGTTTCATATGCTTGTTGGCCACATGTATGTCTTTTTTTGAAAGTTTCTGTTCATGTCCTTTGCCCACTTTTTAATGAGGTTGCTTGTTTCTTTCTTGAAAATTTAAGTTCCATATACATGCTGGATATTAGATCTCTGATAGATGCACAGTTTGCAAATATTTTCTCCCATTCTATAGGATAGTTGATAGTTTCTCTTGATAGTTTCTTTGCTGTGCAGAAGCTCTTTAATTAGATTCAACTTGTCAGGTTTTGCTTTTGTTGCAATTGCTTTTGGTGTCTTTGTCATGAAATCTTTGCCAGTTCTTTTGTCCAGGATGGCATTGCCTAGCTTGTCTTCCAGGATTTTTATAGTTTTGTGTTTTACATTTAAGTTTTTAATCCATCTTGAGTTAATTTTTGTATATGGTGTAAGGAAGGGGTCCAGTTTCAATCTTCTGCATATGGATAGCCAGTTATCCTAGCACCATTTATTGAAAAGGGAGTCTTCATTGCTTGTTTTTGTGAGCTTTGTTGAAGATCAGATGGTTATAGGTGTGTAGCCTAATTCCTGGCTCTCCATTTTGTTCCATTGGTCTATGTGCCTGTTTTTGTACCCGTATCATGCTGTTTTGGTTACTGTAGCCCTGTAATATAGTTTGAAGCTGGGTAACGTGATGCCTCCAGCTTCATTCTTTTTGCTTAGAATTGCCTTGGCTATTCAGGCTCTATTTGGGTTCCATATGAATTTTGAAATAGTTTTGTTCTAGTTCTGTGAAGAATGCTGCTGGTAGTTTTATGGAAATAGCATTGAATCTGTACATTGCTTTGGGCAGTATAGCAATTTTAATGATATTGACAGTTCCTATCCATGAGTCTGGATGTTTTTCCATTTGTCTGTGTCTTCTCTTTGAGCAGTGGTTTGTAATTCTCATTATAGAGATCTTTCACCTCCCTGGTTAGCTGTATTCTAAGGTATTTTATTCTTTTTGTAGCAATTGTGAATGGGATTGCCTTTCTGATTTGGCTTTCAGCTTGGCTGTTGGTGCACAGGAACACTAGTAACTTTTGTACAGTGATTTTGTATCTGACTACTTTGCTGAAGTTGTTTAAAAGTTGAAGGAGCTTTTGGACTCAGACTATAGGATTTTCTAAATATAGGATCATGTCTTCTAGAAAGAGGGATAGTTTGACTTCCTCTCTTCCTATTTGTATGCTCTTTATTTCTTTCTCTTGCCTGATTGCTCTGGCTAGGACTTCTAATACTATGTTGAATAAGAGTGGTGAGAGAAGGCATCCTTGTCTTGTGCCAGTTTTCAAGGGGAATGATTCCAGCTATTGTCCATTCAGTATGTTATTGGCTGTGGGTTTGTCATATATGGCTCTTATTATTTTGAGGTATGTTCTTTTAATACCTAAGTTATAGTTTTTAATTATAGAAAGCCTTTTCTGCACCTATTGAGATAATCATGTTGTTTCTGTCTTTAGTTCTGTTTTTGTGATGAATCACATTTATTGATTTGCTTGTGTCAAACCAATCTTGCATCCTGGGGATGAAGCCTACTTACTTACTTGATTGTGGTGTATTAGCTTTTTGATGTGCTGCTGGATTTGGTCTGCAAGTATTTTGTTGGGGAGTTTTGCATTTATGTTCATCCAAGATATCGGCCCGACATTTTCTTTTTCTGTTGTGTCTCTGCCAGGTTTTGGTATCAGGATGATGCTGGCATTGAAACAGAACATTTTCCCTGACCCCTTCATGGGTCTCACAAAAGGGGTGCCTCACTTACTCAGCCCACCGCTCTTAAATAACCCCTTGTGGGAGGGAGAGCATGCAAGTGAGCAGCTGCAGCAACCGGGATGAATGCTTCTGGGCGCCGGCAGAAGCAAAATTCTGTGTAGTCCCATGGCAGTGTCTGGGGGGCACCCACAACCCCTGAAGCCCCAGAGGGCATGTGTTACAGTGTCTTCTTAGCTTTGCCATCCACGGAAGCCTTAAGTGTTAAATAGCTCAAGTGTCCACACCCATGGCTCCTGAGCTCTTGTTCAACATCCAGGAAGAATCAGGTTGCATGAACAAATTGGAGGGTGGTGAATATGGAGGATTTTATTGCCAATGAAAGTGGCTTGCAGTGGGAAGAGGAGGTGGAAAGAATACGAGGTGAGAAGGTGGTCTTTCCCTGGAGTCTTGCTCTCCCCAGCCAAGCTGTTCTCTGATACTCCCCGTCAAGCCATCCCTCTAAAGTCAAGCTGCTTCTCTCCAATGTCTGGCTGCTGCTTCTCTTCTCCCCTTTTCTGCAGCACCTCTGCCAGTGGAGCCTGTGGTTTTTATGGGTACAGAATCAGGGGGGTGGGGTGTGCCAGTGTGATTTTGGAAAAGGCAACATTCGAGCAGAAATACGGTGATAGAAATTTCTCCCTCTGGGCTACTGTTCCAGGCTTGAGGGTGGGGCCCTCCCAGGGACTGCCCTCTTCTACTCAGCATTTCCCTGCCTCCTGTCCATATCAGTATCATCGAATGATTTGGGGAGGGGTCCCTTCTCCTCAATTTTTTGGAATAGTTTCCATAGGAATAGTACCAGCTCTTCTTTGCACATTTGGTTGAATTCATCTGTGAATTCATCAGGACCTATACTTTTTGTTGTTGTTGTTGTTGTTTGTTGTTGTTGTTGTTGGGCAGGCTATTACATTGCAGCAAAAGTAATTGCAGTTTTTGCCATTACTTTCAATGGCAAAAATAAGTCTAGCTTGCAATATATCTTATTAATAGTTTCAAAAAACCAACTCCTAGATTTGTTTATCTTTTAAAGTTTTTTTTGTGTGTGTGTCTTGATTTCCTTCAGTTCAGCTCTAATTTCAGTTATTTCTTGTCTTCTGCTAACTTTGAGGTTGTTCTTGCTTCTCTAATTATTTCAGTTGTGATGTTAGGTTGTTAATTTGAGATCTTTCTAACTTTTTGATGTGGGCATTTAGCCCTTTGAATTTCCCTCTTAACACTGCCTTAGCTATTATCCCAGAGATTCTGGTATGTTTTAGCTTTGGTCTCATTATTTTTAAAGAACTTCTTGATTTCTGTCTTAATTTCATTATTTATCCAAAAGTCATTCCGGAGCATGTTATTTAATTTCTTGAGCAATTTTCTTTGTCTTGACTTCTATTTTCACATGGTCCAAGAGTGTGTTTGTTATGATTTCAGTTCTTTTGCATTTGTTGAGGATTGTTTTATATCCAATTATGTGGTCAATATTTGATTTTAGGGTAGGTGCCATGTAGCAAAGAGAAGGGTGTATAAATGTCATTTTTAACAAAGATCAAGAGCCAAGTCATAGACTATGAGAAGATATTTGCTGTATAAATAATGAACAAAAAATTAATATCCAGAATTTATTACATTAAAACTAGTATAAATCAATAAGAAAATGCCAACAATATGAAAAAGACAAACTACAAAATAAGAAAAAGACAAAGAATAAGAGCAACAATTCAAAGAAGAGAAACTTAAATACACAATAAATATGTAAAATGATATTAAGTTTCAATTAGTCATAAAGAAATGCAACTAAAAACAAGATAGTATTTCAAAACTATCAGATTGGCAAATATTAAAGAGACTAAAAATATAAAATGTTGGTAAGGAATTGGAAGAAAGGTATTGTATACATGGTGGAGTATAAATTAATATAAATATTTGCAGTGTAATTTGGAAAAACCTAATAAATCTACAATTCTACTTCTACTTGTATATCTCAAAGAACTTCCAGTTCAAGTAGAAATGTATAAGAATTTTAATTCCAGAATTATGTATTATTTTGAAAAATAAAGTACAACTTAGATGTGCATCAAAAGGAGAATGAGTAAATAAATGTTATATCTGTAGAAATATTCTACATAACTAAAATAAATGCACTATGGCTGCATATATTAGCACTGATAAATCTCAAATATGTTGCACATAAAAGCAATTTGTAGGATTCACAGAGTATGTAATTTTTATATAAATAATGTGGTATAGTATTAATTTTTATGGATGATTAAGTGAGCTAATAAATTAAAGGTAGTTATAACAGTATTTGACATATACTAAAGTACTCAATAAATATTGATTATTATATATATTGCAAACAAATAACATTAGTATGATAAGGACAAAACAAAATACAGTTTGGTGGCTCTATCTAAAAAAAGACAGAAAAAAATTCAACTGTATCTGTGATGTTTACTTTCTTTTTAAAAAATCTAAAGCAAATAGAGCAAGACGTTAAGCTTTATTAAAGCTTGGTAACAGGTACACAATTTTTAAGTATATTCTATATACTATGAAATATATATACTACATAAATAGAAGTATATATACTATACCTTTTAACACATTTTAGATTTCCATAACTTAAAAAAAGATAAGCTATTCTTTATGTTTAAATATGCTAGGAACACTTTTTGGAAAACTTTGTTAATAGAAAAAAATACTAAATAGCTGTATTTCAAGGCTTGAAGAATCAAAGCTATAAGTATCTATAAATCAACCTTTTGATTTTAAAGACTGAGCCCAGAGGTTAGAACCACTTTAAATGATATATGTATCTGTTTTTAAATATTTTGGTGAACAATCTACAAACCACCTCTCATAAATACAAAAAAATCAGAGATCCACAATTAATTTCCCAATTTTATATAAAAAGAGTTTATAAAAATAGGTAAAATAGATAAAAAGAAAGACCTCTCTTATTTACACTTCTCACTTTTTGTATGAGCTTGGTAGAGCTTCAGGAGAATACAAAACCATTCATACTTCAGGCTCTAAATTCCAATTGCATAGATTTTTTTTAATCATAAAAACAAAAAGATAGGAAAAGTAGTAAACATTTTTGCTTTTCTTACATTATTTTGACTTGCAATGGTAAGAAGAGAAAAAGAGCAAAATCTCATTTTGACAATAGATGAAGTAGATACAATTAATTAATATAAGTACAGAGTTTTTTAGTTATTTAAAATACCCATGGGGAACATGTCAAGGGAAAAATAAAATCTAAAAAACACTGACTCCACAAAATTAAAGATGAAAGATGAGATAATAACACCAAAGATTACAATAAAAAGAGAGCGAAATAAATTACAAAAGGAAAAACAAAAAAGTAATAATGTAATGGCAAAATTTAAAAAGTTAATACGAGAATCAGAAAACAGAATAATTAATACAACATAAGACTGAAATAGTGCTATGTAGGTCAAATATGAAAAAGCCTCCCAAAATAGAAATAGAGATGAAAATCACCCAAGAGAAATGATACACAGAAAATTCAGTGTATGCATGACTAATGTAGTTAAAGCAGAGATCATAACGAGTTGAAGGGTAGCACATATAATATATTAAATAAAGAAAAAAATCTGTTGATGAAGGAAACCTAAATATTTAAAGGAAGTATCTTGTATAAATATAAAAAGCATATTATATTACACCAATATTATTTATAATAGCCAAAATGTAAAAACAACCCATGTCCATCAACTGAATGGTAAACAAAATATGGTATGTTCACACAATAAAATATTATTTTGTCATAAAAAGAAATAAAGTAATGATATCTGCTATAACATGAATAAACTTCAAAAATACTGTGCTAATGAAAGAAATCAGTCACAAAAGACTGATTTGTCTATTTTGTTATGTCCAAAATAGACAAATCCATACAGACAAAAAGAAGATAAATGGTAGCCACTAGCTGGTGAAAAAAGAATGATAAGTGACTGCTGATATGTACAGGTTTCTTTTTGGAGCGATAAACATGTTCCAAAATTAGATGGTGCAGATGGTTACACAACTGTGTATAATATACTAAAAGCTACTGAATTGTACACTTTAAAATGGTGACTTTCATGGTTTGTGAATATATCTCTATGAAGTTATTGTTAAAAAAAAAAAACAAACTACAGACATCCAGGCATGTCCATGTAGGTAAGTGTATACACACACACACACACACACACACACATTCACACAGACAAATGAGTTATTTACAGAGTAGGATTAGACAACATGCCAAGTGCTTTTTTTTTTTTTTTTTTGAGGCGAAATCTCACTCTGTCACCCAGGCTGGAGTGCAGTGGCACGATCTTGGCTCACTGCAGCCTCTGCCTCCCGGGTTCAAGCGATTCTCGTGCCTCAGCTCCTGAGTAACTGGGATTACAGGCATAAGCCATTGTGCCCAGCAGCCAAGTGCTCTTAAGCAGAAATAAATGTCAAAATAAAACAAATGAAGTAATATTTATGGAAAATATATACTCAGCAATGCTGTCCCCATTCAAGAACAATATAATAATAAATTCAGGGCCGGGCGCAGTGGCTCACGCCTGTAATCCCAGCACTTTGGGAGGCCAAGGCGGGCAGATCACCTGAGGTCAGGAGTTCGAGACCAGCCTGGCCAACATGGTGAAACCCCATCTCTACTAAAAATACAAAAATAGGCTGGTGTGGTGGTGCACGCTTGTAATCCCAGCTTCTCAGGAGGCTGAGGCAGGAGAATCGCATGAACCTGGAAGGCAGAAGTTGCAGTGAGCCAAGATGGCACCACTGCATTCCTTCCTGGGTGACAGAGCAAGACTCCATCTCAAAAATAAAATAAAATAAAATAAAATAATTTCAGGTAAACAGATGTCCTAAAAGGACATAATCTACATATCAATTTTGAAAAAAAAATCAACTCACACACACATTACAACTAAGAGACAAATACAAATACAAAAATGGCAAAAAAAAAAGGTGAATAGATGACACAGGTAAATTACAAAAATATAATTATACAGAAATATGAATATTTTTAAAAAGAAAACAAAGTTGTCTTTTTCTGCCTAGAATCAGTTTACCAAGAAATTAATATAAAACAACTAAAAAGCTATTAAATAATAAACAATTCAGTAATGCAGCCAGATATGACTTAAATATTAATATATAAATACCTTTAGCTTTTATTTGGAGATTATCTTATTACTTCAGTGACTATGCCTATCCCAGCACCAAAAAACAAAACAAAAACAACTCTACACTGCCGTAATTACTGTAACTATCTTGTTAGCCCTAACAGCTGGTAGAGAAACATGTCTAAGAAAGCACGTTAATATTAATTAATCTTGTATCCAACAACCTGACAAACATTCCTGTTATTTCTAATAATTTGCCTGTAGACACTTCGATTTCTTATGGAAACAATTATATCATCTGTAAAATAAATGCAAATTTAAATCCTCTTTTTAATCTTTATGGCTATAATTCATATTTCTATTAACTGTGTTCTTCAGATCTTTGATATTCTTTCTGAATTTTGTCTGCTTGATCTATTAATACTCTAAAGAGGTATGTTTAATTTTTTATTGTAGTTTAATCAATTTTTGCTCCACATATTAAGTCTACTTTATTAGTTGCATACACTCAAATATGAAGGAATAATAAATACTCTGAGGCACAGAGACTTCAGAAGCTTTGACATGCAGATTTCTGTTAAAACAATTTTTGATTAAAGACTTAAAAAGAGAAGAGATAAATACAGAATGTGTAGCAAAAAATATATCAAGGGATACGGAGATGGGGCTGATAAAATACCTTGGTGAATTTGTTATCTTTGTAAAAATTGCAATGACCAAAGAAAAATGCATATCCATAATAACCAAGAATAGAAAGTCTAGAGAATATCAAAACACTGTGGTTTCGTAAAAGAATTTCAAAAAAAGTTACAGAATGCTAAAATCTTTATCTTACAGGAGGGGGATATCAGTATGTTTCCCCCTCCAAAAAAGCTATAAAAGGCTTAAAAACAAATATATAAAAAGTAAAAATACAAAATAAAAAAGTAAAATGGTATAAACAGATTCAAAGATATGAATAATAACACCAAAAATAAATGGATTCAACTCATCATTAATCACAAAAATGTACATATTAGAAAAAAGCAAAATCAAAGTCTTCTATTTTTAAGAGATATGCCTATAAAAAGAGAGCCTACAGACTGAAAGGATGAAGGAAGACACATCAGGCAAATGCTCATCAAAAGAAACAGGTGTAATTACATTTATTTCAATTACAGACTTTGAGACCAAAAATTTGTCATTAACGACATCACTATAAATCATCAACAGAATAATTTGATGATATCAAATCACCAAAAAAATGCAAAAATTTAAACACATATAATCATCAATAGCTTTTCTTTTACATCAATAGAGGTTTTACATTCAACAAAAAATGTAATGGTTTAAAAATTCCATTCTGAATAGCAAACTAATAAAAATCTCCAAACCAAATGAAATCCCAGAAATAAACTAAATATTAATTTACAAAACTACAAAAAATTTAATTTACAAAATTGCAAAATCTATTTTAGGTCATAAAAGAAGATGTAACTATACATGATAAATAGACTGCTAAGAAGCATTCTAAATTTTAATACTTAAAAAAAATATACGTTCTCCTCAGATTAATCTTTTAAATTAATAAAACTCCAATCAGAATTATAGACAGAAGTGAGAAATCAAAGACCTTGTTCCTATGGAGTTTGCATTCTATTAATAGAAGAGAAAACCAAAAATAATCACACAAATAAACAAGACATTTTAAGAGAGTGATATATGCTATGAAGATAGCAAGGTAATGTTTTGGAATAGGTGTTACAAATTACTGCCCACAGACCAAATCTGGTCCACAGCCTGTTTCTGTAGATAGTCTATGATAACATAGCCACAACCAATCATTTACATATTGTCTATGGTTGCTTGTCTACTACAGTGGCAGAGTTTAGTAGGAACAACAGAGACCATCTGGCCTGTCATGCCTAAAGTATCTATTATTTGGCCCTTTACAGCAAAAGCTTACCAATCCCTATTACAGGTTCAGAGAAGGTTGCTTTACAAAAGGCACACAAAAGGAAATAACATCTGAAATGATAAATGAAAAACGAGAAGCAAGTCATGTAAACAAAAGTTTACATGATTGAAAAAGTGAAAAGTTCCTGATTGTTTACAGTGAAAAAGTTCCTGATTATTTACACACACACATACAAATAGAGAGAGAGAGAGCGCGCAAAGACAAATGAAAATGAGGTTGCACTGTTTGAGGAAAAAAAATAATTTCACTCTGCTTACAATGATTTTTGGAGGGTTGTAACAGATAAAGTCAGAAAGCAGGTAAGGGCCACATCATGGAAAACCATGAGAAGATCTCAAGCTGGGTAGTGAGATGGTCTGATTTTTAATTTTTAAATGTCACCCTGGTGGCCAATTGCAGAATGTCTGAAGAAAATTAAAACTGAAAATGGGAAAACTACACAAGGAGACTTCTAAAAACGACCAGAGTCAAAATGACAGTGCCTTGGACAGCGTGGGAGAAGTAGAAGAGAGAAAGATGCATATCTTTGGGATATAATGTATAAGGAAATCCAACTGAAGTACTAAACACCCTCACAAAGTAAGGGTTGAGAAAGGAAAGGTATCAGAGAGGGGAGCTCAAAGAAGTCTTCGGAATCAGGAATGAAAGAAGGCTTTCAATATTTGACAAAAGCAAATATATAGGCATTATGTACATTTACTGAAATGAGGAAGTCTGAGTAAAGAATGAACTTTTAGAAAATGAGGAAAAACCAAGAGTTCTGTTTTGAAAATATTGAATATGGCTTTCTAATAAAATATCTAAATGATGATATCAAACAGAAAGTCAGAGAAATCAGTTTGCAGCTCAGAAAAGTGATCAAAACTACAAGTTTTGGAACATCAAAATTTAGATGCTTCTTAAAACTATGGGAACTGATAAGGTCAAGTGGAAAGAAAAGTAAAAAAGATTAAAAAGGTGCAGTCAGTGACAGAGTAAGAAAAATTGGAAAGTATGATAGGAAAGTCAAGAAATAGACTGTTTCAACTGTTCGACTCTGTGGTATGCTTCCTTAGAAAAGCAATGTCTATGGAGTTCTGGGGATTGAAGAGGAAATGGATGGTAAGGATTTGGTGACAAGTTTAGGCAACTATTTTGGGAAGGGTTGATCTGAAAGAAAATACAGAAATGGTTCAATAGTTGGAGAAGTACAAGGGGAATAGAAAAATTTTATTTTTAACATAAGATATATTAAAACATGTATATGTGTGCTAACGAAATTGGTTAAGTAGAGTCTAAGCAACTGTTGATAAGGGAGAAATGGAAAAGCAAAGGCCCTTATAGAGTTAAAGGTATAAAATTTAGAGCAAAACAAATTGAAAAATAGGCTTTTGTTAGGAACAGAGGCATTCTTTCCTTGATAATAAACTAAAGGCAGAGAAAATAAGTACAGGTGCAAAAAAGTTTGTTGATTGTGGTGGTAAAAAAAAAATGGGGATATTCCCATCTATTTGCTTATATTTTCTCAATGAAGTAGGAGGTAAAATTATTAGCTGGTACAGATAAAGGTTTGAGAATAGAGATGAAGTTTTAAAACACTTATTTGGAGAGTATTAAAAAGGAAACGCAGGAAAACTACCAGGTATTTTTGCATTTTCCTTTGATAAAGCTCAAGACCAACCAGTCAACACAGCTACATGATTTTTTTCCCCCAGCAATGTGAGGGTGAAGAAAGTTCAGACACAGAGTAGTGAAGAGTTGGGTTAACCAGAGTTTGCATATTGCTACACAACTAGATAGAAGAAACAGGAGTGGGAAGAAAATATGCAGTTTTAGCTAAGGACTGATAACTATAACGGACCATAAAACCTCACATGGTTAAGGGTATAAAAGAAGACAGCAGGGCACTAGGAAAGGGTGAAAATGAGAAAACAAGTAGGGTTAATGAATTACAAATTTCAATGAGTTTGAATAATTATGGCATTGGTACTTAGTGAGCAAGAAGGACTAAAGGTGGTAAGATATTTGAATTTGGTATTTCATAGGTAATATTATTAATGACAAGGTATCAGGTAATACCATTGTTATACCCTAGTGCATGGGTCAGGAAACCCATAAAATTTTTAAAGGAAAGAAAGAACAAAACCCCAGAACCAATGAGCATATATAATCTCCAATTTTGGTTTCTAAATATTATTCTCCAATATAAGAAACCATGGCATCTTGGGGAAATGGTAACTAGTTGATTCCAGGGCTGGAAGAGGGAAAGTACAAGGTAAGCCCAAAATATCTTGTAGTGCTAGAAAATAAGGATGCACTCAACAAATGATGGAGTCATGTTAAAAAACACGGAAGCCAAATTGAGGGGGTTCTTAATGACCAGATCTGGAACAATTTCAGCTACAAAATAAATAATGACAGTAATTTCTTATAAATCATAAAATTAAATAGATATCCATGAGTTCATACTGATATAAATAAATAATTAAACAAATTAATGAGGAAGGAGAAGGAACAGCTCTCCCTTACAGTTAATAAATGTAAAAGAAATGATGAAATAGAAAATCATCATTTGGTAAACACATTAATAATAATTCTTTCATATAAAAATAATCAATGTATGGTAAAAGCTGCCTTTTCCAGCTTCCAAAGCCTGTCCTCATTAGTTGGCTCATGGTCCCTTCCCTCACATCTCTCCACTTGCTTCCATCATCACATCTCCTACCACTGTAATCAAATTTCCTCCACTTCCCTTTCATAAGAATACTTCTTATTACATTGAGCACACCAGGATAGTCCAGAATAGTCTCTCTCAAAATCCTTAGTTTAAGCATATATAACTCCCTCTTATCATTTAAGGTAAGTATGTATCACAGGTTCTGGGGAGGATGTAGACATCTTTGGGGGTGCATTACTCACCCTAACACAGAGTATCAATACATAAATAAATGACTGGAAAACTAGTACAATGTAGCAACAATTTTCTCTAGGTAGAAAAATTAGTAATTTTTATTTTTATTTTTATTTATCTCTTTTCTAGAATAAATATGCAGTATTTCCACTATTGGGCCAAAAAAACGTAAACCAGTGTTCACAGAGTTCCTTTGTTTTAATCCTTGATCTTCAACATGTTTTTCACATGATGTATACTTACATATTAAATAATTAGATTGATATACAGATGACCCTATACAACACAGGTTTGAACTATGCAAGTCCACTCATACGTGAATTTTTTTCTACCTGTGCCACCTCTGAGACAGGAAGACCAACCCCTCCTCTTTCTCATCCTCAGTCTACTCAACATGATGACATTGAGAATGAAGACCTTTATGACAATACATTTCCACTTCTACTTAATGAATACTAAATATATTTTCTCTTCCTTATGATTTTCTGAATACATTTTCTTTTCTCTAGCTTACTTTACTGTAAGAATACAGTATATAATGCATATAACATACAAAATATATGTGAATCAACTGTTTATGTTATTGGTAAGGTTTCTGGCCAACAGTATCCTATTAGTAGTTAAGTTCAGGGAGAGTAAAAAGATATATGCAGATTTTCGACTACATGCAGGGTTGGTGCCTCTATACCCCAGGGGATTCAAGGGTCAACTGTAGTTATGTTTCTTTCCAAAAATGGCATATTTCATTCCTAATACACAAACTTCTTAGATATAGGCTAACAAAAACATACAAGATAATCAGTCTCGCATCCTAGTCTTATATGACCAGAATATGCCCAGGATTAAGTTTCAACGTGCAGCAGTTGATTTTTTTTAAGGTTGTTTAGTCAATACTGGTCTAGCAGCCATAGTGCAAAAAAGTGTCTGCTATTTACTACAAGAAAAAATTATATACTAAATTAAGCTGATGAGTAAAACACATTGCATGAAAAAGGAGTTTAAGCAAAAAATATATATATAAAGAGAAAAGGCTTTTAACCTATACAAGATGTTTAAAGAAGTCAGATATTAAAAACTACTGATTAGGTGGAAAGTGATGACTAAAAATGTATATGCATAAAAAGACATTTTGAAAGAGAACTTAAACTAAGAAGAAAGTTTCTGAGTACATAATATGCTTGGGATGATGAACGGCAAGTAGTGAATATTTAAGATTTGCTTTACTCTTGCAACAAAATCTGCAGGAAATAATGTATTTTTTAAGAAGATAGTAACCAGTGATAAAAAATCATCAAGGTGTATACTGGAAATATCTTTATATCTGAGATGCAAGATGGCAGACATGTTAGGATAACAAATAAAAATAAGCCTGATTTGCATATGCTGTATCAATGGCACTGCTCATGTAAATTTCAACTTATTTGGGAACAAGAATTCTTAGATATAAATTTTGAGTTGTTTCTGAAATTTTATATTTGAATTTTTTGAGAAACAAACTGCAACTTAATAATTTGCTTTTTCACTGAGTTAATGATTCAGTTAATACTGTGTTTCAGTTTTCATTTAGCATCATCTATACCATTTAAGGAGACCGTGATTGTAATCTCCCATATAACAACTAGGTTATTTTATACAAGTTAATTAAGCTCAATGAGACCCAATGTTACAACAGAGATAAAACCGCCTATGTCATAGGACTGCCTGTAAATTAAACATAATTGTGTGAGTATGTATTTGCCTTAGAGAAGACTGTCTGATAAAATAAAGGCATTTGATAAAGTTATTTCACTGCCTTATTCACTGTAGTTATTTCTGAATGAATTCTGAAGGAATTCAAAAGTTAGATTCCCATATGTATGTTTATTTATATTCATATGTTTGTTAATAAACATATGTTTATGATCCTACAGTCAGCCATCCTGAGGAGTCTGTAAAGGATACATACAGACTTTGACAACAATATCAAGAGTCCAAAAACGTTTAAACAATGGTACGATTATAAATACAACTATTTGCAAACTTAGACAATTGTTTAGTAAATGATAAAAACCCATGTGAATAAAAGTACAAGTATTTTAATAGTCTCAATGTGCTGTAATGATATTTTACAGATAGCTCCAGGAACATGCCTCAAAAAATAAACCAAAAATGGTCTCTTTCATGCTTTATTGCCCCCACCAAGCTGTTTTACATACTGAAAGCAGACTGATTATTTTAAAAGCAAAATGTAACATTTTTCTCTCCTCTAAATACCCTTCAATGGCATCCTATCTTTCTTATGATAAAGACCGTATCTTACATGTTCTATAAAGCACAGCACTGTTTGGATCTTGCAGATCTCATAAGATTCCTATTTTTGCTTTGTATATTCTATGTGTTTCAGTATTGGTTTTCTTTTAGTAACTCAAAACATTGCATGTTCTTTCTAGTCACGAACCTTTGTACATGCTGTCCTTTTTGGTTCCACTTCTTCCTATCTACCCTCACACTATCACATCTTATCAAGTCATTTCTTCAAATCAAAGCTCAATCATTCCCTTACCTCACCTACTCCCTATCCCACAAATTAGGTCAGGCCCTCTTGTAATGTATTCCCAAAGCTCTATAAAGTTTAGAAATACATTCCCAAAACTCTATAATTCTCATTCAGAGTTCTTACGAAAATCACACCTATGAAAATCATATAACTGGTTTAATATCTATTTTCTCTAGTAGTGTATAAGCTTCAATAGAGGAAAAACCATTTTGTTCACTTTGCTATCCACGGAGTCTAACAAAGTAGCTCGTCAATAAATAAATGTAGAATGAATAAACACAAGTTAGTAAATGCAAGTAAATGACAGTCTCTCCAAGCTCTAACAGTTGAATCCTCCAGAAAGTAATTTAATGAGAAAAAAATATGTCACCCTTGGGAATACTGAAATTATTAATATAAAATTGTTTTGTACATAAATATTTAATAAATACTAGTTTTTTCCTTGTTTGCTCAACTGTACTATCCATGCTTAAAATTATTAAGAATTTCTATTGAACCTGGAACATTTAGAACAATTTCAAAAGTAAAATCTGTTGCACAAGTTTTGTAGGTTCAACATTTGCTAGATATCATATCATAGAAAAAACACAGTTGTAATCCAAACTCTGAAAACTACTAATTGCATGACCTAAGATATACAGTTAAATTCATTCATTCTTACAAATAAATTTTTTAAATAAATAAATAAGAATGGATGATTATCACCAATGCCATACATTAATTCTTCTAATTTATGGGATTTTTAATAATATGCCATGACCTATTCAGAAGCCACCTTTTTTTACTTCATAATAGCTCAAAATCACTAAACTTTCAATTATCCTGCAATGATGAATCGTCATCTATTTAATTTCATTTGAAAGAAATGTTCAATGAAGAAAACAAACCTTGAAATTCATTTTTTCTTTAAATAAAAGACTGATGCTTAAAGTTTTTCAGTGATATAATAGTATTACCCTTTGTCCGTAATAAACTTAAAGCAACTTTTACTTGATAATCTACAATATGATCTCTGGACATTTTTGCTCAAGTAACCCAACAATAAAAATGCTTGCTCATACAGCTAAAATAAATGTAAATTCACTTATGTATTAATAACTTATATGAGTCTACTACCATTAAACATAACTGAAGGTCTGTTATGAGTCATACAGATTTCTAAGTATGGAGATCCAATAAAACAAGGTACTGTGTTCACAGAATTTCATTCTAGTAAAATTTCATTTTACTTAAAAACCTAAATTCAAGTTAAAAACAGAAAGCAACTGAGATAACTTTATACTATGTAAGTGTTAGGATGGAAACAAAAGGTTTGTGATATCTGGAAGAGTCATTTTTGTTAGGTTTGGAATATTAGCTGGGGATAGAGTACTTGAGAGAGAAAAGTAGTAAATACAAAAGCCATAATCTTCGTAAAGTTTGAGATATCTAAGAACAAGCAAATTAAGTCATTAAAGACATACAAATAAAATGACTTGCCATATGTTTTAGTCTGTTTTGTGCTATAACAGAATACCACAAAATACCACATACTGGGTAATTTATAATAAATAGAAATTTATGGGCTCACAGTTCTGAAGGCTGGAAAGTAGAAGACCAAACAGCTGGCATCTGGTGAGGGCCTTCTTGCTGTCATCCCATGGCAGAAGGCCAAAGGGCAAGAGAGAACAAGAGGGGACTGAAGTTGCCTTTCAATAACAGCACAAATTCCACCTATGAGGGTGGAGTTTTCATGGCCTAGTCACCTCTTAAAGGTCCCAATCCCAGCACTTTGGGAAGCCGAGAAGGGCGGATCACAAGGTCAGGAGATCAAGACCGTCCTGGCTAACACGGTGAAACCCCATCTCTACTAAAAATACAAAAACAAAATTAGCCAGGTGTGGTGGTGGGCGCCTGTAGTCCCAACTACTCAAGAGGCAGGGGAATGGCATGAACCCAGGAGGCGGAGCTTGCAGATTGGGCCACTGCACTCCAGCCTGGGCGACAGAGCAAGACTCCGTCACAAAAAAAAAAAAAAAAAAAAAAAAAAAAAAGTCCCAGGTTTTAATACTGTTAAAATGTCAATTAAATTTCAGCACGAATTTTGGAGGCAACAAACATTCAAACCATAGTACCATATAAATTCCCAAATTATCAGGAACTTAATCTTATACTCCATCTTGTTCATTGATTTAGTGGCATATTCTAATACAAGTTTGGGAGCCAGTGGATACAGTTAGAGTTACAGTTTGTTTGGATATCTACTAAAGTAGGAATTTCTTACTATTCTTCCTGTTTGTAATCTAACTGGATATTCTAAAAGTGTGTTATTTAACTTGAACCTTAAGGTAATTTATTGGAATGCATGCCTTTCAGAAAAAATTGAATGAAATTCTATAATGGAATTAAATAAAATTTTTATATCAATTTTGGGAAGTTATGATATCTTTGGATGAATATTTCTTATTTGAAAAAAGGTATATGATTTTTTAATTGTTTAGATCCTCTTATTTCCTTCAGCATAATGTTTTTATTTCATTCATATAAAAACTTTTTCCTTACATATACCACTAATTTCCACTTCTTTACTGGTTAAGAGGGTTGAAACCTGCCTTTACTGTTTCCTGTGTGATCTTATACAAATTAGTTCAGCTTTCTCTCTCTCTGTTTTCTTATCTATAAAATGGGAATAATAAGCATATCCTTCCCATTTGAGTATTACATAAGCTAATACATATAAAAAGCTGAGAACAGTCTAGTATAGTAAGTTCTCAATAAATGTTAACTAGTATGATCATTATTTTAAAGTCTGGTGGTTGTTCTTTTCCAGTTTGGGAAAAACTATGTTTTATTTACTAAACGCTAATAATGAGCTATGTATCTATAAGAAAAACATTCACAATAATAATATTATGCATGTTATGACCTCTAGGACATAAAATCATTCTCAGGACATGATGCAGAGATTTATTTAGAAGGCAGGCAGTCCCTTCAGTAGACCATTCAACATTTTATACACAAATAAAGAACTATATACCTCTAGCTCAAGGCAGACACAGCCCCACACTAGGGTACATGGCTTAGTGAAAAAGGTAAGTACAGCATATCAGCTCTCAATCTTCCACTTAGCTGAGTACCCTTACAAAGGATACATACTACACAACTCAACTTGGGGGACCTAGTGGGAGGTTTATGGACATTTTAATTTCCTTCCTTAAACTTTTTTATTATTTTTACAGTGAGTCTATGATTTTACATGAAAATAATAATGTAACACTTTTATTGTAAAATATATAAGTCAAATAAATTTTCATCCTTCTACATTAATAGCAATTTTTTTCCTTTTAGCTATTTTAAATTTTCTTATAATCATGTTTATTATCCAGTATTTTGGATTATGCTAAAGGAGTAAATAGTTCTGAAATAAAAATCTAAAAGTACAGGGATACAGGCTTCAGAAAATTTAATAAAAATACTGATGAATCAAAGAACAAGGTTAAAATACCAAAAATGTGACTCATTTATGTCTTGTCAGATACTGTTCAACCCATCATGTCTGCAATCTGTTAAATATAAGAATTTAGATTCTTGGTGTTTATTAAGGTCACTCTGCCCCATGTGTAAATTAAACAGCCAGATCCTACTTAAATAGCAATTTATATCCAATGGTTAAAAAGTCATATAAAACATTCACTAACAAAATGTTCAGTTTAAAACAGGAAAATTATTTTATTCAGTTTTAGAACAAAAACCAGGATAATTCCATTAAATATAAGGGTCAATTCAAGTTTTAATTGGTTTCATTGTTTTCTATGACATACTATTTTAAGTAATTAAACTGACATATTATTTTAAGTCATCTTTTTCAACTTAAATTTCCTACTCTCAAAATAGGTAGTTTATTATTACTACAAAATTCCACCATGAACTCTAAATAAAAGAAACTCTAATAAAAGAAATTCAACATAAAACAGTAATTTTTTTAAAGAGTAAAAGATGAAATAAAATGTGTTCAATTACTTGGAAATATATTAAAACACAATAATTAGGGGTGTGAGCATTGCAAATTACATGTGTTTAAAGAATTAGCACAATAGTGAAATAAAGTAAATGACTGCAGAAAGTGACTTTATGTACTCTCATTCTACTTTTTGAAATATATCATCTATACAGCATTTCTACAGCCTAGTCTTTCATTTTAAGGTTTTCTTTGTTAAAATTATTATTACAATTAAAAGAAAGCATTAAAAAAACTATACTACTTTGTGATACTTTGTGACTACTACTTTTTGTATTTACTAAGAATATATTGAGTCATTCAATGTTTACAAGGGCCAATAAAATTAGTTAACACTGTTTGAACTTTTTCCTTTCTTTGTGAGGCATGCTTTATAATATACTTGGTTTTTGGTTTTAAAATGAACTTTGAAAAACTACTATAGTAGTAAATAGATTACAACTGCTGACATATTACTTTCAATTAAGTTAATACCACATTGCACTCAATGGCTTTAAGTTACAGTGTGGACTTGCATCTTAAATTTCGATCTAATCTTGAAAATTAGAATAGTTTCTATTAACATTATTACAAGAGTTATTGTCCTTTTCTTTTTTAAGCATCACTTCCTTTCAAATATTAAGCTTTAAACGTCTCACAGCAATACCAAGAGTGCCACCTAGTGCTTTACGATTACGCTTTTGATATTTCTGAAAGAACGCAGGGGTCCTATGTAATCTAGAGAAGAGTTGTCCAATAAGGTTACCACTAGCCATATGTGACTATTGACTAGTTGAAAAGTAACTGATTTGAATTAAAATGTGATGTAAGTATGGAATGTAAACTTTGTTTCAAACACTAGTACAAAAAAAGTAAGATATCTCATTAATGACTTAATAACTTTTAAAACTGATTACACATTAAAATGAAAAAATTTTAGATGTCTTAAGCTAAAAAAAGTTTTATTAACATTAATTTTACTCATTTTCTTTTACTTTTTAAAGGAAGCTACTAGAAACTTTTAAATCACATATGTGGCTCACATCATATTTGTATTGGACAACATTGACATAGGAGAAAAATTATGTTAGTTTTTATAAAAGGGTTAAACATTAGTATATTTGTAATAAACAGAGATTATATAATGTGTTCATAATGGTAACTAGTTACTCCTTTGGCAGATAAAAGAAACTAAAGACTCAAAAAAATAGAAGAGGAATTTCTAATTTTAAAAAATCAAAGAAAAAAATCCTATAAAATAAATCCAGGATATTTGAAATAAGAAAAACAAAAATGATGTGGAAAAGCTAGAGAATAAAGATAATTTAAATGACACAGTAATTGGACAGCCTGAGCATCAGTAGGAATAATAATTGCACACGGATTAAAACATGTATGGATCTATAAGTTCATTAGTGACAAAAACTGTCATTTTTGAAAGATATTGAGCAAACTTTTTATTTTAAATAAATACATACATACATAAAAGTAGTAAAGGGAATAAATAAAAAATACAGGGAAAAACTGTAACATTTATCATGCCTTTCCTATGCGAACTGTAGCAATAAGTAACCAAACAGCTGATGAGCGAAAATTTGTTTTTACCGAAGTATTCAAACCAGAACATGAAGAAGAAATTGGAATATTATATCTTTTCTTTTCTTTTTTTTTTTTTTTTTTTTGAGACAGAGTTTCACTCTTGTTGCCCAGGTGCGAGTGCAATGGCACAATCTCGGTTCTTCGCAACCTCCACCACCTCTCAGGTTCAAGCGATTCTCCTGCCTCAGCCTCCCACGTAGCTGGGATTACAGGCGCACACCACCATGCCCAGTTAATTTTGTATTTTTAGTAGAGACGGGTTTCTCCATGTTGGTCAGGCTGGTCTTGAACTCCCTACCTCAGGTGATTTGCCCGCCTCGGCCTCCCAATTTGTTGGGATTACAGGCATGAGCCACTGTGCCTGGCAGAATATTATATCTTTTCAATCTTGATCAATTAAAATCTAAACATTGAGCGTCAGTGTGTGCCAAGAACGTAAGAGACACTAACAGACATGATATGACTCTTCTAGACAAAGAAAACCAAACCATCTACAATTATTATTTTCTCCAAAACCAGATATAAATTTGATTAAGCCTCTAAATCAGGATTTCTCAACCTAAATACTATTGATATTTTTGGCCACATAATTCTTTGTTCTGGGGAGGTTGTCCTTTTCACTGCAGGATGTTTACCAGCATCCCTAGCCTCTACTCATGAGATGTCCACGGCACCCACGTCCCACTCCCCTGTTGTGACAAGCAAAAATGCCTCCATACCCTGTCAAATGTGTCATAAAGGGCAAAAATACCTTAACAAAATTTGGGATTTTATATGCTACATTCTCAGTAACATTTTTAAAAAATTAAAAATAGCTAACAAATGTTTTGTGGATTGGAGGAGGGTGAGGATCTAAAAACTACCTATCAAATACTACACTTACTACCCGGGAGACGAAATAATCTGGACACCAAACCCCGACAACATGCAATTTACCTATATAACAGGCTGCACATGCAGCCCTGAGCCTAAAATAAAAGTTAAAAAATAAAAATCACTTAAGAAAAGAACTAAGAAAATAATTACATTTTTAAAGATAAAAATGGAATTCATAAATTCTGTAAAAAATGGTAATTTTAAAATATTATAGCAAATATAGGCAAAACAACAACAAACAGTATATAAGAGAAGGAAATTATTAAAGACAAAATCTGAAATTGATGAACTAAAAAACAAGATCCACAGAAAAGATAAATAAAACCAAAAGCTAATGCTATGAAATAGCAAAAAATAAAAAAATAATAAATACCAATTAAAAAGCACTAGATCCAAAAATTTTTGTTGAAATACCTAATTTTTATTTAAAGTTTTAACTATTCCTGTTTCAAAAGAAGATAGCAATTGTTCCGAGTTCATTTTTAAAATCTATTACCACATTTGCAGATATATAGAATGGAAAACTTTTTTGTTGTTTGTTTTTGAGACAGAGTCTCACTCTGTAACCCAGGCTGGAGTGCAGTGGCGCGATCTTGGCTCACTGCAAGCTCCGCCTCCCAGGTTCATGACATTCTCCCATCTCAGTCTCTGGAGTAGCTGGGACTACAGGTGCCCGCCACCACGCCGGCTAATATTGTTTTTGTATTTTTAGTAGAGACGGGGTTTCAACGCATCAGCCAGGTGGTCTTGATCTCCTGACCTCGTGATTCGCCCTTCGCGGCCTTCCAAAGTGCTGGGATTACAGGTGTGAGCCACCGTGCCAGGCCGGAAAATAATTTTAAAAAACTGCAGTCATAGGTCATTTAGTTAGAAAAAATAACATACAAAAAAGAGATCATCTTCATTCATACTAAAAATATTCTAAATTAAAATATAAACAACTAATATTTAGCAGTATCCAAATACTAATATGCCATGACTAAGTTTGGTTTAGCCCAGAATGAAAAGATGTGTAATATGAGAAAATCTATTAATGTAACTTAGTATTTAATAAGGCAAAAGAAAGTTATTCATGGTATAACCTTGTCACAAAATAAGATAGGAATTTGTTTAATGTGATACAAGGAATAGTCCATAAATTATAATAAACATCCTACCTGATAAGGATATCTATTATCATCACTGTGATTCAGCCCAGAAATAGAGGTCTCAACATCCCAATAAGAGTGAAAAAATATTGAAAAAGGAAGAAAACTGTGCTTATTTTCATGTAATATAATTAACTGCATTTAAAAATCCAAGCAAATCTACAAACAGAATTTAGTAAGCGTTCACCAAAGTTAATGAATATAAGATCAATATACTAAAACGAATTTTATTTTTAGATATCAAACAAGAGTAGAAAACAAAATTTTGAAAAATACAATTTAAAACAGCAACAAAAACTGAAAAAAGGATAAATTTTACACACCCAGCAAATCATTTTCAAGGCATCAACACATAAAGTCACGTTCAACATTATTAGTCGTTAAAGAAATACAAAACAAAACCACAAAATGCCACTACACACACTCTAGAATGTCTATGATCAAAGAGACAATGTTGTATTGATGAGGACGTCAAGGAATCAAATTTCTAGTATCAAAATTTTCTAGTATAAATTAAAAAATGTTACCAACATTCTGGAAAACCATTTGGCAGTTTCTAAAATAGTTAAGCAAAAGCTTATCATACAACCAAACTATACATTGCTAGGAATCTACCAAAGGAAAATAAAAACATATGTTCACATAAAGACCACATGAATACTCATTCACTGCAGCATTTTTCTTAATAGACAAAACCTAGAAAAAAATCCCAATGTCCATGAACTTATGAATGGACAAAAATGGTAGTATATTCTTATAATGTATACCGTTCATTAAATTAAAAATACTAAAATTACTATATTAAAGTAAAATAGAAATTTCTGATAATCATATAATGCAGGAAATGCATTGGACATAAACAACCATTTCTGATAAAAAATGTACCAAAAAGTAGGAATAGAAGGCAATTTCCTTAATCTGATAAAGGCAGTTAGCAAAAACCTACATCATATTTAATGATAAAAGACTGAATGCTTTCCCTCTTAGATCAGAAACAAGACAATAATAAATACTTTCATGTTCACATCTTTTCAACACATTATTAAAGGTGCTAGCTATAGCAATAAGGCAGAAAAAAGAAAGAAAACCATCAAGACAGGAAAAGAAATCCAACTGCCATTATTTGCAGAAAACATTGTATGTGTAGAAATTCTGAGAGAATCAATAAAAAATGGTACTAGAAGTAAAATGTGACTTTTGCAAAGCTACAGGATGTAAAACCAATATAAAATCAATTATAAATGCCAGAAACAATCAGGAATGAAATATTTTAAGCTAACATTATCAATAGTATCACAAATTTAAAATATACAGGGATAAATCTGAAAAAATGTGAAATATGTGTACAGTTATAACTATAAAATATTAATAATAAAAATTAAAGAATTGAGAAAAAATAAAAAATACAATAATTCCAAAGACTCACTATAGTTAACATGCCAATTCTCCCCAAATTCATCTATAAGTTAAACAAAATCACAAAACAAATTATAGCATTTTTTTGGAAAATTGAAAGGTAGATTCTAAAATTCACTTGCAAATGCAAAAAAAAAAAAAAGAATAGTCAAAACAAGTTTGAAAAGGAAGAACAAAGTTGGAGAATAAATACTAACCAATTTCAGGACTTATAAAATCACATTAATTATAAATGTGCTACATTAGCATGAAAATAAGCAAATAGATTAATGAAACAGAAAAGAGTCCAGAAACAGACCCACACATTTATAGACAGGTGTTTTTCAGCAAAGGTGCACAGGAATTCATTGATTAAAGTATAGTCTTTACATAAAGTGTGCTTGAACATTTAAATATTTACATGGAGAAAAAAGAACTTCAATCCATCACCTACTATATATACAAATATTAATTCAAAATGGACCATATACTTAAATAGAAAACTTAAAAATATAATATTTCTACCAAAACCTGGGGAAAATTATAGTGACCTGTTAGGCTAAGATTTTACAAAAGAACAAACTAATAAGTCAAGCTTCATCTAAATTAAAATCTGTTCTTCAAGCAAATAGTGTTAATAAGATAAAAAGACAAGTTACCACTAGTAAAAAATATTTGCAAGTCATATATCTGATAAAGGACTTGTATCTAGAATGAAGCATGTGGAAAATTCGTTAATATAAAAACAATCTAAAAAGTGGGCAATGGTTTTCAACAGACCCTTCATCGAATAAAATATACAGATGGCAAACAACCCTATGAAAAGATGCTGAACATCATTAGTAATTAGGAAAGTGCAAATTAAAATGAGAGTTAGATACCATTACACACCTATTAGAGTGGCTAAAACTTGGACTAACTCTAAAAAAGTTTCTGAAATGTGGAAGAACTGAAACTTTCATACACTGCTGGTGGGAATGTAAAATGGTACAACCAGTTGGGGAAACAGCATTTGGCTGTTTCTTTAAAAGTTAAAGATAGGCTGGGTGCGGTGGCTCACGCCTGTAATCATAGCACTTTGGGAGGCCAACGTGGGCGGATCATGAGGTCAGGAATTCGAGACCAGCCTGACCAACATGGCAAAACCCCATCTCTACAAAAAACACAAAAATTAGCTGGGCGTGGTGGCAGGCACATGTAATCCCAGCTACCTGGGAGGCTGAGGCAGGAGAATCACTTGAACCTGGGAGGCAGAGGTTGCAGTGAACTGAGATTGTGCCGTTGCACTCCAGCCTGGGCGACAAGAGCAAGACTCCGTCTCAGAAAACAAAACAAAAGTTAAATATATACCTACCATATAATCAGTACCCAATGAAAGCATCTGTTGGTACAAAATCAGTGCAGCCTTTTAGTAATGCCCAAAATTCTGCAAAATATCTATTATAAAATTCAAGTTCTTCAAAAATCCATCATAATGAAAAAGACCACATTACAATCACATGAGTTTATTCAAGTTCTATACTTTGTTCTATGTTCAGAATAAAATCTATTGCTATTTTACTGTTCAGAGTAGAAAAAATGTACCAAATATAATTAAGATAATATATTTCTTAGCAATATATATAAAGTTGTATTATAAAATTTAAGAAATAGAAATTGCAAGATATTAATGACAATTTTAGTTATTCAAGATGACCTTTATTATTTGAAACTAATAGTATGCACCAATTATTTAAAATGAAGAATATACAAATACTTACAATAACATGTTCCTCTAAGTGGATTACCAACATAGCGATTTTCAGAGTCACATCTGCAGAAACACAAAAACTCATTTACTATTAAACAATGCAATTCAAAAGCCTCATGTTTTTCTTCAAGCAAAAAAGTATTTATATTCTACATCAAAACATATTTAAAACTATACCATTATTTGAAATTTTAAAAACACATCTTTGAAAGATGTGTTTGAAATTTGAATTAATTGTAGAAAGCTTTATATATGAGAAAAAGTGAGAGATGAAATAGTGAAGAAAAAGAAAATAAACATACATGATAGGCATATAAGGAATGTTAAAAGGCAGATGAAATATAATTATGAGCTTTGGGATATGTATCCTGCCTTAATAAAGAGAAGAAGTAAAAGTCTGAAATAAGATACAGAGATATTTTTAGGTAGAAGAAAATTCAGGGAATTCATAAATCCACACTATTTTCACACTTGTGGTATTCTTTGAAATTAACATATTTTCTACACCAGTTAAAAAAATTTTCTACACCAGTTTCTACACCAATTAATCTGTATTTTTAAAAACAGATCCCCTCCAGTAAATAATTAGAAAAAAAGGTTTCTCTAACCCAAACAAAATGGACTAATATAGATTAAATTCAGGAGCTCAAACTTTGAATTCACATAAACAGATTTTTAAAAAGTGAAAGAACATACGAGCATCCATACTCATGTACTCTTATATTTAATACATAAAAATATAGTTAACTATAGCAGTGGGAGAAAATCATAAGTATTTTCAAAATTTTTCAAGTTCACAAAACCTTGTTTGCCAAATAAAATTGACAATGTCTAATAGAGATATAGCATGGTTCTGCATAATATTTCTTGGAACGTCCTCCAAAATAAATTATTATAAAATTTATGCACCAGGGTAACTTAATAAAGTGACTTAATATTTAAATAATAAAAATTATATTTGCATATAGTTTATTACATACATATTTTATATAAATATATTACATATATTTCAACTCTAGTTAAAAGTTTAAAGAGGTAAAAGAGTCTAAAATGTCTTCAGTTTTTCAGAAGAGTTCATAAGAACAGAGAAATAGTAGAATACATATATATAATGAAGAGTCAAATAGTGAAAAATTAGAGGCTAAATAATCAGATTACATTCCCAATGCATTTTTCAGCCATGTGCCAGCTAGTTTTTATATTCATGGAAAAAATGAGTTGTAGAATAAATTTTACTGTATATTAATTATAAAATTAAAGTCAAAATATGATAATCCTTTAAAACACTAACTTGGAAGAAAAGGACTCTATAAAACAAAGGAACTTTGGGTGTTAGGTTTTCTCTGACATTTCCAAACACCACTTTTTTTAAAAATTATTATTATACTTTAAGTTTTAGGGTACATGTGCACAATGTGCAGGTTAGTTACATATGTATACATGTGCCATGCTGGTGTGCTGCACCCATTAACTCGTCATTTTAGCATTAGGTATATTTCCTAATGCTATCCCTCCCCTCTCCCCCCAACCCACAACAGTCCCCAGAGTGTGATGTTCCCCTTCCTGTGTCCATGTGTTCTCATTGTTCAATTCCAACCTATGAGTGAGAATATGCGGCCAAACACCACTTTTAAGATTTTGTCATTGACGGTAGTTTTCTAGTTTTAGAAATATGCAATAGAGCACCACAAAGTGTGATTCCTATCTAACTGTAACTTTGTATAAATTGACCAATCTCTCCCCATTCCACCTCCCCATACCCTCCCAAGCCTTTCAAAATCCTCCACAGCCTCTCATAACCACAATTCTCATAACCACAATTCTACATTCAACTTTTATGAGATCTCATAACCACAATTCTACTCTCAACTTCTATGAGATCAGTCTTTTTAGATTCTACATATAAGTGAGATCATGCAGTATTTTTCTTCTGTGCTTGACTTATTTCACATAATATAATGTCCTCTAGGTTCATCCATGTTGTGTCCCAAATGACAGGATTTCATTATTTTTTATGGATAAAACACATTCCAAAAATATATCACATATTTGTATCCATTCATCTCTTGATAGAGACTTAGATTGATTCCATATCTTGGCTACTGTACATAGTGCTGCAGTAAAAGTAAGAGTACAGATATATCTTCAAAATACGAATTTCAATTCCTTTGGATAAATATCCAGTAGTGAGATTATTGAATCATATTTTCGTTCTGTTTTTAATTTTTTCAGAAACTTCCATACTGTTGTCCACAAACAGCTGTATTAATGTGCATTTCCACCAACAGTGGATAGAAGATCCTCTTTCTCCACAACCTCACCAGTATTTGTTATTTTTTTGTCTTTTTCATAATAGCCATTCTAACTAGCGTGAGGTGATATCTCATCATGATTTTGATTTGCATTTTCCTAATGATTAGTGACGTTGAGTTTTTTCTTCTTATATCAGTGGGCCATTCGTATGTCTTCTTTTGAGAAATGTCTATTCAGATCTTTTGTCCACTCTTTACTACTTGTGGGGTTTTTTGCTATTGAGTTCTTTGGGTTCCTAACATATCTGGATATTAATCCCTTGTCAGATGCATAGTTTGCAAATATTTTCTCCCATTCTATAGGTTGTCTCTTTGCTCTGCTGATTATTTCCTTTACTGCGCAGAAGCTTTGTTTTGATGTAATCCCATTTCTCTATTTTTGCTTTTGTTGCCTGTGCTTTTGAGGTCTTTTCCAAAACAAACAAACAAAAACCTTCCCCAGAGAAACGTAATAAAGTGTTACCTCCGTGTTCTCTTCTAGTAGTCTCACAGTTTGAGGACTTACATTTAAATCTTTAATCCATTTTGATCTGATTTTTTTAAATGGTGACAGATGGGTTCTAGTTTCATTCTTCTTAATGAAACTTTTTCCCAGCATAATTTATTAAAGAAAATATTATCTCCCTAACGTGTATTCTTGGCACTTTTGCCAAAAATCAGATGGTATACATGCGTGTAGTTATTTCTGGGTCCTTTATTCTGTTTCATTACTTTGTGTGTCTTTTTAAATTTTTAACTTTTTTGTTTGTTTGTTCCTTTGCTTGTTTATTTTTGAGACACAGTCTCACTCTGTTGCCTAGGCTGGAATACAGTGGTGCAATCTCAGCTCACTGCAGCCTTCACCTCCTGTGCTCAGGTGATTATCCCACCTCAGCCTCCCTAGTAGCTGGGTCTACACACCACCACGCCTGGCTAGCTTTTTGTATTTTTCTTAAGAGAGGGTTTTGCAGTGTTGGCCAGGCTGGTCTCCAACTCCTGGACTCAAGCAATTCACCCACCTCAGCCTCCCAAAGTGCTGGGATTACAGTTTTGAGCCACTGCACCTGGCCAATTTTTACCTTTTAATGTTTATGGGTACATAGTAAGTGTGTTTATTTATGGGGTACATGAGATATTTTGATACAGGCATACATTGTATAATAATGACATCAGGGTAAGAAGGACATCCATCACCTCAAGGATTTATCATTTCTTTGTGTCACAAACTTTCCAATTACACTGTTTTATTTTAAAATGTACAATAAATTATTGTTTTCCTATCATTTTTCTTAACTTTTATTTTAGGTTATACTAGAGGTACATGCGCAGGTTTGTTACATAGGTAAATTGAGTGTCACAGAGGTTTGGGGTACAGATTATTTCACCACCCAGGTAATAAGCATAATACTTGATAGGTGTTTTTTCTAACTTTACCCTCCTCCCTTCCTCCACCCCTCCAGTAGGCTCTGGTGTCTGTTGTTCCCTTCTTTATGTTCGTATGTACACAATGTTTAGCTCCAACTAAAAAGTGAGAACATGTAGTACTTGGTTTTCTGTTTCGGTGTTAGTTCACTTAAGATAATGGCCTCCAGCTCCATCCATGTTGCTGCCAAAAACATGATCTTGTTCTTTTTTATAGCTGCAAGTGTTCCATTGCTGGGTCAAATGGTAACTCTGCTCTGAGTTCTTTCAGAAATTGCTAAACTGCTTTCCACAGTGGCTAAACTAATTTACATTCCCACCAGCAATGTATAAGGTTCCCTTTTCTCTGCAACCTTGCCAGCATCTGTTATTTTTTTAAATAATTCCCATTCTGACTGGTGTGAGATGGTATCATATTGTGGTTCTGATTTGCATCTCTAATGGTTAGTGATGTTGAGCATTTTTTCACATACTTGTTGGACACATGTATGTCTTCTTCTGAAAAGTGTGTGTTCATGTACTTTGCTCACTTTTTAATGGGGTTGTTCATTTTTTGCTTGTTGATTTAAGTTCCATATAGATTCTAGATATTAGATCCTTGTGGGATGCATAGTTTGCAAATATTTTCTCCTATTTTGTAGGGTGTCTGTTTACTCTGCTGGTAGTTTCTTTTGCCATGCAGAAGCTCTTCAGTTTAATTAGGCGCCATTTGTCAATTTTCTTTGTTGTTGCAATTACTCTTGTCATATTCGTCATGAAATCTTTGCCAGGTCCTACATCCAGAATGGTATCTAGGTTATCCTTCAGGGTTTTTATAGTTTTGGGTCTTACATTTAAGTCTTTAATCCATCTTGAGTTGACTTTTGTATATGGTGTAAGAAAGGGGTCCAGTTTCAACTTCTGCATATGGCTAGCCAGGTATTACAGCACCATTTATTGAATAGGGAGTCCTTTCATCACTACTTGTTTTTGTCAGCTTCATTGAAGACTAGATAGTTGTACATATGCAGAATTATTTCTTGGCTCTCTATTCTGATCCATTGGTCTATGTGTCTCTCTTTGTATAAGTACCATCCTGTTTTGGTTACCACAGTCTTGTAATATAGTTTGAAGTCAATTAACATGATATCCCCAGCTTTATTCTTTTTGTTTATGATTACCTTGGCTACTCGAGCTCTTTTTTGATTCCATATGAATTTTAAAATAGTTTTTTCCAATTATGTAAAGAATGTCATAGTTTGATAGGAATGCCATCATACTATGGCATTTGCTTCAGCATTCAAAGGGAAAGCTTTCAACTTTTCCCTGTTTGGTATGATGTTAGCTGTGGATGCATATATGTGCACATATGTTGAGGTGTGTTCCCTCCACACCTAATTTTTCAGGGGTTTTATCATGGAGGAATGTTAAATTTTACCAAATTCTTTTTTTTAGCATCTATTGAGATGATCCTATGGTTTTTGTCCTTCATCCTAGTAATGCAATGTAACACATTTATTGATTTTTGTGGTTTGAACTGTACTTGCATTACTGGGATGAATTTCACTAAATCATGGTCAATGACCTTATGATATGTTGTTGGATTCAGTTTGCTAGTACTGTATTATGGGTTTTTGCATCTATATCTATCATGAATATTGGCCTGTAGTTTATTTTATACTTTTATCCTTGTCTGGTTTTGTTATCAGGGTAATGCTGGCCTCATAGAATGAGTTTGGAAGAATGCCCTCTACTTCAATTTTTTGGAATAGTTTGATAATAATTGGTATGAGTTCATTTTTAAATATTTGCTAGAATTTAGCAATGAAGCAATCAGGTCCTGAACTTTTTTTGATAGGAGTCTTTGTTTTACTGATTCCGTCTTGTTTCTCATTATTGGTCTGTCCAGGTTTTCTGTTTCTTCATGATCCAATCTTGGTAAGATAAGCTATAAGAAATTAATTCATCTCTTCTAAGTTTTCAAATTTGTTGGTCTATCATTGCTCATTATAGTCTCTAATGATCCTTTGTATTGCTGTGGTATCAGTTGTGATGTCTCCTTTTTCATCTTTGATTTTATTCATTTGAGTCATTCCTCTTTTTTTCTTAAGCTAGCTAAAGCTTTGTCAATTTCGTTTCTTATTTCAAAAACGAACTCATCATTTTCTTGATGCTTTGTATTTTTTAGTCTCTATTTCCTTTATTTCTTCTCTGTTCTTTATTATTTCTTTCCTTCTCATAATTTTGGACTTAGATCATTCTTGTTTTCTAGGTCTTCGAGGTACAACATTAGGCTGTTTATTTGAGATATTTCTACTTTTTCAAATAGGTGATTATTGCTATAAACTTTCCTTTAAAAACGGTTTTTGCTATATCCCATAAGTTTTGGTATGTTGTATTTCCATTGTGAGTTTTCTCAAGAAATGTTTTAATTTCCTTTTCAATTTCTTCATTGACTTGTTTAATTTCCATGTACGTATATGGTTTCCAAAGTTCCTCCTATTATTGGTTTTAGTTTTATTCCACAGTGGTCAGAAAAAAAATACTTGATATGACTTTGATTTTTAAATATTTGAGGCCAGGCGCCATGGCTCATGCCTGTAATCCCAGCACTTTGGGAGGCCGAGGCAGGTGGATCACCTAAGGTCAGGAGTTCGAGATGAGCCTGGCCAACATGGTGAAACCCCGTCTCTACTAAAAATACAAAAATTAGCCAGGCATGGTGGCAGGCACCTGTAATCACAGCAACTCAGGAAGCCGAGGCAGGAGAATTGCTGGAACCTGGGAGGCGGAGGTTGCACTAAGCAGAGATCGCACCATTGCATTCCAGCCTGGGTGACAACAGTGAGACTCTGTCTCAAAAAAAAAAAAAATTGTTAAGACAAGTTTTGTGCCCTTACACATAATCTATCATAAACAATGTTACATGTGCTGTTGAGAAGACTGTGCCGTCTGCAGCTGTTAGACGGAATGCTCTGTAAATGTCTGTTAGGTCCATTTGGTCAAGAGTGTTGTCTGACACTGAAGTTTCTTTGTTGATTTTCTGTCTGGACGATCTGCACATTGCTGAAAGTGGAGTGTTGAAGTGTTGAAGTCCCCTACTATTATTGTGTTACAGTCTATCTCTCCCTTTAAATCTATTAATATTTGCTTTATATACATAGGTCCTCTGCTAGTGGGTACATATATGTTTATAATTGTATCTGCTTGCTGCATTGACCCCTGCTATTATTATATAATGGCCTTGTCTCTTTTTACAGTTT
The DNA here is from genome assembly GCF_028885625.2 of Pongo pygmaeus. Classification (NCBI taxonomy): domain Eukaryota; kingdom Metazoa; phylum Chordata; class Mammalia; order Primates; family Hominidae; genus Pongo; species Pongo pygmaeus. Next base: position 120,809,849 of record NC_072381.2, on the reverse strand, counting down.
TTAACTTAAAGTCTATTTTGTTCATATAATTACAGCTACTTCTATTCTTTTTAGGGTTCCATTTCCATGAAATAGCTTTTCCCATCCATTTACTTTCTTTTTTTTTTTTCTTTTATTATTATTATTATTATTATTATTATTATACTTTAGGTTTTATGGTACATGTGCGCAATGTGCAGGTAAGTTACATATGTATACATGTGCCATGCTGGTGCACTGCACCCACCAACTCGTCATCTAGCATTAGGTATATCTCCCAATGCTATCCCTCCCCCCTCCCCCCACCCCACAACAGTCCCCAGAGTGTGATGTTCCCCTTCCTGTGTCCATGTGTTCTCATTGTTCAATTCCCTCCTATGAGTGAGAATATGTGGTGTTTGGTTTTTTGTTCTTGCGATAGTTTACTGAGAATGATGATTTCCAATTTCATCCATGTCCCTACAAAGGACGTGAACTCATCATTTTTTATGGCTGTGTAGTATTCCATGGTGTATATGTGCCACATTTTCTTAATCCAGTCTATCATTGTTGGACATTTGGGTTGGTTCCAAGTCTTTGCTATTGTGAATAATGCCGCAATAAACATACGTGTGCATGTGTCTTTATAGCAGCATGATTTATAGTCCTTTGGGTATATACCCAGTAATGGGATGGCTGGGTCAAATGGAATTTCTAGTTCTAGATCCCTGAGGAATCGCCACACTGACTTCCACAAGGGTTGAACTAGTTTACAGTCCCACCAACAGTGTAAAAGTGTTCCTATTTCTCCACATCCTCTCCAGCACCTGTTGTTTCCTGACTTTTTAATGATGGCCATTCTAACTGGTGTGAGATGGTATCTCATTGTGGTTTTGATTTGCATTTCTCTGATGGCCAGTGATGGTGAGCATTTTTTCATGTGTGTTTTGGCTGCATAAATGTCTTCTTTTGAGAAGTGTCTGTTCATGTCCTTCGCACACTTTTTGATGGGGCTGTTTGTTTTTTTCTTGTAAATTTGTTGGAGTTCATTGTAGATTCTGGATATTAGCCCTTTGTCAGATGAGTAGGTTGCGAAAATTTTCTCCCATTTTGTAGGTTGCCTGTTCACTCTGATGGTAGTTTCTTTTGCTGTGCAGAAGCTCTTGAGTTTAATTAGATCCCATTTGTCAATTTTGGCTTTTGTTGCCATTGCTTTTGGTGTTTTAGACATGAAGTCCTTGCCCATGCCTATGTCCTGAATGGTAATGCCTAGGTTTTCTTCTAGGGTTTTTATGGTTTTAGGTCTAACATTTAAGTCTTTAATCCATCTTGAATTGATTTTTGTATAAGGTGTAAGGAAGGGATCCAGTTTCAGCTTTCTACATATGGCTAGCCAGTTTTCCCAGCACCATTTATTAAATAGGGAATCCTTTCCCCGTTTCTTGTTTTTGTCAGGTTTGTCAAAGATCAGATACTTGTAGATATGTGGCATTATTTCTGACGGCTCTGTTCTGTTCCATTGATCTATATCTCTGTTTTGGTACCAGTACCATGCTGTTTTGGTTACTGTAGCCTTGTAGTATAGTTTGAAGTCAGGTAGTGTGATGCCTCCAGCTTTGTTCTTTTGGCTTAGGATTGACTTGGCGATGCGGGCTCTTTTTTGGGTCCATATGAACTTTAAAGTAGTTTTTTCCAATTCTGTGAAGAAAGTCATTGGTAGTTTGATGGGGATGGCATTGAATCTGTAAATTACCTTGGGAAGGATGGCCATTTTCATGATATTGATTCTTCCTACCCATGAGCATGGAATGTTCTTCCATTTGTTTGTATCCTCTTTTATTTCCTTGAGCAGTGGTTTGTAGTTCTCCTTGAAGAGGTCTTTCACATCCCTTGTAAGTTGGATTCCTAGGTATTTTATTCTCTTTGAAGCAATTGTGAATGGGAGTTCACTCATGATGCATATTGTTTTACACATAAAGTAAGTCTCCTGTAGGCAGCATAGTTTGGTCATATTTTTCTATCCGTTCAGCCCCTCTTTTAACTGAATAATTTCAACCATTTACACTCAAGGTAGTTATTGATAGGTAAGGGATGACTATCATGATTGTGTAACTTCTTTTCTAGTTGTCTAGATATTTTTTCCTTTTTTCCTCTCTTAAAGGCTTCCTTTGTGGTTATGTGATTCACTCTAGTAATGTGTTTTATTCCTTACTTTTTTAGTGTTATCTATTATAGCTTTTAGCTTTTCCGTTACCATGAGACTCACGAAAACATCTTATAGTCATAATAAGTTATTTTAAACCAATAAAAACTTAATTTTGATTGCAAAGGAAAGAATAAAACAACAAAAATAGTACATTTTAACTCATTATCCCTCCATATTTTGAATTTTGATGTCACAGCTTATATTTTTCATATTGCCTATCTCTTAACAAATTATCGTAGTTTTTTATAGTTTTGTCGTTTGTTCTTTATACAAAGACAAATGTGGTTCATACAACACAATTACAGTATTAGCCTAACAATCAATGTAAGTATTCTTTTCTTTAAGTTTGAACAGCTCTCTTTAGCATTTCTTGCAGAATTGGTCTGGTAGCCATTAATTCCCTCAGCTTTTGTTTGTCTGCAGAAGTCCTTCTCTCCTTCATTTTTAAAATACATCTTTTCTGGCTACAGTACTCTTGGTTGGCAGGTAGTTTCCTTCCATACTCTGAATATATTGTCACATTCCCTCCTGCCCTGAAAGGTTTCTGCTGAGAAATTTGCTGCCAGTTATATTAGATCTCTCTTAAATGTTATTTGCTTCTTTTTTCTCACTTCTTTCTAGACCCTCTCTTAGTCATTGATCTTTGTGAGTTTAATTGTGACATGCCTTGTGGTATTCTTATTTGGATTGAATCTGGTGACCTTTGACCTTGCTATAATTGGGCATTCACATCTTTCTCCAAGCTTGAAAAGTTTTCTTATTTTTAATAAGTTTTTGGCCCCTTTGTCTCTCAACTCCTTCTTGAATTCTAATAACACAAATGTGTTATTTTGATGTTGTCCCATAGATCTGGTAAGCTTTCTTTGGCCCTTTTCATTCTTTTGGTGCTTTCACCTCTGACTATGTTCTCAAATAGCCTACCTTTGAACTCACTAATTCTTTCTTTTGTTTGATCTATTGTGCTGATGATGCTCTCTATTCCATTTTTATTTCATTCATTTTATTTCGGTCATTCATTTCATTCATCTCTAGGATTTCCATTTGTTTTATTATTAATATTTCAATCTCTTAAGTTTTGTTCATGTATTTCTGATTGCTTCTCTGAATTTTACTGAAGTTTGAGCTTCAGTGAATTTATTGAACTTTCTAAAAACAGCTGTTTTGAATTCTTTGTCTGAAAGACCACATGTCTCCATCACCTTAGGGCCAGTCTCTGGCACCTTATTTTGTCTGTTTGGTGAGATCAGATTTCCCTGAATGATCTTGATGCTTATGGACATGCAATAATGTATGTGCACTGAGAGATCAGGTGTTTATTCCAGTCTTCCTAGTCTAGTTTTGTTTTTGCTCATCCTTCTTCAGAGGGCCTTCCAGAGTTTCTAAGGGGACTGACTGTTGTGTTCCCTGAGCCCATGACCGTTGCAACTCCCTAAACACTAGAGGGCAGTCTAAGCCCAGATCTGCCACAAGTCTCAGGAGGGCTCCAAGGTTGGCAGGGCTCTCCAGGGCAGATGGACCTAGGGAAGATCCAAGGAGGGTAACTGGGCTGTGTGGGAAAGCTGGCCAGGAAACCTAGCCCAGAAGACTATCCCAGTGCCCCAGACAATCATGCCTCCCAGGAGGTCTCTGAAAAGGTGAGATATGTCACCAACTGCAGCAGGAGGTGCCAAATCTGAGGCCGGGTCCCCTCAGGATCTACTGTGGGACAAAGGTTGGATAGCCCACCTGAATTCCTCAGATGGTTGCACATCTCCTAGCAGGTCCCTGCACAAATATGATAGTTACCTGACTACAGTGGGGGGAGCTGGGGGTCAGACTGGATCCCTCAGGATGTGCTGTGAGATGACAACCTGGGTATTACTAAAAGATAAGTTTGGCAAGCCTATCAAGGAGGCTCAGACTCACAGTCTGCAGGATATTGGCAAGTCTCCCTCTGGGGTTTTGTGTGAGCAGTTCTGTGCTGGGAACTCAACTGAAGAGAGCTGGAGTTGAGCCACAGGATTACTTCTAGGTTCACTGCTGAGACTGATATCAGTGGGCAAACAAGTCTCTTACACTAGTATACACGATTCCTCCTAGACCCCTTAGAAGATTATTTTAGTTGCGGGCTCAAGGCCAAACAGGGCTGTAGTCAAATCCCTTGGGGATCAAGGCCATTTCTGGGCTTGAACCTGGAAGCAAAATTAATGCATCTATTACCTGGGTGCCAGTCTGCATTCTCAAAACAACCCTCTTTGAGCCTGGGGCTCCACTGGGCTTTCACGCCCTCCTACCTGACTCTTGAGGCGTCTGCCAGTGACTTTTGTCAGTAAATGAGTGCAGAGTTCTTGTTGTTGTGAGGAAATATTAGTAGGTTATCTCCTATTCTGCCATCTTGCTGGCATCACTCTCCCTTAAGTGTTTTCAAAATGACAATACTGGGATATTGACTTAAAAAGCTCAAGGATACAAACTCATTTCTCTAATATACAAGTAATAACATTTTCTTTTTTGTTAACAATATTTGGTTTATTCAAATTACATAATCTTATATTGAACTGAAAATTACTATAATATATTTACCTTCAACACAGTATAAGTTTTACAAAGGAATGGTTGAAATTTTATTTTCTCTAAACTACAAATTTCTTGGAAGGATGAAATTATATGTTCTTGTGTATGAAGTAACTTTGGCATCCCAATTCTAAGCTTTCAATAGTCAACCACAGAAAATTAACAGAAATAACAAATCAACACCACCTTGTTAAGAATTAAACTGAAAAACTTTGCAGAGTTCTGGAAGGTGTCCAATAAAAGAACTACATTCTCTATTAAATATTTATAGCTCAAAAAAGCAAATTAGAAACATATATTATCTAAAGTGGTTTATATTAACAAATAATAATTTTTGAAATAATTTTGAATGTATTAAAAGCGTTTTCAAATTTTATGGGTTAAATTTAAACACCAATTTTTGGGAGTTTAATTCCATGTGTCATTTAAGGAAACACAGGTACCTCCAAAAGCTAATGAAATAAATACTTTCTATAAAAACATAACAATATGATTTTGGGCATGAAATTCAGCTTGAAAAAGACAAAAGTACATGTAAATAAATGGAAAGACATTATTTATTCTTTTGCAGGACACCTCGACATCATCAGAATAGCAATTAATTTCAAAGATAATCTTTAACTTTAATGTGATTCAATGAAAACTCCAATGAGATTTTATACAAGCTAGAAAAGTTGATCTCAATGCTTAGGGGCAAAAGTAAACATACAAGAATAATTAGAAAAACACTGAAAAAGATGAGCTTTGAAGAGAGGTAGACCTAAAAGATATAAAATATACTCAAAGTCTCTATAATTAAATAGTATGGTACTAGCACGTAAATGGACCAAATGTATACAATAGAAATTCCAGAAACAGGCTCAACTATCACATACTAAAAATCTAGTAAATGATAAAAGTTGTCCTAAATGACTGGAATAAGACAGTCCTCATAATAAATTAAGACAACTTGATAGCTATTGTAAAACTATCAAATCAGATCCAATCCTCATACCATAAACTAAATAAAACTCTAAATGAAGCATAAGTCTAAATGTAAAAAATAAAATTTTCAATATGGTAAAAAAAGATAAGTTAATTACATAATAAAAGGCTTCCTAACCATGAATAAAATTCCAAATGTAATTTTTAAAAGACTAAGAAATATGACTACATTAAGAAAGCTGCATAGCAAAAAAAAAAAAGTGCAATTAGTACAGTCAAGAAACATATGACAAACTGGGAGGAAATATGTGCAACTTATGTCTCACTGAAAAAGAGCTATAATCCCTAATTCATAAAGAACTCTTTAAAAATAAGGGGGAAACTTGACAGTGATGGCTGATCCTTTTAATGTGTTAATAAATTTGGCTTTCTAGTTTTTGAGGAGTTTTGCATTTATGTCCATCAAATATATTGGCCTGTAATTTTCTTGTAATGTCCTTATCTGACTTTGGTATAAGGGCAATACTGGCCTCATAAAAAGAGTTTGGAAGCAGTCCTCCCTCTTCAATTTTTTTGAAATAGTTTGAGAAGGATTGGTGTTAATTCTTCTTTGAATGTTTGGTAGAATTTAGCAGTAATGTCATCAGGTCCTGATCTTTGATGAGAGACTTTTTATTACGTATTCAATCTCTTTATCCATTATTGGTGTGTTCAGATTTTCTATTTCTTCATGATTCAGTCTTGGTAGGTTTTTTTTTTTATTTTTTTTATTTATTTTTTATTTATTTATTATTATTATTATTATTATACTTTAGGCTCTATGGTACATGTGCGCAACGTTCAGGTAAGTTACATATGTATACATGTGCCATGCTGGTGCGCTGCACCCACCAACTCGTCATCTAGCATTAGGTATATCTCCCAACGCTATCCCTCCCCCCTCCCCCCACCCCACAACAGTCCCCAGAGTGTGATGTTCCCCTTCCTGTGTCCATGTGTTCTCATTGTTCAATTCCCACCTATGAGTGAGAATATGCAGTGTTTGGTTTTTTGTTCTTGCGATAGTTTACTGAGAATGATGATTTCCAATTTCATCCATGTCCCTACAAAGGACATGAACTCATCATTTTTTATGGCTGCATAGTATTCCATGGTATACACTAACAAAGAATTACCCAAAAAAGAAATCAAGAGAACAAATCATTCACATAGCTACAAACAAATAAATAAAATACTTAAGAATAAATTTAATCAAGGAGGTGAAAGACTTCTACCCTAAAAACTGTAAAAAATTGATGAAAGAAATTGAAATAAACAAATAAATGGAAAAATAAAAAATAAAAAAAGGGGGAAACTAATAATTTTATCGAAAAACTGGCAAAAGACATGAAGAGACAATTCACAAAAGTGATATAAAAATGGCTCTTAACCACATGAAAAAATATTCAACTTCACTTATAATAATGGAAATAGAAATTAAAACTACACAAATTATTCTCCACAAGACTGGCAAAATTTCAGATGCATAGCAATATATCCTGCTTATGAGCCTGTAGATAAATAGGCCATCCCATATTGGCCAGTGGGAACAGAAAATGAGAAAATTCATACGGAGGACAACTTGACAATATCTAAAAAACTACATATGCATGTATTCTTCGACCCAATAATCCCACTGAAAGGAATTTGCTCTTAAGAAAAACCTCCAATATTATAAAACTACATACATGCAAGTTTATTCAGTGTAGCATAATTTTAATTGCAAAATACTAGAAAAATGTCTAAATGTCCCTGAATAGATTTGTTAACTTATGGTACATATACATAATGGAATACTATACATCTGTAAACAAAACAGAATTTAAAAAAATGAACGTTTTTATGAGCTGATATTAACTGAGTTCCAGGAAGTATTATAAAGAAGAAAAAAATGTAAAACTCAAAAGAGTATCTAAAATACATCTAATAATATGTCAGCTTTTGTGTAAGAAGGTAAAATAATAACTATATATATAAATATAAGATATGCATATAGACAGAAACACACATAGCTCATACAGCTTTACTTTTATGAAAGGAAACACATGAAGGATAAACCAGAAAACAATAAAATTGGTTACCTACTGGAAGAGGGAGAAAGAAATGAACAATAATCTCTCTGAGTATACTGTAAGTAGTTTCAGCTTATTAATGTTCACCACATTTAATTAATTATTTTAATACAATAAGAATGGGAAAGGAAAAAATTCATAAAATGAGAAGTAGAAATAAAAGAGCCTAATAAACTTCAAGTGAATCCTATCTCTATACTGATGGAAAAAGAAAGTAAAAAAGGAGGGAAATAGGAGGAGAGGTAAGGGGAAGAGAAGAGGGAAAAAAGGAAGGAAAGAAGAAAGGAAGGGCGGGGGTAAGAGAAGAGGGAGGGAAGGAAGACTCAAAGTAACTTACGAACCCAAAATTTGACTACACACTCCGAATTGGTGCAGAGCAAGGTGGAGGAGGGAAGCTTGAAAGCAGATTCCAGAATCTTTTATGTAGGTTTTCTTATTGAAGTGATATAAGCAAAGTAAATCTGAAACTATTTTAGATTATAATATAGAATTGAGCAAACAAGGAAATATGTTGATGTCGTTGGAAGTCAGTGTTCATTTACTGTACAAGAAGGAACAAATACTGAGCCGGAGAAGGTACAAAGGCCTTGCAGAAATAGATCTGAATTGGAAGGTTTAGTATGAAGAAATGCTTTCTAAAATATTTATATGTGTGTATATACATGCATATGTATGCACATATGTGCACATATGTGTATTTATATGTGCACATAAATAGATTATTATTTCCTTTGTTCACCAAACAACCTACTAAGTAAAGATACCTCAAAGAGCAAAGAGCATACCTAGCACCAAGATCTTGGTCTCTAATATGATATTCCACTACAAGGAACTAGAGTTCCAAAAGGATATACAGCTGATTCCACAACTGAGGCAGAAGAGGAATAAGATGAGCCTGAAATACCTTCTTATACCAGAAAGTAAGGAAGTATTCACAAAATGATAGGTGTGTCACATAAACAAAAGAGCTAGCTTGAAGCCTCTCCTACTGGCCAAATCTTGGACAATGTGAGTGCCAAAGTGGTTAAAAAAAGTAGTGAATTATAAATCATTGGGAAAAAAATAGGAATTCATGAGTCCATTCCAATAATAAATAGATAAATAAATGGAGGAAGAAAGGAGGGCTCTTGCTTATAGAAAAATGTTGAGGTCTGTCTGGTAAATGTGAAGGTGTCTACCATAGCAGTTGGTAAACATCACCATAAAAATTAAGATTAGGCAAGAATAAACAAATTTTTATTTTCATTAATGTCACATCCTATCAGATAAATTTGTTCCATGTTTAATTCACTTAAAAAAGACAAGAGAAAAAAGAATGCAGGCCTACTTGTTATACTTCCACTCAAAATCCAAGATCCTCACAGGCTAGCGAATTGATTCTAATAGCAGAGTCACCACTCGTGGGAAAATATCTCATTACAAAGGATAAAACAGATGAAATCCCAAACAAATGTATAAAATATTACTTATACACAATGCAATGCTATGCAAACCAATGACTCCCCACCTCATTCCTCACATGCCAAAAATAAATGGATAAAACTGTGCTAACCTGTTATAAATATAATAGGTGATATCAAAATGTTCGGCATATACATTATGGATTATGATGTAACCTAATAATAATATGATCCGGAATCAAGGTTATCATAATCCATCAATTTCATTGTAGATCTCCCAAAGAAATGCAAATTAAGAAATCAGAATGGAAGATCTAACTATTTTCAACATAAGAAGAAAACAATATAACAAAATTATAAATACCTTATTAAGGCAGTTTTGCATATATAAATGTAAATTACTCAGATCAATTAAAATAGTTTAACTCATTTATTCTATAACAGTCTACTGTGTTTATTTACACAAAGGTAAAATTTCTTCAGCAATGCTCTGTTCTAGGAAAAGTCTTAATCTGCATTGTTGAAATTATTTTACCCCTTCAAGAAAATATCTACCAAAGACTAGAAATCTCCTTCATAGTCTGAAAACACTTAAGGAATATATTACGTAAATATCTAACGTAGAATTGTATAATTCGGTGAATAAAATATCAGAGTATTTGGATATAATATTTGTACTGGTTATCTACTGCTCAGTAAAAATACATAAATTTGGTAACTATAATCAACACATTTATTATATCACAGTTTCCGTGGATCAGGAGTCTGAGCATGGCATAAATAGGTTCTCTGATTCAGAGTCACAGCAGACTGCAATCAAGACGTTGGCTGCACCTAGGGTCCACTGTAATCCTGCAATCAGGTGTCAGCTGGGAATGGTTTTAATCAGAGGACTAACTAGGGATATGCCTGCTTCTATTTTCCCTCAGGTTTTTGGCAAAATTTATTTCCTTACCACTATAGGACTGAGGGCCTTGGTTTTTCACTGCTATTGGCTGGTGGCTATCCTCAGCTGCTAGAGGATACTCTCAGCTACATTTTTCTCAGAGCCAGCAAAAGAAAAAATCACTAGAGCAAGTTTTCTAGCAAGCACAGACTTCACAGCATACTTACAGAAGTGAAAACCATCACTTTTACCATGTAATGTAACAAAATAATAGGAGTAATATCCCATAAACTTTGCATTATTTTCTGGTTTAGAAACAAGCACAGGTCCTGCCCACACTCAAGGAAGGAAATGGAATTACACAACGGTATGAATACCAGAAGTCATAGATAATTAATGGTTAGTATAGGATCTGCCCAACGTAATATTTTTGTTATAGATAGAATTTTAAAATATAAAATATTTCAATATATTTACTTGAGATATGAACATGAACCACTAATCTAATTCACATAATAAAAAAGCAAATTGAGACATTAAATTATTTTAGCAAGTTCAACTTCAGATTACAACAGGTAAACAAAATGTAAAACGTTTAAATATAAATAATTCCTTAAACAAATTGATACTTTACAACATAAATCATGTTAATATTTCTGATATTTGAGCTAAATAATATTATAAAAACTCAGAACCCTTCAAGACTGATAAAAACATTAAAAGCCTTTAGAAGTCTTCTGTATGGCTTAATTAAAAATATAATTTCAAAGGGTTTCTGTGTCTAAGCAAAGAGATAATCACACTCCTTTTCCACTAAGCAAACTAATCAAGCAGCTGGACTTTCATGGAAAACAGATTTAGGCTGAACTATGTATTACAGACTTTGAAGACGTAAATAATCTTATTAAATGTCACCTAAATAATGATTATCATTTATGTAAATGCTAACATTATGTTATATACATTTTGTATAAAACAAAACATAAAATAATTCTACATTTATAAGTTTTAAAATATTTTTAATTTAAATGTATAAATTAAAATTTTAAAATTTAAATATTTAATTTATTTAAATATTCGAATTTATAATATGAACACTTAGATATTAAATATATTAAATATATATTCAAATGTTTAAATATATACATATACCTTGTCAAGAGATTTTTTTTTTTACTCAGAGACTAAAATAAGGGGCATGTAACAGCCATAATTTTAAAATATGACAGATTATTTAAAACAGCTGAAAATCTGCTAAATAATTTTGCATTTTTATGATTAAATATGAAGGGATAGGCCAAGCATGATGACTCAAGCCTGTAGTCCCAGTACTTTGGGATGCCGAGGTGGGTGGATCACGAGGTCAGGAGTTCAAGACCAGCCTGGCCAACATGGTAAAACCCTGTCTCTACTAAACACACAAAAATTAGCAGGGCATGGTGGCGCACACCTGTAATTCCAGCTACTCAGGAGGCTGAGACAGAAGAATCACTTGAACCCGCAAGGCAGAGGTTGCAGTGAGCCAAGATCGCATCACTGAACCCCAGCCTCGGTGACAAGTTGAGTGAGACTCTGTCTCTGAAAATAAAATAAAGTATTTCTTTTTAAATGAAGATATAAAGATATAAAAGATAAAACACACTTATTTTGCTCTTTTTTTTCCCTAATGAAACCCATCAAACTGCTATCACATAATATTTTTAAAACAGAGAGAGAGAGGCCAGGTGTGGTGGCTCACGCCTGTAATCCCAGCATTTTGGAAGGCCAAGGCGGGCAGATCATGAGGTCAAGAGATCGAGACCACCCTGGCCAACATGGTGAAACCACATCTCTACTAAAAATATAAAAATTAGCTGGGTATGTGGTGTGCACCTGTAGTCCCAGCTACTCGGGAGGCTGAGGCAGGAGAATCACTTGAACCCAGGAGGTGGAGGTTCCAGTGAGCCAAGATTGTGCCACTGCACTCCAGCCTAGAGTCAAAGCAAGACTCTGTCAAAAAAAAAATAAAAGTAGCAATTTTTACAGAGAAATGGCTAAACTTTCTGAAATCCCCAAACTGATAAATGAAAAAATATCAGTAAACAAGACCATCATAGTAAAACAGGATTAGGTTAACCCTGATACCAAAATCAGATAAGGACACAACAACAAAAAGAAAACTATAGGCTAATATCCCTGATGAACATTTTCAAAAATCCTGAACAGAATACTGCAAATCAAATCCAACAATATATAAAAAGATAATACACCAAGATCAAGTGGGGTTTATCCCTGGAATGTAAGGATGGTTCAACACAATGCAAATCAATAAATGTGACACATCACATCAACAAAATGAAGGGAAAAATTCATATGATAATCTCAAAAGATGCAGAAAGAGCATCTGACAAAATTCAACATCTCTCCATGATAAAAAACTCCCCATAAATTAGGTATAGAAGGAAAGTACCTCAACACAATACAGACCATACATGACAAACCCCACCAAACACTAATTTGAATAGGGAAAAGCTGAATGTTTTTGTTTTGTCTGGGATTTTTGCATACATGTTCATCAGGGATATTAGCCTACAGTTTTTTTTGTTGTTGTTGTATCCTTGTCTGATTTTGGTATCAGGGTTAATCTACTCCTGTTTTACTATGATGCTCTTGGTCTTTTTTTTTTTTTCCAGTAAGAACTAAAACAAGACAAAAATTCCCACTCTCACCATGCTTATTCAACATAGTGTTGAAAGTCCTAGCCAGAGCAATTGGACAAGAAAAAGATATAAAAGGCATCCAAATTGGAAAAGAGGAAGTGAAATTGTCCTGTTTGCAGATCACATGATCTTGTGTACAGAAAATCCTAAAGATTCTGCCAAAACACTATTATTTAATAGAATTGTTGAATGAATTCACTAAACTTGTAGGTTACAAAATCAACATTAAAAAATCAGTAGCATTTCAATACACAAAAAACAAAGCAGCTGAAAAAGAAATCAAGAAGAAAATCTCATCTAGAATAACTAACAAAAAAGTACCTAGATATAAATATAACCAAGGAGGTGAAAGAACTCTACAAGGAAAACTACAAAATGAACTGATAAAATTGAGGAGAATGCAAACAAATAAAAAGACATCTCATGCTCATGAATCACAATTAATATTGTTAAAATGGCCATATTACACAAAGCTATACAGATGGAATGCAATTCCTTTCAAACTACCAATGACATTGTTCACAGAAATAGAAAAAAATAATAAAATAAAATTTGTATAGAACCTCAGAAGACCTTTAGTAGTCAAAACAATCCTGAGCAAAAAAGAACAAAGCTGGAGGTATCACACTACCAGACTTCAAAATATACCACAAAGTAGTACTAACCAAAATGACTGGTACTGGCATAAAAACAGACACATAGATCAATGAAACATAATGGAGAACACAGAAATTCCATAACTACAGCCAACTGATTTTGACAAAGATGCCAAGAACAAAGATGACTTGGAGAAAAAATAATCTCTTCAATAAATGGTTCTGGGAAAACCTGATATCCATAGGCATTAGAATTAAACTAGACCCCTCACCTCTTGCCCTATATAAAAAACAACTGAAAAATGGATCAAATACCTAAATGTAAGGCCAGAAACAATAAAACTATTGGAAAAAAACACCAGGGGAATGCTTCGGGAGATGGATCTGGGAAAAGATTTTATGAATAAGACTTCAAAAGCACAGGCAACAAAGGCAAAAATTAACAAACATAACTATATCAAGATAAAAAATTTCTGCACAGCAAAAGAAACAATCAACAGAGTAAAAAGACAACCCACAGAATGGGTTGCAAACTATTCATCTGACAGGATATTAAGAGCCAGAATACATAAGGAACTCAAACATTGCAACAGCAAGAAAACAAACAATCTAACTGTAAAATGGGCAAATAATCTGAACAGACATTTCTCAAAACAAAACATACAAAATCACGAGCAAATCTATGAAAAAATGGCCAGCATCACTAATCATCAAGAAATGCAAATCAAAACCACAATGAAATATCATCTGACCCCAGTTAAAATGGCTGTGTTAAAAAGACAAAAATATAAGATGCTGGTGGGGATGTGGTAAAAAGGAACGCTTATACATTGTTGATAAGAATGTAAACTAGTACAGCCAGTATGGAAAACAGTATGGAAATTTCTCAAAATACTAAAAATAGAACTACCATATATATGATGCAGACTTCCCACTACTGGGTATTTATACAAAGGAAAATAAATTAGTACGTCAAAGGCATACTTGCATCATCATATTTATTGCAATGCTATTTGCAATAGCAAAGATGTGTAATCAACCTAAGTGTACATCAATAGATGAATAAAGGAAATGTAGTATATATACACAATGGAATATTATTCAGCCATTAAAAAGAAGGAAATCCTGTCGTTCGTGGCAACATGGATGGAACTGGAAGACATTATATGAAGTAAAATAAGCCAGGAATAGAAAGTTAAACACTGCATGTCTTTAGTCATGTGGAAGCTAAAAAAAAGTTTATCTCATAGAAGTAAAAAGTAGAACAGAAGGTACTAGTGGCTGGGAAGGGTGTGGGGAAAGAGAAATAAGGAGAGATTTGTTAAAGCGTATTAAATTACAACTAGATAGGAGGAATAAGTTCTAATGTTCTATACTACTTTAAGAGGACTATAGTTAACAATAATATATTATATAGCTCAAATAGCTAGAAAGATAATATGTGTCAATGTTCCCAACACAAAGAGATTATAAATGCTGATTGCCCTGTCTGATCATTATGCACTGTATGTACTGAAACATCATTATGAACACCATAAATATGTATCATTATTGTGTGTCAATTTAAAAATAAAATCAAATTTAAATAAATAAATGAAAATATTTTAAAGGAAAAGAACAAAACAGACACTAGAAGAAACAAAAATCTGAATAGTTTATATCTTTTAAAGAAACTGGATGAAAGTTAAAACCTTCAGGCCAAAAATAAATTCCATGGCCAACTGGCTATCTGAATACTACTTGATAATGGAGAAGAGAAAGAATTTTTAAACAGAACCCAAAAAAGCAATAACCATAGGGAAAAGATGGATATACTGGATTATATTAAAATTAAGAATGTCTCATTATAGACATACAAATTGGTGTGAAAGTCCAACCACAGAGTGACATTTACTAAGCATATCACCAACAAAAACATGTACATAGCATGTATAAAATATTACTAAAAATGATTAAGAAAAGGAGAATCCAGCAGAAAAATCACAAGAAACTTGAGAGAATACTACGTCATAAAAAGAGAAAATTCCACTGGTGATTAAAGAGATGAAACCTTTAAAGATTAAACATAATAAACTTTTAAGAACTAAGGAATTTTTTAAGCTTAAGAACATAGCAATTACACATCCATCAGAAGTACCAAAATTAAAATGCCTTGGAATACCAACTATCAGCAAAGAAGCAAAGATGTGGAGCATTAATAAAATTCATGAAGACTTGGAATGAGTATAATTTCATATAATCACTTTACAAAATAGTTAATTTTCCAAAGTTGAAAATATGAATAATGAATATGCACTCAACAAAATGTATGCATTTGTAAGCCAGGAAACATAAGAATACTGATAAAACATTAACAGTAATGGTGAAAAAGGAAAAACAAAACAGGAATTATCAAAAAAGAAAACACGCATTGTGGAAGTCAGTGTGGCGATTCCTCAGGAATCTAGAACTAGAAATACCATTTGACCCAGCCATCCCATTACTGGGTATATATCCAAAGGACTATAAATCATGCTGCTATAAAGACACATGCACATGTATGTTTATTGCGGCACTATTCACAATAGCAAAGACTTGGAACTAACTCAAATGCCCAACAATGATAGACTGGATTAAGAAAATGTGGCACATATACACCATGGAATACTCTGCAGCCATAAAAAATGATGAGTTCATGTCCTTTGTAGGGACATGGATGAAGCTAGAAACCATCATTCTCAGCAAACTATCGCAAGGACAAAAAATCAAACACCGCATGTTCTCACTCATAGGTGGGAACTGAACAATGAGAATACACGGACACAGGAAGGGGAAGATCACACACCAGGGCCTGTTGTGGGGTGGGGGAGGGGGGAGGGATAGCATTTGGAGATATACCTAATGTTAAATGACGAGTTACTGGGTGCAGCACACCAACATGGCACATGTAAACACATGTAACTAACCTGCACATTGTGCACATGTACCTTAAAACTTAAAGTATAATAATAATAAAAAAAGAAAACAGGCGAATGAATGAATGAAGTGTGTTATATAATGAAATACTCTACAACATTGAATAGGATCACATTACAGCTATCTGAATGCAGCAACTTGGATAAATTTCAAAACATTATGTTGAGGTGAGAGGACAAACATTATTAACCATAAAGAAAGGATATCATATTTGCACCTGCAAATTGCCAAAACAAGACAAAAAAAATTGTTATAAAAAGAGATTACACTGAAATATGTTCAGTCACTTACCATTTTTCCATAAAACTAAAAGTGCTAAACTATACAACACAGCCACTACACTGGAGCCCCCAGAAATAAATCAAAAGGACATACTAGTGTATAGCAGTAGTTCATCTTATAACACACATGCATTTGACATGAGTCCATATTTTGATAAACCATCTACACATATACCAGACATATTTTCTACATTTAAATGTTAAAACTTTATTTCTTCATACAACGTTAAGTTGGGACATACCAGGCTATTTATTTCATCCCCTGATATTTCAAGATAACTTAATAATAAATATATAGAAGACTGATCAAAGTAAAATAAATGCTTAAAGTGCTGTCTCTTTCTTTGACATACACATCTGTTTCTTTTTCTAATTTCTTCCAACTTGTAGGTAGTATATCCTAAATCTTAACTTGATACCCTGTTCTTTACTGTGCACTTTTTTATTAGCAATTCCAACAATTCTATCATGTATTGGGAATCATTCTGACCATCTAGAGTTAAATAAAGCCATTTAACTTTTATGCCTTATGTGAATGTAATAATCAAGTTGGAAATAATGGACTATACTAGTCTCCCAAAAAATAGCTTTAAATGAGAACAGCTTTGATTAAAAACAAACAAACAAAAAGCTAGGAGGTTTTTGCAAGTTTTAAGAGATGAATGGGGATTAAAGAAGAAATTAACCCTAAATACCCCCACACTGTTCACTAACCTACTCCAGCAGTCACACTTAATGAACAGGACCCTTAAGGTTATTTAAATGAAAGTACAGTAATTAAGGATGTCAAGCTAGATGCTAAGGGAATACTAATTACTCATGGAAGGATATGCTAACTCTAGCAAGCAACCTTAAAATCTCAGTAGTTCTATACAATAAGTTTGATTCCAGCTGAAGACACTGTCCAGTGTGGAATGGATTTGGAGAAAAGGTCTTGCTCTATGCAGTCTTCCAGGATCTGGGCTATTCCTAGCCTCTGCAATCTTTCCTCATCTTCCTCTCCATTGAACTGTTGAATGAGGAAACAGAGGGTGTATGGCACATGAGGTTTTTAAGAGCCAGGCCTAGAAGTGGTGGGTGTTACTTCTGTCTACTGGACAGAGCCCAATAACATGACTTCCAACCTAACTGCAATGGAGGCTGGGAAATACAGCTGAGTTGTGTTCAGAATGTTTTCAAAATTGGCGATTAAATGACATTCAATCTAGTACAGTTTTGAGGGACAAGGTGTTGGTATAGAAAGACAGATGGGAGAACTAACATTTAACTTCAAAAGTACATTCCTAAAATCCAAGAGCTTTAAATTCAGTAAGTCATACTCCAAAAGAACTCAAACATTTACCTGACATAGGAAGTTACATGCTCAAGTTAGACTTGTTACCAGAACATATTCCTCAAGGGTAGAAATTGGACAAAACCATATATGGTTTCATACTGGCCAAACTTAACATGAGTAACATGCTTTCTGAACTGATATTTTGAGATGTATGGCTTTTGGTACTGTCTCATAGCCTCTCAGTGAATAAATGTTTACAGAATAAAGCAAGCATAAGAGTTCCTCAAGTATCTTATACATTAGATATCAAGGCTGCTTAACTCATTATTACAAGGAAACCATTAGCCTTATCTGCAGTTGCAAATACAGCAACAAAACAACCTAGAAAAAATCTTAACAATATTTAGTGTTGGAGGCTGGGTGCAGTGGCTCATGCCTGTAATCCCAGCACCTTGGTAGGCTGAGGTGGGCGGATCACTTGAGGTCAGGAGTTTGAGACCAGCCTGGCCAACATGAAACCCCGTCTCTCATAAAAATACAAAAATTAGCCAGGTGTGGTGGCAAGTGCCTGTAGTCCCAGCTACTCGGGAGGCTGAGGCATGAGAATTGCTTGAACCCAGAGGGTGGAGGTTGCAGTAAGCCAAGATTGTGCCACGGCACTCCAGCCTGGGGAACAGAGCTAGACTTTGTCTCAAAACAAAACAAAACAAAAAATTAGTGTTAGTATTTGAAGACTATAGTCACTAGTTACTTATCCAATTGCGTTTATAAAGGTGATAATATATGTGCAGGCAGGCTGTACAGCAAATTATTCTTCCTCTGTAGTCTCTATTATAACAATGTAGACTAAGTCACATAGAGAAAAGATGTACTTTTTATCCCCATTCCCCATATAGCAGACTAAAAAAAAAAAAAAAAAAGATGAGCATAATTAGGAAAAATAAAGATCCAAGGTACATTATTTTTTAAAATATAAAGTCCCTACTATGTGCCAGAATCTGTTCTAGAAAAGAAGGCACAACTTTGATCTTCCTAAAATGGAAAGGAATTCATTGGCATCATCATTAAGGCAATTTCACAAAACAAACAAACAAACAAAAGAGACTTGATAAAACAAGATAGAGAAAAATGGGTAATAATCTTAGATATTACTGGCCTAAAGGTAAGCCAAGGAGGAAAAAAAATGTTCAGGAAGATCTTCCTATGGCAACATTTCTCAAAATGTATCAAGAATTTTTATTTCACAATTTACTATTAGTAAAGTAGAATTTTGGTTCCCATCCCAGGAGTTTAGTCACCATAACCCAGGAGATTCTTCTGTGCCCTAATTTTGAGAACCAGGGTCTTAAGCCTAAAGTAAGTAGCTATGAAGAAGTTGTAAGATCAGTAAATGGGAAAGGTATAAAGAACAGAAAAGGGGAGCCAGTTATAAGTTAATTAGCACAATTAAGAACCTGATTAGTAATATTGCCATATATCTTAGGAAATGGTATTTTTAATTCCAAATGCCTTTGAGAAGTTTATCTTCAATTTACTGTGAACAGAAAGTAAAACAATTTTGAATCAACTCATCAATTTTGACTAATCTACCAGCAAAATATCTAAGAGTGCCATTTATATGTACTTTTCACCAGAAATCAATAAAATGATCTGAGATCTTATATTAAACAGTGAAACAATAAACTTTTTTTGGCTAGATAAGGGAAAACACTAATTTTTAAGGCACGTGGTTCTGAGTGGGGATAAATTTGTGAGTAACAATTCATTATTTCCATAATTATGGAGTTCCATTGGAATTTACTGAATGGAATGAAAGAGAAACCAGGGGTGCAGACATCCTACAAAAATACAAAGTAATTCTACAAAATAAAAAAGTGATCAAAATCTCATATAACTTTAGAATAACATGGCAGATGTTTAAGTAGGTGAAAAATGTGCTCATAAATATTTGAGCCTGGAATCTAATTCCATTTTACATATAAGCACAAAGTAGTTTTGCATATTTATAACACATATTGAATTTTCTAAGACTGCAACTATCATGTAAATTGAAAATCTACCTTTTATAATATTATTCAGAATTTGACCAAGAGGTATTCATTTAAGAAAATCTCATCACCAATAGCTATCCTGCTCACACACATCTGTGAGTATACAATGTGTCTGAAGAATATCTGAGACACCTCTTAAGAGATAAAAACAAAAACATATTAAATTGGTGCCAAATTATGAGTACTACTGAATTTCATAATATAGGAACTAAAATTATCATATTATTCCTGTCCTATGCATTTGTTAAAATTTCATGTGCTATAATATAAAATGTATGCGGTAGAAACTACATGGTAAAATTACTGTGGGGAAGATGGCAATTGTTTTTAAACAGGGGACTCTGATAATGTTCCAGAGGTCTACAACATGACTTGACTGGCTCTTATATTACTATTTCCTTTTCAAATAAGTCCCCTATTTCCTAAGACATGATATGGTCTCTACAGTCTTTTTACATACCAGAAACAGAATGTATACATTGACATGTGGTAGGATTTCAAGAAAGAAAATATATTTTCTGTTAGATTTTATCACAATTCTGTCCATATTTTAAGCTAGGGAATTATTTTGGCACTACACTTATAAATAGGATCCAGCTCATATTAGAGAATATCATAATCCCTCATTTTCTCTATTTCAGCAGCCTGCTATTTGTCTTGACATGAGATCTTTGATTTGCCATCTTGACTGGGTCCAGAATGAATGGAATTAGTTTCAAGGGTTTCTTTCTCTTGGCCCCTCTCTACCTTACTGGCTCTTTCTCCACAGGTCAGGAAGCCAATATGAGACATCTGCTGGCTGCTACATACATCCATTTTAATTATGAACTAAGGAACAGGGAAAATGACTACAGAGTGAGTTTGTAGATCTACTGTACTCAATGAAACACATTTGGACTTAGATTTTATTTATTTCTTGGTCTCTGTAAGTGCCCATTCTAATAAGAGGCTGTGACTATTCATCCTCTTATGCCAGTAGCACTCCCCAATTATTAGAATAATTTATTATGAAAACCTATGAAGTTCTAGGGGGTGCTATTCCATCTCCACCAAGAACCATTAACCTAATAAATCGATGTTTATCTTTTTCCAGCCAAAATACGTTTAGTTAGTACACTTACTGTGTATAAGACATAACAATGTCTTTGTTAAATTTTGTTGAAAATTAAATATTTTATGGTAACCTTAAATGTAAATGAGTTAAATGCCCCCAATTAAAAGACATAGAGTGGCAAACCAAATAAAGATCCAAGACCCATTGGTATGCTGTCTTCAAGAAACCCATTTCACATGCAATGACACACATAGCCTCAAAACGAAGGAATGGAGAAAAATCTACCTAGCAAATGAAAAAGAGAAAAAAGCAGGAGTTGTAATCCCAGTTTCTGACAAAACAGACTTTAAAGTAACAAAAATCAAAAAGGCAAAGAACAGCATTACATAATGGTAAAGGGTTCAATTCAATAAGAAAATCTAACTATCCTAAATATATATGCACCTATACAGGAGTATCCAGATTCATAAAGCAAGTTCTCAGAGATATTCAAAGAGACTTAAGCTCCCATACAATCATTGTGGGAGACATTAACACTCCACTGACAATATTAGACAGATCACTGAGACAGAAAACTAACAAAGGTATTCAGGACCTGAACTCAGCACTGGATCAAATGGATCTCATAGATACATGCAGAACTCTCCACTCACAAAGAACACAATATACATTCATCTCATCACTGCATGGCATATACTCTAAAATCAATCACATAATTAGAATTAAAACACTTTTCAACAAATGCAAAAGAACTGAAATCATTACAAACAGTCTCTTGGACCACAGCACAATCAAACTATATAGTTTTACATTTAAGTCTTTAATCCAACTTCAGTTAATTTTTGCATTAACAGTGTGAGGAAGAGGTCGAGTTTTAATTCTAATGATCAGTGATGTTGAACTTTTTTCATATGAGTTTTGGCCACATGTATGTCTTCTTTTGAAAGGTGTCTGTTCACGTCCTTTGCCCACTTTTTATGGGGTTGGTTTTTTCTTGTAAATTTGTTTAAATTCCTTATAGATGATAGAAATTAGACTTTTGTCATATGTATAGTTTGCAAAAACCTTCTCCAATTCTGTAGGCTGTTTACTCTGTTGATGCTTTATTTTGCTGTGCAGACGCTCTTTAATTAGATCCCATTTGCCAATTTTTGCTTTTGTTACAATTGCTTTTGGTGCCTTCATCATGAAATATTTGTCCATGCCTATGTCCTGAATGGCGTTGCCTAGGTTGTCTTCCAGGAAGTGTTAAGACAGAAATTAATAGCACTAAATGTCCACATCAAAAAGTTAGAAAGCTCTCAAGTTAACAACCTAACATCATAACTAAAAGAACTACAGAACCAAGAGCAAACAAATCCCAGAGCTAGCAGAAGACAAGAAATAAACAAAATCAGAGATGAAATGAAGGAGATAAAGACACACACACAAAAAAACAATAAAAAGATCAATGCATCCAGGAGCTGGTTTTTGAAGAAAATAATAAAATTCCTAGACCACTAGCTAGACTAACAAAGGAGAAAAAGAAGATTCAAATAAACACAATCAGAAACAACAAGAAGGGTATTACCACTGACCCCACAGAAATACAAACAACCATGAGAGAATATTATGAAGACCTCCATGCACATAAACTAGAAAATTTAAAAAGGATAAATTTCTGGACACATAAACCCTCCCAAGACTGAACCAGGATGAAACAGAATTCCTGAACAGACCAATAATCAGCTCTGAAATTGAGGCAGTAATAGCCTACCAATCAAAGAAACCCAGGACACGATGAGTTCACAGGTGAATTCTACCAGATATATTCTCCTCAATAAAAAAATTGAGGAAAAGGGACTCCTCCCTAACTCAATCTATGAGGCCAGCCTCATCTTGATACCAAAACCTGGCAGAGACACAACAAAAAAAGAAAATTACAGGTGGATATCCTGGATGAACATTGATGCCAAAATCCTCAACAAAACACTGGCAAACAATTCAGCAGCACATCAAAAAGCTTATCCACTATGATCAAGTAGGCTTTATCCCTGGGATGCAAGGTTGGTTCAACATAAGCAAATCAGTAAATGTGATTCATAATATAAACAGAACTAAACACAAAAAGCACATGATTATCTGAATAGATGCAGAAAGGGCTTTCTATAAAATTCAACATCCATTCATGTTAAAAACTCTCGGTAAATTAGGTACTGAAGGAACATACTTCAAAATATTAAGAGCCATCTATAACGAACCCACAGCTGACATCATACTGAATGCACAAAAGCTGGAAGCACTCCCCTTGAAAACCAGCACAAGACAAGGATGCCCTCTCTCACCGCTTCCATTCAACATTGTATCTGAAGTTCTCACCAGGGCAATCAGGCAAAAGAAATAAACAAAGGCATCCAAATAAAAAGAAGGGAAGTCAAACTATCCCTGTTTGCAGACAACATGATCCTACATCTAGAAAACCCCATAGTCTCGGCCCAAAAGCTTCTTCAGCTGATAAACAACTTCAGCAAAGTATCAGGGTACAATGTGCAAAAATCAATAGCATTCCTATACACCAATAACAGTCAAGCTGAGAGCCAAATCAGGAAAGAACTTCCATTCATAACTGCCACACAATTACGTGTGCCTAGGAAAACACCCAGGCAAGAGAAAGATCTCTACAAGGAAAACTAAAAACCACCTTACAAAAAAATCAGAGATGACACAAATGGAAATTCATTTTTAAGTTACAATTTTTGATGATCAGCTGTGTTTTGGGCCAAAAAAAGACTGAGAACTGTCATTACTATGGCAAAATGAATCATTTGGTGATCATCTAAATGAATATTTTGACTGTACTACTGATGCCCTGCCCACTGTGGCTGCCAATCCCTTCCACAAGGTACAACACAAGGAATGCTCTCTTGAAATGTTCATTTTTTTCCCTGAGCAACTGGTGGAAGGGAATGGCAGCCACAATAGGTGGCTTGAAAACTCTACAAAGAGTATGCTCTCCACACTCTTCCAATTTCTGTGGCTCCCAGGAGCTTCACACTATTGACAGTGTATACCTAATCCCTGCCAAATATCAACCACCCTAGCTGATCTCCTCTCATCAGTTTCCAGATGATTTCACTCCAGGTAAGCCAATGTTCACGTCTCATCTCTCTGCAGTCTCTTGTCTCTCTTTAGATTTGTGGCCATTTGGTTACCCTGTCTTCTCAGTTCTCCAATGGTTTCAAGAAAACTCATGAATTTACAGTTTATCCAGCTTTTTTTCCCTTTCATTGTAAGGGTAGAAGCAATATTTTTCCAGCTCTCAACATTCTTGAGCAAAGACCGGAAATGCTATGATCATGTTCATTTTTACTTCTTTGCTTTTATTGATGCTGTTTCCCCTTGTTTCCTATTTTCTTTTCCCAGAAAGTTGATTTTATTACTCCTTCAGGTTCCAGTTCAAACATCCTCTGCTTAAATTTTTCTTATCCAACCAAAATAAATTAATACTTCCCTTTTCAGTGCTCCATCAATACTTTCTTCATTCCATTCTAATAAATTTATTGAACACTTACATTGTGGTATTGTTGCAATGGTCCCCCCAAAAGTTCACTCTAGTAAAGGATATAGACAAGTACACAAATAATGCAAGAAAAGAAATTAACAGATATGAAGAGAACCAATTTCAGTTTAGGATGGTTATTAAGAATATATAAGACATGATATCTGACTAAATACTTAAAACCAAACAGAAATTATCCTAAGAAGTGGAAGGGGTTCATAAGCATATTAAATCACTAATGTAAGAAATTGGTATACTGTATTTTGGTCAGTATCTCCACTGCTAGTCTGAGATACTTTTAGCAAAAACCATATGTTATTCATCTTCATTAGTAGTATCAAGTACTCACTTAACAATTGTTTACTGATTTGAAGGACTAGCTCTCCTTCCTAACAAACCATTTTTTTCAGGTATAAGCACATTTAGCAATTAATTGCTCTAAAAATAATGAGCCTATTCTTTATTGCTCCATACTCAAAAGTTAAATAAACAAAAAAGTAAATGAATGGAATTCTGTGTACAAATACCACCTACGAAATACTCTTTACAAATTAGTATTCCATTATCATCCTCTTCATAAAAAGCCATAAATGAGAACGGGGAAAATGCACTTTTATCATTAAGAACTATATAACTGATTTTCTAATATTTTGCACATATGCCAAATCTTATAACTATTTTAGCTAAGCTTACAAGCCCACTATTTCAACAAATTAAAATTCTGCTTTCTTTTGTCTGTAAACAAAAATATGTTACTGCAATACTGTATCAAAGAACTATTTATTATGGATAGTTATATGGCTATACCATTTATGTAAAACTATACTAAGAATATTGTCAGTGTTTACTATCATGGTAGAATCTCATATATTATTTTTATCTGTAATACTGCCACCATGGTCTATAGAAAATATTTTCATTGCTGCACACTGCTATCCAACCAACATATTTAATAGAAGTTAATCAAGAGAAACATTACTTATAACCAGAACTTGCTATTATACATAATTTGAGGGAATAGGAGAGGATTGTGCAAAAGAAGAATGTAGAGTTCTTGTTTAAAAGTTATTAAGAATTTCAAGACGATGATAGCAGAGCACTAAACCAAGTGTGCTGCCCTTGTAAGTGTGGGAACCTGTATAAATTCACAGGCCACATGCCCATGAAGTTGGCCTTACTTATAATCAAGCTTTAGTGTTGCAAAGTATTAGAGGCATCCTGGATCTTAGAACAGAAGATAATGATTTAATTCCATTCGTTTTAAGACCAAAATGGCCTTCCTTAATAGGAATTTCCCCAAGATCTTTTGCTGTGAATTTGTATTTAACTTGAGACTATAGAGAAGGAATAAAAACTGATTGTGCTTACCTTGTCTGAATTTGAAAATCTGTAATACTTAGTTGGCTAAGCAAAGACATAATCACTTAACTTGAAACATTTAGGATAACTCTGCAACAAGTAATATATTTATTTTAAATAAAAATAAAAGGATCATTTTCCATGCTTAATAGACTTTAGGTATAAATTTTTATATATTTATAGTTTTGAAGAATTCTTTATTAAACTTTCCCTATGTTTCTGTAAGTATTATGGTTGGGATTTATTATTTGTGTCAAATACAGTACATATATACCTAATATAAACATGTATTTGTACATATATAATTCAAAACCATAAAAATTTGATTTTAATAATATACATAAACAAGAACAAGAATAAAAAACAATTTAAATAGCCTAAAATGCTGCCTTTTAAAGTTAATTTTTGAAGGAAAATAAAATTTTAGAATAACAACTAAATGCTAAGACAAAAATCCCTCATGAAAGTAAGGAGAGGAGAGTAGCAGTAGAGGGTTCCTGCATACTGAAAGAACAGAGAAAAGAGAGGAAGATGAATATAAGGAACCAGCTGAAAGGGTTAAAGGACAAGAATTAGAATTATCAGAATTAATAATAAATGACTGAAAAAAGAAGGGCACAGAGACATTATATTAGGTATAATATGAAAGAAACGTGTAAAGATAATGTAGATTTGATACATAAGATTAAGAATGCATCTTTTTCTAGAAATACAAAAGATAACATGTTCTATGGAGTTGTTTTAAAGCCTCTACAAAATTGCTATTTAAAAGGTTTAATTTTTAAAGAGAATTCATTAGGTGCAAGTAAATTCTCAAAGAAAAATAAATCATTCTACCAAAAAGACACACGCACTTATATGTTCACTGCAGCACTATTCAGAATAGCAAGGACATGGAATCAACCTAAATGCTCATCAACACTGGACTGGATAAAGAAAATGTGGTCCACATACAACATGGAATACTATACAGCCATAAAAAATAAAATCATATCCTCTGCAACATGGATACATTATCCTA
The DNA here is from genome assembly GCF_028885625.2 of Pongo pygmaeus. Lineage (NCBI taxonomy): Eukaryota > Metazoa > Chordata > Mammalia > Primates > Hominidae > Pongo > Pongo pygmaeus. The sequence goes on along the minus strand of NC_072381.2, from coordinate 120,782,981 downwards.
AGCAAATTAACATAGGAACAGAAATCCAAATACCACATGTTTTTGCTTATAAGTGGGAGCTAAATATTGGTACACAGGGACATAAAGATGGGAACAATAGACACTGGGAACTGCTAGAGAGAGAGAGGCAGGAAGGGGAAAAAGTACTTTAAAATTATCTATTGGGTACTATGCACAGTATCTGGATAATGGGATCAATCATATCCCAAACCTCAGCATCATGCAATACACGCATGTTAAAAACCTGCACATGTACCCTCAAATCTAAAATAAAAGTTAAAAATTGTAATAAAGGTATGCACAACACTAAATTAAAAAGTAAAACATAAAAATTACTTCAACAACACAAATTCAATCCAGGAAAGTTCTAAAAAGTCATTCTTACTTACAATTGGCATTGGTCACCTTTTATTCCTTTAGTTGTGCAGAAACATTTTCCTGTGTGCAGATGACAGATATTTGCATGGCCACTGCATGTACAAGCTGTAAGTCAAAACCAAAATGATATTGAATATTCTACATCACAGACATACACATTTCACATTTCAAGTATTATTATTACCTTATTTTTATGTCCTGTAACTTCCTCTTGCCATCCAAAAACTAAGGTTACCAGATAGCATAAATTATTTTTAATTAAAGGGAAGTAAATTCACTTGTCTGAAAATTTTGTAAAATTCCTTAAAGTCTTTGGGGGACATCCTAAGTCTACTGTGGATATAAGTATTTATCTAATTCTTCTTTGGGCTTCTCTCCATTTTTACTTTGGTATATTTCTTTAATAAAGTGAGTTTCAAAGCGTTAGTGCCAGAGCTTTGGACTCAAACAGCTTGGGTTCAAAATTTACATCTAAAATCATTATATGACCTTGGACAATTTACTTAACCTGTTTATGCTTAATTTCTTCATCTGCAAAAGAAGAATAACAGCACTTAGCTTTCAGGATTGATTTGAAAATTAAATGAGGTAATGTAATTTAAGACACCTAACACATATTGAGCACTTAATAATTGGCAGATAGTACTTCCACTGTTATTACTACTGCTAAGAATAATAAAAACATAGCTGCAGATTGTGTTTTAAAAAAGAACATCTATTTATTTCCTCTAAATTCACCTTTTTAAGCTTCTGAGATCATCCTCATCCTTTTAGAGTATCCCTTTAGATCTTTTTAGATCATCCTTTTAGAGTACTAGACGAAACTTTCCATTTGTAAAAGTTGCATGATTAATTTGGTTCATATACACTTGTCTCCTTTTCTTACTTTGCAATCCTTTCTTAAAGAGCACTGTTCAATTATTTAGGACATAAACCTCACACTTTATTGTGTCCAACATCCAGTCAATTGGTAGATTTTAATTTCTACATGTATAATCTTTCTTGTATCTGACCCCTCCTTTTCATTCTAACAGCCACCACAAAGTATTGTCATCCACTTTCTCTTACTGACAACAATATAATCACATAGCAGATATCTTTGCCTTCAGTATTTCTGGGTTACAATTAATTCTCCAATCCAATAACACATTCTAAACAGACAAGGCTGATGGTGTCACTAACTCTTTCAAAAACACCTAGTGAGAACTACTGCTGTTCTTGTACACTGCCAGTTAGCTAAACCATTCTATTGACAAAAATGAAATGATATGGTCTTTTCCTGAATTGTACAGATATATAAAATTAAGTGAATGAGTCAAAATTTCCCAATGTTCAACTTTTTCATTATTTTTCTTCCAATATCAATAGTAACTCTAACATATATGCTAATGAATTAATAAATGCAAACAAAAGTAACCAGATAATCATATTGCTAGTTCAATTGAGTCTCTGAAAGAAAATATATACTGTATATCTAAGTTAAATATAAGGCCAATATGAACATTTTCAAAAGAAGAGACTAAAACAAAAGTTCAAAACCAGTAATCTTTGAACCAGATAGTCAATAAAAGAGGCAAAAAGAGTGAAATTGGGGAACATTGGATGGGGATTATCAGAAAAGCCCATTTCAGTGTTAGTAATCCAGTCTCCTGCCTGCCAAGGGAGTGGTTGTCTGTCCTCTTACACAAGCCTAATGAGTGGGACTTCACAGAAGTTTTCGAAGAGTCTGCTGTGGGTCCTCTTAAAATCCAGGTGGCATATTAGAGGAAATTCTGAACTAGGTGTGACCAGCTATGGCTATTTAACTGAGGTGGAAGGACAAATAGAAACAGTTACTTTTAGGAAGTATTTGTACTAACACTGAAGTCAAGAAAAAGAAAGTATGTTTCTTCCAGCTAGCCAGCATCTACTTCATATTCTGACCAAGAGGATTGCCTGGAAGCACTGGAGGACTTCAACTGAAAATCAAAGTAAAAGTTGCCAGAACAGGAAGAAAGTATGTGTCTCCCACACATCACGAGAATTGCATCTAGAAAGGTCAAGACTCAGAAGAGCCCCCAAAGACATTTATGTGAGAATGGATCAGCCATTGTGCATCTCTCACACAGAGGACCTTAACTAAATATGACAACTATTCTTCACACATAAGACTGTAATTTTCTCCTCTGCCCTAGAAAGATCAAAAAAATTATTGAGCCAGGAAAGGAGGAAAATCCTAGGTTAAGAATGAAAGAACATAAAGAATAGAGGAAAAGAGAAAATTTGGCTTCAAAATATGTTCAGAGCTCTTACTTTTATCTGATCTAGACAATTTTAATTATTTACTTACACACGTGTTTGCAAATTAAATTTTCTGGAGTTCCTTATATTAACTAAGAGTGAATCTGAGATTTCATACAAGATCAAGGGAAAAATGTAGTGCACTGAATATATTTTAAAGGGTCAGTGACAGAGAAAACTATTGTATTTTGATTATACTCTATGTCTTGCTTGGGAATGATATAAATTACATCTATATAAGAAAAAATCTGAAAAAAGTAAATACTGCTTATTATTTTTGTGAAGACAAAAGATTATGGTGGTGATTTTAAATAGCATATACATTTTATGCTTATAAAAGTGTTAGTAATTTATATAATGGGATAATTAAACTATCTAATTTAAGGACTAGATTTCTAATGCTACCACTTGTATCGATCTGTGTGTTGCTCCCTTAACCTATCTTACTGCCTCTTCCCACCAGAAGTAACCACTAGCCTAAATTTTATGTTTATCAATTCCTGTTTTTAAAAACCAGCATATATAAATCATTTATAATATTTAACTTGCCATTAGCAAATGAAGATAACTGCAACAAATTCCTAAAAATAGTATCATACAATGAGTCCTGATGACAATACAATTAAGTCAAAAATGAATAATAAATAAAACTCTACTAAAACCCCCATATATTTGGATTAAAAAAAAAAACTCTAGAGGAGTGATGTTAGGAAGATAGTGGAATAAGACTTTCTAGTGTTCATCTCTCATAGAAACATCCATTTGAAAAACTATCCATGCATGAAAATACCTTCCCAACAGCTAAGGAATCCAGGCAAGAGATTATATCACCTTACTGCAGTCCGAAAGAAAAAAAAATGCATATAATAGGGTAGAAAAGCCAGTTTAACATTATCCATATTACCCCTCCCGCAAGCCCAAGCAGCACAACACTGAGCAAGATACCCCCAAGTCAGGGAAGAATGAAATAAGCACTCAACTTTTCACTGGACTGCAACACCAGACCTGCCTCACTGAACCCAGTGTCAAGCATGACCCCACAGTCCCAAGCTCCATGCTGTCCACTGCAGTATCAGAATCCAGACCCATCCTACTACCAGACTAGTCCCTGCATTGTCAGGTTCCAGGCCTCAACACAATAAAGGCCATATATTCCACAATTACTTCTGCATCAACCTATGATATATCCACAGCTAACATCATACTGAAAGGTAAAAAGTTTAGCTTTTTTCTATAATCAAAAAAGAAGACAAGGATGTCCACCTTTACCACTTCTGTTCAATGTAGTACTAAAAGTTCTAGCCACAGCAAACAGACAAAAAGAAGAAATAAAGGGCATCCAAATATGAAATTAAAAAGTTAAACTGTTTCTGTTTGCTGATGACATGATCTTGTCTACAGAAAACCCTAAAGATTCCACCAAAAATATGTTAGAACTGATAAAGAAGTTCAGTAAAGTTGCAGAATACAAAATCCACATACAAAAATCAATAATATCCTTTCATACTAACAATGAACTAACTGAAAAAGAAATTAAGACATCAATCCCATTCATGATAGCATAAAAAATACTTGGAAGTAAATTTAACCAAGGACTTAAAAGATCTAAATACTGAAAACCACAAAACATTAAGGAAAGAAATAGTGAGTGACTTATATAAATGGAAAGGTAGCCCATGTTCATGGATTTGGATAATTAGTATTGTTAAAATGCCCATGCTACCAAAAGTAATATACTAAGTCAATGCAATTTCTGACAAAATGCCAATGGCATTTTTTACTGAAAGAGAAAAAGCAATTTTAAAATTCATATGGAAATTAAAAAGATACCCAGTAGCCAAAGCAATCTTGAGCAAGAATAAAAGTGAAGGCATCAAACTATTTGATCTCAAAATACACTACAAACCTATATTAAACAAAACAGCATAGTACCAACATAAAAAAAAGGAACATCAACCAAAGGAACAGAATATAGAGCCCAGCAATAAACCCAAGCACTGACAATCTACTGATTTTTGACAGAAGTGTCAAGAACACGCAATGGAGAAAAGATAGTCTCTTGAATAAATTATGCAGGGAAAACTAGATATTCACATGCAAAATAATGAAATTAGACCCTTATTTGATACACGAAACTCAACTCAAAATGCATTAAAGACTTAAAGGTAAGTCCCGAAACTGTAGAAGAAAACATAAGGGAAATGCTACATGACATTGATCTGGGCAAAAATTTCTTGGTTTTCCCAAAAGCACATGCAAAACAAAGCAAAAATAAACAAATGAGACTGCATCAAACTAAAATAATTAATAAAGAGACAATCCACATACTGGGAGAAAATATTCACAACCCATACATCTGGTAAGAGGCTAATATTCAAAATACATAAGTAATTCAAGCAACTCAATAGCAAGAAAACAAAGAACACAATTTTAAAATGGACAAAGGACCTAAATAAACTTTTTGTAAAAGCAGACATACAAATGGCCAATAGGTATGTGAAAAACTATGCACTATCACTAATCATTAGGAAAATGTAAATTAAAATGACAATGAGTTACCACCTCACACCTGTTTAAATGGCTATTATCAAAATGATGAAAGTTAACAAATGCTGGCAGGGATGAGCAGAAAAAGGAACCATGTGTACTGTTGGTGAAATAATAATAAATAATAGTCATTATAAAAAGAGTTTGGAGTGTCATCTGAAAAGTAAAATTACAATTACCATACAGCCCAGTAACTCCTCTTCTGCACATATATCCAAAGGAAATGAAATCAGTATGCCGAAGAGATAGTCGTATTCCTGTGTTCACTGCAGCATTATTCACAATAGCTAAGATATAGATGCAACCTAGGTGTCCATCATTGGATGAAATACATATACGCACACATTTGAATACTATTCAGCTTTTTTTTTTTTCTTGACAGAGTCTCAGACTGAAGTGCAATGGTGCAATCTTGGCTCACTGCAACCTCCACCTCCCGGGTTCAAGCGATTCTCCTGCCTCAGCCTCCCAAGTAGCTGGGATTACAAGCACCCGCCACCACTAATGCCCGCCTGGCTAATTTTTGTATTTTTAGTAGAGACGGGGTTTCACTATGTTGGCCAGGCTGGTCTCGAACTCCTGACCTCGTGATCCGCCCTCCTTGGCCTCCCAAAGTGCTGGTATTATAGGTGTGAGCCACCGCACCCGGCCTCAGCTTTTAAAAAGACAAGATGAATTAATGCTAAATGAAATAAACCAGGCACAAAAAGACAACTACTACATGATCTCAATTATATGTGGGATCTAAAAAATATCAAATTCATATCAGAAGAGAGTAGAATGATGATTACCACAAGCCAGGGTTAGGAGTGATGGAAGGGGAAAGAGGAAAGGCTGATCAAAGAGTACAAAATTTTGCTGAGGAGGAATAAGCTTTAGTAATCTACTGGACAGAATGGATACTTCAAAATTACTAAGAGTAGATTTTAAATGTTATTAACACAAAAATAATTAGCTTAGTTTCATCCTTCCAAAATGAAAACATATATCAAAATGTAAATGCCACATTTTACCCCACAAACATATAATACATATAATCATTTGTCAATTAAAAATTAAAAATAAAATTCAAAACATAAAGAACAAAGGTGAGTAATGGAACAAAAATACAAATCTCCATAAATCTAAATATTATTTTTTAATTAAAGAGCAGAGAAACACATCACAGAGAAATAAGCGCAACAAATATAATATGATACATATTATAAATAATGTGTATATATAACATAAATGAGAAAAAATAACCTATCAATAATAACAATGAAGATGAATAGGCTTAACTTAGCTATTTTGTCTCATAAAGCACAACCAACTACATGCTCTAAAGTAGAGCCACATTTAGAACCAAGTGACTCAGCAAAACTAAAAATAAGAGATAGAGAAGGTTTACCAGGCAAATGGAAACAATAAGAATGCAGAGATTACAAACCTGGTATCAATTAAATTAAAATAAAACTTAAACCAAAAAAGCATTAAATATGACAAAGACCTTTTTAGTACCAAAGCTAAAAGTCACCATGAATATATAACAGTTATGAATATTTCAGTGACAAATAACAACGCAACTATGTTTACAAAGCAAAATCATAGAAGATATAAGGAGTAAGGAGACAAATAAAAAGACTTTAGCACACCACACCTAGTAGAAACCAGCACATCACTCTTAGTACAAAACAGTAGATATAAAATATGAAAAACTGTAAAAGGCCTAAAGAAAATAATCACTAAGTTAGATATTATAACAAGATAGCTGAATAGATTCCAAGCTTATGCCTTGATACTAAAGAATACGCCTTCTTCCCAACTACACATAAAACATTCACAAAACATAATCATGTATTATGTCACAGGAAAACATCAGTACCTTACACAAAGTGGTAACGACACTTAATCACATAATAAAACTAAAAATTTATAATAAACACAAATTTCCTTCAAAAGTGATGATGACGATACTATATATCATAACGTAAGTAGTAGATTTATAGTAGTGATACGAGTGATCAGATTCACAATAGCCAATAAGTGGAAACAACCCAAAGGCCCATCAACTTATGAATGATAAAATATCCATACAATGGAATATAATTCAGCAATGAAAAGAAATTAAGTACTAATACATGCTACATAGATGAATCTTAAAAAAAAATGCAGTGAAAAAAAGCCAAACACAAAAGATTACATATTACATGATTCAATTTATAGGAGATATTTAAAACAGATAAATCCATAAAGTCTGAAAGCAGATTTGTAGCTGCCCAGGGCTGGGTTGTTTAATGATTATGGGTTTTGTTTTGCAGTGATGAAAATGGTTGGAAATTGATACAGCTGTTGGCTGCACAACACTGTGAATGTCCTAAATGCCACTGGATTGAAGATTTCATAATAATTTTGTGTTACCTGAATTGTACCTCAATAGAAAACAATTATATTAATAGAGTAATAACATGCAACTAGAAATTGAAATTAACATCTGTTGGGGTTCAATCAGGCTGGTGGCAAAAATATTAGAGATAGTTATAGAGATAGACACAAATCTTGAAAGGCTGAGAAGTTTGCATAGCTTCGGTAATAAAACTGGCTAAAGGCAGCCTGGTCCCTTTACCTTTAAACAAATTAAAGTAGCAACAAAGGAAGGCATAGTAGTTTACCTAGCTAGCTTGTTTACTTGTGTGATCTTAAGACTAACCTTTGATGTACCTTGGGTGCCTAATTGCTTTTTACTGGAGAAGTCCACAATGTCAATTACCTTCTACTGGTGTTGACTCAAGCCTTTGTTAATCAGCCTTACCAAACAAATGCGAGTCTCACTAGCTTATCAAGGCAGTCGCAACTGTTTACAGTACTCAGCGGGGAGTCTGTAAGCAGCTTGAACACCCTCAACTGGATTGGCAAAGCAGAATATCTGTGGGTCAAGTATACGTTTATTCATCCATCGCCAGGTCAAGGATCTGCAAGGGACAGACCCCCCGCAGCTGGTGCCCTCGTGAAAGGAGCGCTGCCGCAAACATTAACATCATTTATTAGCAACAGGTTGTGAAATATTTAGAGACAAATTTAACAAAATATGAGCAAGCTCTATACACTGACAACCATATCTACTGAAAGGATTTTTAAATATCTAAATAAATGGATATGCCACGCACATGAATTGGAAAATTACATATTGGTAAAGTATCATTTCTCCCAAAATTTATATAATAAATTTTATAAAATTTCAATAAAATTCCAGCCGGCTATTTTTGTAGAGACTTGCAAGCTACTTCTAAAACTTATATACATCTTAAAACATGAAGGCAAAAAAAGCATTTAAAAAAGACAAAGATAGAAGACTTAAAAGACATAATTTCAAGATGTGCTTTAAAACCGTAGCAATTAAGAAAGTTTGGTAATGACATTAGGCCAGAGAGAGTGATCAATGGACCAGAATAGAGAAGACAGAAACAATCCTACACATATTCCATCAACTTAGTTTTCAACAAATGTGCTAAAGTAATTCAATGAGAAAAGAATTGCCATTTCAACAAATGGTGCTAGAACAACTGGACATCTGTACGAGAAATAAGGAACCAGTAACACAACTTCACATTACACACAAATTTTACTCAGAATTAATCACAAATTTCCATGTAAGAGTTAACACTACACAATTTCTGGAAGAAAAAATAGAGAAAAAATATTTGCATCCTTGAGGTAAGTAAAGATTTCATGTACGTGATACAAAAAGTATAAAATATCAAAAAAACATATAATTTACCTACTTTAAAATATCTTCGTTTTATAAGAAGATACTCTTAATAAAATGAAAACTGAAGTCATAGGCTGAGGGAAATATTCGCAATCCATATATCTGAGGGAGATCTTCTATGTGAAATATTATAAGACCTCTTAAAATTTAACAGAAAGAAGAAAAATAGCCCAGTTTTTAAAAGTAGACAAAAGATCTGAATAGATACTTCATACACACAAGCAGAAAAGATAGACAACTTGCTAATAAACACATGAAAAGATATTTAATGTCCTTAGCCGACAGACAAATATAATTGTAAATCAACAAGACATACCATCAAACACATATTATAATGGCTAAAATGTAAAAAGATTGACAATACTAAATGTTGACAATAAAATGAAACACTAAAATCCTCATAAACTTCTGGCAGAAATATGCAATGATACAATTACTTTGAAAAACAGTTTGACAATTTCCTATAAGGTGACACATACGTTTACAAATTTATGATAGCACAAATGCAATTCCACTCTAAAGTATTTACCCAAGAGAAATGCAAGACATGCACACATACACTTACACATAAATATTAACATATAAATATTAACACTAATATTGTAAGTAACAATATTAACAAATAATATTGCTACTTACAAACTAGAAACAAACCAGGTGTGATGGAATAAACAAAATGTGGTATATCCAGACAATAAAATACTACTCAGCCAAAAAAAAAAAAAAAAAAGAGAAATTAAAAATGGTGAGTGAAAGAAATCAGAAATGAAAGTTCTTTTTAATTCTATGTATGCAAAACTTTAGAAATAACAAATACAGTCTCTAGCAAGGATCATCAAACTATAGCCCATGAGCCAAATCTAGCTTGTCTTTTATTTTTGTATGACCCATGAGCTTAGGGTAGATTTTTAAAATGTTTAATGGTTGAAGAAAAAAAAATGAAGAAAAAATGCATACCATGAAAATTTCATGAAATTCAAATTTCAGTGTATATGAAATAAGTTCTACTGGAATACAGCCACATTCATTTGTTTAAATACTATACGTGACTGCTTTCATTTTATAGAAGCACAGTTGAGCTGCTGCGCACAAACCAAATGGCCCATAAACCATAAAATATTTTCTTAAAAGAAAAAAAAACCCTTATATTTGTGACCAAAAAAAATTAAAAAGCAGACAGTATTTGGCTGCACCTTGGGGCAGGTGAGGAAGTGATGGGGAGGAGATACAATGGAAACTTTTGGGGTGAAAAAAATGTTTATCTTGATTGTGGTAGTGATTTCTTGGATATAGAGAATTTGACATTTATCTAAGGGCACTTTTAAAGAACATGCATTTACTATTTATAACTAATTCTATGAAGATAAAATATATATAGTTATGACAACATGATGTTCCTTGATAGGGAATTGAGAAAAGTTAATATATTTACTTTCATTCGTTTGCATAGGTTTTGCATCTTTTAGTGCTTTAATGACACAAACTCACACTTTTTCAAATATGAAATGAAGATAATACTAATTAAATAATTTTAATTTTAAGACCTGTACTGTTAGATTGTGCCTATTTATAAATGCAAAATAATATATTTTAAATTATGTTACTTTTTGATATTTTCCTTGCTTCTCAGTCGATATCAAGTCAGCTCAAGTGTAATTACTTAAAGGGCATCAAAGAAAGTAAAACTTACATAAAATAAACAAAACCGCATTTTTTCTGAGTCTGTATTTGGAAAAGGTAACTAAATTTTACAGTATTTGAACATACATCATGCTGTCTTTACTTCATTTATTTTGTCAACAAATATTTATTATCTTAATTTGTAAAGTAGCATAATTTGTTATAAATAACATTTTGTGATAGGTGCCTCACATATCCAATTTAAAATATATTTCTGAATATTTGTATATTTTTGGAAGCAGCACCACGTATGATATATTAGATGCCGAATTTTGCAATTTTCTTATGTGACCCTTGATTTGGAAAGGTATCAATCTTATGCCAATAGCACAACTGGAAATTTTTCATTGATATTATATTCAATTTTATAAGTATAAACTTACAAACATAAATGCAGGAAGGGGAAAATGTCTGCAAGTCTTATACACATATACAAATATCTAACTATACACATAGTTAATCTAGCATGCATGTTACTTTTCTGAAATTACATACAGACACAAACCATACAGACACACAAAGATATGAAGATTTTCTCACCCAGTCATAATTATCATTTTTTAAAACATATGTTTTAATCAGGAATGAAAGAGGAGGCATCACTATCAACTTTACAGAAATCTTCAACAAAATATTAGCAAAGCAAATTTAGGCAAACATATTAAAAGATTCCCACCATGATCCAGTGGGCTTTATCCTAGGAAAATGAAGTTGGTTTCACATACAAAAATCAGTAAATGCAATGTACCACACTAAAAGAAAAAAGACCAGTAGAGAAAAAAAAAAGAAAAAAAAAAAAAACAAGAATAACCGAATAAATACAGAAAAATTATTTTGAAAAATCCAATGTTCTTTCATCATTAAAAATACTCAACTAGAAATAAAAAGAACTTCCTCTCTCTTTCTATTAAACCCACATGATAGTGGCATAAATATACAATGCATATCAGTGAAATGAAATTAAGAGTCCCAAAACAAACCATTACATTTATGGACAATTGATTCTTGACAAGGGTGCACAAATACAGGTACTTGATAAATAACATGGGCATTTTTTTAGAAACTCACATCTAACATGCTTAACAGTAAAAAACAGAATCTTTTCTCCCACTGCAATCAGGAACGAGACATGGATGCCTGCTCTTGCCACTTATTTTCATTCTTGTACTGGAGATTCTTATCAAATCAAGTAGCTAGTAAAAAAAAAAACAAAAAAGCAAAGAAAAGAACTAAAAGTATCCAGACTGGAAAGGAAGAAGTGAAGCTATCAGTACTCACATATGACATGATCTTGGATAGCCTAAATAATCCACAAAAAGTCTATTAGAACTAATAGATTAATTAAGCAAGGATACCAAATCAATGTTTAAGCAGGATATAAAATCAAGGTATAAAAGTCTATTGTACTTCCATACACTAGTAATAAACAATGTGAAAATGAAATTTAAAAAATTTCATATAAAATAGCATTAAAATAAAATTCTCATGAAATAATTTAATAAAAGTACAAGATGTACGTAAAAAATTATAAAACGTTTAAAAATTAAAGATGGTATAAATAAATTGAAAGACAGCCCATGTTCATGGATAAGAATTAATATTGGTAAGATGATTTATAAATTTACTCTATAGATTTCATGTAATCCTTACCAGAATCTGAGCTGTCTTATTTGTAGAAAATGACAGGCTGATTCTAAAATACACATATAATTACAAGGAGTCTCAAATAACCAAAAAATTTTTAAAAGAAGAATAAAGTTGGAGACTCAGCCATCCCAATTTCAAACATTACTACAAAGCAACAATATTAAAACTACATAATACTGGTATAAATATAAAATGTGTATAAATGGAAGAAAATTGAAAGTCCAAAAATAAACCATTAGACTTATAGCCAATCAATTCTTGTCAAGGGTGCCAAAATAAGTAAATGGGGGAAGAACAGCCATTTCAACAAATGATGGCAGGACAACTAGATATGCACATTTAAAAAAAATAGAGTTGGGCTCCTACACATCAGACCATGCCCTAAACATCACTCAAAATATATAAGGCACCTAAATATAAGAGTTAAAATTATAAAGCTCTCCAGGAAAATGTATGAATAAAACTTTGTGACCTTGAGTTAATTGTTTTAGTACTAGGAGCACACAAAAAACAAAAATATAAATTGGACTGGATCAGTCTTTAAAAATATTGTGCTACAAATGATACCATCAAAAAAACAAGAGGACAATAAAGAATGGAATAAAATTTTTGCAATTTGTATTTCTTATTTGTATCCAGAATATAAAGAACTCTTCTATTAAATAATAAAAAGATGGCCCGGCGCTGTGGCTTGCACCTGCAAATCCCAGCAGCACTTTGGGAGGCCAAGGTGGGCAGATCACCTGAAGTCAGGAGTTTGAGACCAGCCTGGCCAACATGGTGAAACCCCATGTCTACTAAAAAAAAAAAAAAAAAAAAAAATAGCCGGGTATGGTGGCATGCATCTGTAGTCCCAGCTACCCAGGAGGCTGAGGCAGGAGAATTGCTTGAACCTGGGAGGCAGAAGTTGCAGTGAGTCGAGATCGCGCCACTGCACTCCAGCCGAGACTCTGTCTCAAAAAATAGTAATAATAAAAATAAACAAAAAACAAAGATAAACGCCCAACTAAAAAAAGTCCAGCAAAATATCTGAATATTCCAAAGAAGATTATTCCAAAGAATATTTACAAATGACTGATAAGCACAGATGAAGATATTTAAAATCATTACTCATTAGAGAAATGCAAATCAAAACTCCAATGAGATCACTTCCCACATATTGGGATGGCTATAATAAAAAAGACAGATAATAATAAGAGTTTGTGGAATGTGGAGAAATAGAAACACATATGAACTGCTGGTCAAGATGTATAATGATGCAGCTATTCTTGGAAACAGTTTGGTAGTGCATGAAAATATTAAACATAATATTTACATATAACCCAGCAAATCTCCTTCTAGAAATATATACCAAAGAGGATTTTTTTAAATGTTCACAATAAAACATACATGGAATGTTCATAGCAGCATTATTCATAATAGCCAAAGAATGGAAATAGGTCAAAAGTCCATCAACTAACGAAGAAACAAAATATGATATAGCCATATTTGAATTGGATATTATAATTGAATTTTATCTGGCAAAAAAAATTAGTAAAGTCCTGGTACATAATAGAACATGGATGAACCTTTATTATACCACATGAAAAAAGTCAGTCATGAAAGATCACATATTTGATAATTTCACTTATATGAAATTTCCAGAAGAACAAAACCTATAGAAATAGGAAGTAGATTATTGATTGTCCAGGGCTACCAGGGGCAGGGCTGGGGGACAAGGGAGGAAGGGGAATGGGTGCTAATGACTGAGGGCTTTTTAGAGGGGGGTGATGAAAACATTTTAGAGGTAGATTATAATTAGGTTTGCATGACCCGGTGAATACAGTAAAAACAACTGAATTATATACTTTCACATGGTAATCTTTTAAATGTATGAATTATATTTTAACAGAGATGTTTGAAAAATCATCAGTACTTGTCATATTATGAAATACTGTAGAACACTAAGTTTCTTGCTAATTGCTTATGATTATTACCTTTGAAAAAACAGATGATTAAAATAAATACACACATCTCCACATGCACACATAAAATTACTTTTGGTACTAGAAAGGTTTCTAAGAACCTGTTTTTCTACTAGAAGACATTTTTACATAAAGGTATAAAGTTGGCCAGGCGCTGTGGCTCACGCCTGTAATCCCAGCACTTTGGGAGGCTGAGGCGGGTGGATCACGAGGTCAGGAGATCGAGACCATCCTGGCTACCAGGGTGAAACCCCGTCTCTACTAAAAATACAAAAACAAAATTAGCCAAGCATGATGGCGGGCACCTGTAGTCCCAGCTACTAAGGAGGCTGAGGTGAGAGAAGGGTGTGAACCCGGGAGGCGGAGCTTGCAATGAGCCGAGATCACGGCCACTGCATTCCAGCCTGGGCCACAGAGCGAGACTCCGTCTCAAAGAAAAAAAAAAGGTATAAAGTTTACTTCATGAAGAATATTTAAATAAACCTACACAGTTTTTTCACTAAGTTTGTAGAATTAACTGCGGGAACATAAGATGTGAGAATTACAGAGTGAAACACAAGGCAGAGAACTGCAGGGAATAAAGGAAACTGTCATCAAGCAGTAAAGACACACCATAATATATTAGTAATATGTAACTTCAAAAATAATGAATATATCATGATGTCTTTTAATATTAATCTGCAGTTTCATATTAATACTGTCTTATATTCAGAGTTACACTAAAATGATGCATATTAATATTTTAAAACTTGGATAAACCTTTTGTTATCTGTTATGGCAAAACTGGATACTAGTTATGCTTGCCGCATTTCTTAAAAGAATTACCATCATACAGTAACTTGAATAATTTCTATGACAGTAACTTTTTGTGAGCTCATTTTGAGAGAATTCCCTTGTGGCACTGTATTTCAGAGTAAAATAGCACAAATGCATTTTAAATTCAATTGTTTAAAATTTATACTTCATGACAGTGCTGAAATTATTCTGTTGTTGTCAGCATTTGTGGCTATCCTTTTATGCTGAACCAGCATCTATGAAGGCATTATACGTGGCCTTTGTTTAAAATTATATATATGATGATGATTTTATAGTCTAGATATACACTAAAGGAACATAATGAGGCCACATATTTCTGCCCCCTAGAATATAAAGTTGCAGTATCAACTTATAAGCAAAACCAAACAATAAGGATAAAAAAGATGCAAAAAAAGTTATCGAAAAAAGTTGTTTATTAAAAAAAAACACTTTAGAAACATAAAACCAAAGAGTAGCCAATGGTAGTACCTGTTTCAAAATCAGTTTATGTTCCTATGCCCATTCCTTGCTATATCATTATTTCCTTGCTTGCATCATCATCACCTGTCATATACTTGTAACAACCCCTAGAGGTTAGGATATCATGTAAACTTAATTTTCTTTGTATCCTTACAGCATAATTATACTTAAAGAAATTTAATAGATATGTTATAGATTAAATTTCAAATATAGTAAGAATTCTAACAAAGACAAAAGTTCCAATAGCCTATAATTTAAAATTCTATGCTTCAAAAACACTGGGAGACTTGCTGATCTGTGCCACTGTGACAGGCTTGTTGGTCTTATCCCAAAGCAGATCCTGAACAGGTCCCCAGTCTCAGCTCCAGCCCCTCTCTGCTGTGGCCTAGAAACAATCCCACACACACAGGGAACTGCTGGGAGACTAACTCCTCTGCCACTGTGAGAAGCTTGTCAGACTCAGTCCAATAGCACATCCTGGTACAGCCTTGGATCTTGGTCCTAGTATCTCTTATTTACAGTTGTAAAATAGTTCTGCCTAGTCAGGGTGCCACTGGGAAACAAACCCATCTGAGTCCCCAGGACAGCCTTATCAACTTTAGTTTCACAGTAGAACCTGAAATGGCCCTGGATCTTGGGCCTGGCTCATCTTGACTGCAGCCTGAAATCAGTTCTGCCTTCTCAGGGACCTACGGATGGGCGTGTCTGTTACTGCCCCTACAGGCTAACCTGCTGACATTAGTCCCACTGTGGATCTTGAAACGGCCCTATAAATCAGTTGTATCCCCTGTCAACTACAATCTGAGAGCAGGTGTGCCCACCAAAGAACATGCTGGTAAACACACATGTATGATACCCCAGAGACAGATATGAAGACCTTGGCCTCAGGTGTAGACCCTGAAGCAGCTCTGTGACTCAGTCCCAGTCCATCTTGGGTACAGACCAAGGAAGTGCTGTCTGGCTACTAAAGAACCCACCCAGAAATCCAGTAGCAGCCCTTACAAGAATGCAGAAGAAGCCATAGTAGTCCATATATGTGGTCACAGACCAAATGTCTGTTAACTCTGAACCCTCATCTCAGTCTAAGCCCTACAAACCAAGGTCCTGGAGAGAGTGCAGTCCACCTAGGGACCGGAGAGAATTTCTACTTGCTAGAGCCCCAGTAGCAGTGTCATCAACCTCAGACCCTACCACAGAAACAGCATCAGCCACATGAGACAACTCCAATTCCATTCAACCATAATTCCAGAGTCAATTCCATCAGCCCAAGGACCAACAGGAGAAAGACTTATAAAGACATATACAGACTGTCAAACAACATGCATAGACATTCTTCTCAAACACACAAGGAACTTTCTTCAGGATAGATAATATATTAGACCACAAAACAAGTCTTAAAAATTCAAGAAGACTGAAATCATGTCAAGCATCTTTGCCAACCACAATGGTAGTAAATTAGAAATCAGTAACAGGAGGAAAATTTGAAAATTCACAAAGATGTGGAAATTAAACTACCTGTTCCTAAACAAAAAGAATAATTCAAATGAGAAACTTAAATATGTCTTGACAAAAATAAACATGGAATCACAACCTACCAAAAGTTATGGGTTGAACACAACAATACTAATAGGGAAATTTTTGCAATTAATGGCTACTTCAAAAAAGAAGAACATTCTCAAATAAACAGTCTAACTTTAGATCTCAAGAAATAAAGAAGAAAGAAAAAGAAAGAAAAAAAGAAAGAAGGAGGAAGAAGAAGGAAGAAGGAAGAAGAAGGAAGGAAGGAAGGAAGGAAGGAAGGAAGGAAGGAAGGAAGGAAGGAAGGAAGGAGAGACGAAGAAAAAGAAGGAGAAGGAGAAGAAAGTTGAGTCCAAAGTGAGCAGAAGGGAGGAGGAAATAATAAAAATCACAGCAAAAAAGAAAAAATAAATGAAATAGGAACTAGAAAAACAATAAAAATGATCAATGAAACTAAGAGTTTTTTCTTTGAAAAGATAAACAAAATTGACAAACCATTAGCTAAACTAAGAAAACACAAAAAAGACTCATATGAAGAAAATTAAAGAAATACTACAACTAATATCATAGAGGATTATGAGACTACTATACACAATTTTATATCAACAAATAGAATCACCTATAAGAAATGAGTAAGTTTCTAGAAACATACAATCTACCAAAACTGAATCATGAAGAAATAGAAAATATAAACAGAGTCAAACAATTTAGAAGATTAAATAAATATTGAAAAGTCTACCATCAAAGAAAAGCTCAGATTCTGATGGATTCCCTGCTGAATTCTGCCAAACATTTAAAGAAGAATAAATATTAATGCTTCTGAAACTTTTCCAAAAACATTAAAATAGGAAATGTTTCCAAACTCATTTTTACACGGCCAGCATTACCTTAACCCTAAAGCCAGAAAAGAACACTAAGATAAAATAAATTACCAGTCAATATCTCTAATAAACATAGATGAAAAAAATCAACAAAATATTATGAAACAAATTCAATCATTTCAATAATCCTTTAATGAAAAAAAAAATCATTCATCAAGATCAAGTAAGATTTATCCCAGGGATGCAAGAATGGTCCAACATATGTAGATCAACAACTGTTATATACTACATTAAGAGAATGAAAATTAAAAATCACATAATATCAACAGATGTAGAACAACTATTTGACAGAATACAACATTCTTCCATGACTGAAAAAATGCTCAACAAATTAAGTATTGAATGTACTTCAACATAATAAAGAACTTTGATAAAAACCCATGGCTAACATCATACTCATTAGTGAAAAGTCAAAAGCATTTCCTCTAGAACAATAAATAAGACAAGGTTTCCAACACTCACCACTTCTATTCAACATAATGCTGGAAGTCCTAGCCACAAAAATTAGAAAAGAGAAAGAAATAAAAGCTATCCAAATGTTAAAGAAACAAGTAAAATTGTCCCTGTTTGCAGATGACATGTTTTTACAAAAAACCCCAAAGACTCCACCAAGAAACCATTAGAAATAACAAACAAATTCATTAATCTTCCAGGATACAAAATGAACATACAAAAATCAGCAGCATTTCTATATACTAACAGTGAACTCTCTAAAAACAAAATCAAGAAACAATCTCATTTATAATAGCTATGAAAAACAAAATACTTAGGAATAAATTTAACCAAAGAAGTGAATGACCTATATAATGAAAATTATAAAACATTGATGAAAAAAAGTTGAACAGGACATAAATGAATGGAACAATATCCTGTATTCATGGGCTAAAAGAATTAATTTTGTCAAGATGTCCATATTACCCAAAGTGATCTACTGATATAATGCAATCCCTATCAAAATGCCAGTGGCATTTTAGCAGAAACAAAAAACACAACCCTAAAATTATTATGGAACCACAAAATAGCTCATATAGCAACAGCAATAATGAGCAAAAAGAACAAAACTGGAGGCACCACACTATCTTATCTCAAAATAAACTACAAAGCCATAGTAATCGAAACACCACACTACCAGCACAAAAGCAGACATTATGACTGATGAAATAAAATAGAAAGACTAGAAATAAATCCATAAGCATACAGTCAATTGATCTTCAACAAAAGTGGCAAGAACACACAATAAGGAAAGGATAGCCTCTTCAATGACTACTGTTAGGAACGCTGGATATTTACGTGCATAAGAACGAAAATGAAATTTTATCTTATACCATATTCGAAAATAAACTCAAAATGGATTAATGACTTAAAGGTAATCCCTGAAAATTATTAGAGAAAAACATAGGAAGCTTTCTTGACATTACTCTTGGCAAAAATATTTTGAACATCGTCCCAAAAGCACAGACAATTAAAGCTTAAAAATAATAGACAAAAAAAAGACAAATGGGATTGTTTCCAATTAAGAAGCTTCTGCAGAGACAAAGAAGCAATCCACACAGTGAAGAAACAACTTATGAAAATATTTTCAAATCATACACCTGGATGAGGGGTTAACATCAAAAAATATAAAAGGTACTCAAACAACTCAATAGCAAGAAAACAAGTAACCTGATTTTTAAAATGGGCAAAGAACATGTATTAGTCCATTTCCACGCTACTGATAAAGATATACCCAAGACTGGGCGCAATTTACAAAAGAAAGAGGTTTAATGGACTCACAGTTCCACATGGCTGGGGAGGCCACACAATCATGGCAGAAGGTGAAAGCTATGTCTCACATGGCAACAGACAAAAGAAGAGAGCTTGTGCAGAGAAACTCCCCTTTTTCAAACCATCAGATCTCGTGAGACTTATTCACTATCTCAAATAGCATGGAGAGGACCTGTCCCCATGATTCCATTATCTCCCACCAGGTCCTTCCCACAACACATGGGAATTATGGGAGCTACAATTCAAGATGAGACTTGGGTGGGGGCACAGCCAAACCATAACATTCTGACCCTGGCCCCTACCAAATCGAATGTCTTCACATTCCAAAACCAATCATGCCTTCCCAACATTCCCCCAAGTAATAACTCATTTCAGCATTAACTGAAAAGTCCACAGTCCACAGTCTCACCTGAGACAAGGAGAGTCCCTTCTGCCTATAAGCCTGTAAAATCAAAAGTAGGTTAGTTACTTCCTAGATACAATGGGGGTACAGGCATTCGGTAAATACAGTTGTTCCTAATTGGATAAATTGGCCAAAATAAAGGGGCTACAGGCTCCATGTAACTCCAAAATCCAGCAAGGCAATCAAATTTTAAAGCTCCAAAATGATCTCCTTTGACTCCATGTCTCACATCCAGGTTATGCTGATGCAAGAGGTGTGTTCCCACGGTCTTGGGCAGCTCTGCCCCTGTGGCTTTACAGGGTACAGCCTCCCTCCTGGCTGCTTTCACAGGCCAGCATTGAGTGTCTGTGGCTTTTCCAAGTGCAGGGTGCCAGCTGTTGGTGAATCTACCATTCTGGGGTCTGGAGGATGGTGGCCCTCTTCTCACAGCTCCACTAGGCATCACCCCAGCAGGGACTCTGTGTGGGGGTATCCACCCCACAATTCCCTTCCACACTGCCCCAGCAGAGGTTCTCCATGAGTGCCCCACCCCTGAAGCAAACTTCTGCCCAGACATCCAGGCATTTCTATACATTCTCTGAAATCTAGGCAGAGGTTCCCAAACCTCGATTCTTGACTTCTGTGTACCCGCAGGCTCAACACCACATGAAAGCTCCATGGCTTGGGGCTTGCACTTTCTGAACCCATGGCCCAAGCTGTACCTTGGCCCCTTTTATTCATGGCTGGAGCGGCTGGGATGCAGGGAACCAAGTTCCTAGAGCGGACACAGCAGAGGGACCCTGGGCCTGGCCCACAAAAAATGTTTTCCTCTAGGCCTCCTGGCCTGTGGTTGGAAAGCCTGCCTGAAAGTTCCCTGACATGCCCTGGAGACATTTCCCCCCACTGTCTTGGTGATTAGCATTCAGCTCCTCATTACTTATGCAAATTTCTGCAGCTGGCTTGAATTTCTCCTCAGAAAAATGGGATGTTCTTTTCTATCGTATTCTCAGGTTGCACATTTTCTAAACTTTTATGCTGTTTCCCTTTTTATTTTATTATTATTATACTTTAAGTTTTAGGATACATGTGCACAATGTGCAGGTTTGTTACATATGTATACATGTGCCATGTTGGTGTGCTGCACCCATTAACTCGTCATTTAGCATTAGGTATATCTCCTAATGCTATCCCTCCCCTCTCCCTGCACCCTACAACATTCCCTGGAGTGTGATGTTCCCCTTCCTGTGTCCATGTGTTCTCATTGTTCAATTCCCACCTATGAGTGAGAACATGCAGTGTTTGATTTTTTGAAACTGAATGCCTTTAATAGCACCCAAGTCAATTCTTAAATTCTTTGCTGCTTAGAAATTTCTTCCGCCAGATACCCTAAATCATCTCTCTCAAGTTCAAAGTTCCACAAATCTCTAGGGCAGGGGCAAAATGCTGCCAGTCTCTTTGCTAAAACATAACAAGAGTCACTTCTGCTCCAGTTCCCAACGAGTTCCTCATCTCCATCTGAGACCACCTCAGCCTGGATTTCATTGTCCATATCATTATCAGCATTTTAGTCAAAGCCATTCAACAAGTCGCTAGGGAGTTCCACACTTTCCCACATTTCCCTGTCTTCTTCTGAGCCCTCCAAACTGTTCCAACCTTGGCCTGTAACCCAGTTCCAAAGTTGCTTCCACATTTTCAGGTATCTCTTCAGAAGTGCCCCACTCTACTAGTACTAATTTACTGCATTAGTCCATTTTGACGCTGCTGATAAAGACATACTGAGACTGGGCAATTTATAAAAGAAAGAGGTTTAATGGACTCACAGTTCCACATGGCTGGGGAGGCCTCACAATCATGGCAGAATGTGAAAGGCACATCTCACATGGTGGCAGACAAGAGAAAAGATTTTGTGCAGGGAAACTCCCGTTTATAAAACCATCAGATCTTGGGAGACTTATTCACTATGACAAGAATAGCATGGGAAAGATCCACCCCCATGATTCAATTATCTTCTACCAGGTCCCTCCCACAACACCTGGGAATTACAGGAGCTCCAATTCAAGATGAGATTTGGGTGGGGACATAGCCAAACCATATCAGGATGTGAAAAGACACTTCTCAAAAGATTAAAAAATGGTCAATAAATATCAGAAAAGATACTCAACATCATTTATCATCAGGGAATAGCAAATTAAAACCATAGTGAGATACCACCTCACATCTGTTAGAATGGCTGTTATCAGTAAGACAAAAGATAACAAGTGTTAGAGAGGATGTGGAAAAAAGGGAACCTTTGTACATTGTTGGTGGGAATGTAAACTAATATGGCCATTATGGAATGTAGTATGCAGGTTACTCAGAAAACTGAAAATGGACCTTTCATATGATCCCCAAATCCCACTACTGTGTATATATATCCAAGGAAAATGAAATCAATTTTCAAAGAGACATGCACTCCCCATGTTTACTGCAGCATTATTCACAATAGCAAAGATAAAAAATCAACTTAAATATCCATCAACGGATGAATACTCCCCAAAAGTGATCTACTCATTCAAGCCTCATCCTCTCACAAAACCCCAATCCCCCTCACAGAATCCTTCATCCCTCTCACGGAACCCCATCGCCTTCACAGAACCCCTATCCCCTCATAGAACACCCTTCCCCCTCGCAGAACCCCAATCCCCTTCACAGAATTACCTCATCCCCCTCACAGAACCCCTCATCCCCCTCACACAACCCCTATCCTCATCACACAATCCTCCATCCCCCATATTTTCTCCACTTTATATACATAGTATTTATAATATATATATTTAAAAATGAAATATTATTCAGCCTTAAAAAGAAGCAAATCTGGTGTTTTACAACAATATGGATTAACCTAGAGGATATTATTTTATGTGAAAATAAGCCAGGTTAAAAAAAGACTAATACTGTATGATTTCACTTGTATGCAGAATCTAAAAAATCAAATTTACGGCTGCGCGCAGTGGCTTACGCCTGTAATCCCAGCACTTTGAGAGGCCAAGGCGGGCAAATCACTTGAGGTCAGGAGTTCCAGACCAGCTTTGCCAACATGGTGAAACCCCATCTCTACTAAATATACAAAAATTAGCCAGGCGTGGTGGTGGGCACCTGTAATCTCAGCTACTTGGGATGCTAAGGCAGGAGAATCACTTGAACCCAGGAGGTGGTGGTTGCAGTGAGCCAAGATCACACCACTGCATTCCAGCCTGGGCGGCAGAGTGAGAAAAAAAAAAAAAAAAGAATTGAATATACAAAAGCAGAGAGTTACAATGATGTTTACCAGGAGCTGGTGTGGAAAAGGGGATGGGAAATAAGGAGATGGTCAAAATGTACAAAGTTTTTGTTAGAAAGGAAGAATAATTTCTGGAGATCAATTGTACAGCACGGTGACTGTAGCTAAAAACAATGTACTGCATACTTGAAAACTGCTGAGCAGATTTTAAATGTTCTCATAACAAAAAATCATAAGTATGTTAGATGATAAATATGTTAATTTAAGCATTCCACAATATATCCTCATAAACCAAACATGATGTTGTATATCATAAATATATACAATTTTCATTGGTCAATTAAAAATATGAAAAATAAATTCCCATTCTATTTTTTAACTTACATTTTTATTTATAGCTCTAAGCCCAAATTTTCATCAATTTATAGTTTACGAAAAAGGAAAACAACATAGCCGTTTCTTTTTTATATAAATAAATATGAAATGCTGATATCAATATCTTCGCTATCTGATTTTTCTCACAAAAAAAGCCCTAGATTTACAACTATTGCCATATATAACCAGCTGTTAGGAGAAGTGTGAATTTTTTTTTCTTTTGGATACATGATAGCTCTTGCAATTTAAAAAAGGCTATATGACTTACAGATTACTTTGTTTATTTAGGATATTAGGCACCTGTACTTGCCTATATTAAAGAGTGGGAAAACAAGAAATCATTCTTTCTTTGATAAAAAAGGTACAGTAATTCATTCTTTGATCCAGTACTTACTGAATGTTTTCAAAGCATTGCTCCAGTAGTAATGTGAACATGATCATAAACAAGAATTTAAACCTTAAGTAACTGGAATCTTCCAGAAAATATCACTGTTTCAAAAATTTAAGTTATAAGTTGGAGACTCAAAGGGCCAAGAGTGCTATAAAATTTACATTTTACAGTCCAACATTGTATACCATATTAAAAAATGAGAGGAAACCCAAACCATATATTGTAAGGGTCACTAAACTATGATGTGGGGTCCAAATCCAGCCCATGTCCAATTTTTCTATGATTCTCAAGCTAAGAATGTTTTTGCATTTTTAAAGGATTGTGAAGAAGAAGGAAGAAATGAATATTGATGTGTGTGAGGTTATGCATATGTATGAAAATACATGTGTCTGTGGGTAGACATCTATGTAAGCATTTCTGTACACATACATGTATTCTCTAGTTTGTCTGCTGAGGTGATCCACAAACAATGATGCTCATGTAGTACACAGCCCACTAAAAGTACCAAAGCTGCTTGATAAATGCTAGCTTCCACAGCTATGGCTGGAAAAGTACAAGGTAAGTCGAAAATATAAGGAAATGCTCAAAGAATGAAAAGATTACACACATACATACATACATAGACAGACAGACAAAAGAGAGAAAAGAAAGCTTCTCATTATAGTAGAAAGCCAACTAATCAATGTGGAAAGAATAAAGAAATTAGAAAATCACCATTTGGTAAAAATCATAATAATCATTGATTACACAAGAACTATCAATAGATGTTAGAACTAGCAGGTGAAAGACTGAGGACTAACACAACATGCACATAGTCTCAAAGTATCTCCCCTAAGATTCTCATTCATTGTAAAGGATAAAATAGCACCTTTACAGTGATGAAGCCTGGCAGACACCACTGTAACCAAAGGTTCATTGTGAGCATCACTATTAACAGCATGATGACAGCATGTGGCTCCTGATATGTTGATAAGAATTTAACATAATTTCAGAGGTATTCCTGCCAAAAGTGCATAATTGGAACATAATCATGAAGACATAGCAAACACAAATTGTAGCATATTCTATCCATACACAAAAATAATATAGTGTAGTCCTAAAAATGTCAAATAACATGAAATAAAATGAAAGAGTTGGGAAATTATCCAGGTTAAACAAGACTAAAACAGGTGCAGGAATCCACCATGGCACAAGTTTACCTATGTAACAAACCTCCACGTTCTGCAAATGTATCTGGAACTTAGAGTAAAATAAATTTTTTTTTTTAAAAAAGAAGACTAAGAAGGCATCAAAAATGAATACAACTAATAATCGGATTTTTTTTTTTTGCTTTAAAAAACAATATTGAGACAATTGGCAGAACCTGAATAAAATCTATATTTAATAACAATATGCATCAATGTTAAGTTTCTGATTTCAGTAATTATACTGTGGTTAAGAGAATTCCTAGTTTTTAAGAAATATGCACTAAAGTATTTAAGGGGTAAAGAGACCTCAAGTTTACAATGTTTAACTGAAAGCCATGAAGAGAAAAAGGCAATTTGGGGGAACTGTTTGTATTTTCTTTATAGCTCTTTCACATGGACTTACGTCAAAACAAACAAATTAAATAGAACTTTTCCGTTTTATAAATATTAAACATTTCTACACTTAGAAATAGATAATAAAATGCATTTTTATTCTTTTGACTTGTAAATCAATAATAACATTATGTGTAACAACTTTATTTGAAGAGTTCTTTGTTTTTCCTACATATATTAAGGGTAGTTATTTTTTCCTTTTGGGTATTGGGATGTTGTTAGGAATATATGAAATAAACAATTATTCCATTTGTCAAGAAAACACTAGTGCTTAATTTTTAAAATATATAAAACATTATATGTGAATAATTACTTAAATATCTTCTGTTACAAATAATGGGAGATATATAGTCTTATACTACTTTGAACTTCCAGAAGTTGGACGCTTACAGCTAGAAGAATGCACAAAATGTATGTTAAAAATCGCATAAAATACAATTGTTATGGTAAAGTGAAATATTAGTACTTTGAAGTTATCTAGTAACTTATCGTATAGAATAATACATTCTGCTAAAATGACTCCAGAATTAATAGGTTAGTCAAAATGTAAGATAGCTAAGCTTTGAAAAGTCAGATATGAAGATTCTATTTATCTTCTCTAGAAAAACTAGAAACTGAAGAGAGTTACATAAATTGCATTTTCTTCCTTATTTGAGCTTTTCATAACTTCTCTCAACAGTCTTCAATGAAAAAACTTAAATATAAAATATTGCATTATTGCTCAATAAGAGTTATGAGAATGGGAAATCATCTATAATAATTAAAACCAATCCTCATTCAGAGCAAATATAATACATACATTGGAACTGCCAGTGTTATCTCACTGTTGGCTCAACTGCTGAAAATAAAAGCAAAGCAGAATAATCAATACTTTTAAAAACAGGAAGCTACTTTTTGCCTCTTCCTGTAAAGTAAAAATATTAGTTGAAACTAGAAAACGAGTTTGCTAGGAAGGCTAAATAATATTTTCTTTTAGATAACATAAAAATGATTTAAACAGATGAAACAAATATTATTTTGTAGTAATATTAATACAGCAAAATTCTAACTATGTAGCAAGTACAGTATTACCTATATAGTGAGGATACAAGAATGTAAAAAAATACAAAACAAATGAGACAAAAATTCTCTCACAAAGATGTTCACATCCTGCTAGATAGAAAGACAAGTAAGTTATGACTTGACAAGAACACTGATGGTAATAATCATGGAGGCACAAACCTGCCTGAAGTTAGGGGGGATATTATGACAAGTTTTTAGGCTGGAATTTTATTGGAGCTGAGATTTGAAAAACGAGTAATTTGAGTTCAAAGGCAGGGACACAACACCCATTTAAATGGGTAAAGACCTGGGTTTATATAGAGGAGTGGTTGGATATGAAGTAAAAACTATATAATATTGTGGAAGTCTTGGAAACAGAATAAAATACTGATTAAAAGATCTGTTTAGAAGCTAATATAACAGTCAAGGCTAAATAATAATAGACATAAGTAGGACAATGGATGTGCAATATTATGGCCTTCAAATGGATAAGAGCTGGCCACTAATTGCATGTGAGATTCAAAGAAAATATAAGAACGTACTGGTTTAGACCACTGTTAGAATCAGGTAGTTCAAGGTTCAATTCTCATTCTAGCACTTAATGACTTAACCTTTCAAAACGGGGTTAGGCTTATGTCCTTGGTTTACTCATTTGTAAAATAGGTATACTAAATAATAACTAAAATAGGTATACTAAAATCTTTAAAATGCTTAGAATTAAATGAAAAACACTTAGATTAGCTTCTTAGCAATGTGCCTGGCATAATCAATAAATATTATCCACATTTTTAGATATAATGCTTGGAGCTTAACTGACAAGGAAAATGTTAGTATTATTGACTAAAATGTGAATTGCAAAAAATGAAAAATAAAGATATGATAGAATATGAAAAATATGGTAAGACATAAAGCAAGAAAAGTTATCTGGGCTCAGCATAAAAGGATTTACAAGCCTTATAAAGGAGCTTTAAATGTACTTCATAGATAATTTGCAGGCAACAAATATTTTAGAAATGGTAATAAAATCAATTTTTGAATGACTTTAGGAAGAAAATTGTCTCTTTTTTCTTTTCCTATGAAGGAAGTATAAAGGTGGATTGTAAATGGAGAGAGTCTATATATACATAGTGAGAGCATTAATTCAACGAATATTTAATGAGAACTTATACCATGTCAGGTAATCTGTAACATCTAACAAGAACACAAGAGAAGCAGGATCATGGAGGCCTAAACTAACAAGGGCAATGAACTCCAAGAAGGGAATAAATATCATAGATAGTGCAGAGCCAGGATCAGTTTGGAATTGAATATACTGGTAGAGGGAAAAGATGGAATCAGAAGATGCTTTTGAAATTGAGCCTAAAAGGGTGACAGTATCATTAACTAAGATAGGGATGGAGAGAGAATATATTTAAAATAATAACAACAATGAATTCCATTTCTTAACTAATTAATTTGTATAGTAGTGGGACTTCTTTGGAAATGTTAAGCAGAAAGTTAAAAATTTAAAATTGCCTAATAAAACAGGCTGTACTGTTCAGCAAATATACAATTAAACGTTTATATACTTCCTTTAAAGCCTAAAAACATAAATTATTACTATAAAATCAATAAATTGGCCATAAAGTAAAGGTAAGATAAAAGATATAGATAAAAGTATGCGTAACTAAGAGAAAAGTAAATATTTGGATCCATGTCCTATGACATATCAAATGGATCTTTGAGAGAAAGGCACTTCTTCCTAAATAATATATTAAGGGGGATTTTAATGTGTTTATGAAATGCTTATAAACAATATTTATGCTGAAGCTTTCCTACACCTGCTCTAGGCATGACTAAAATATAATTAACTTCTCCACCATCACTAATTAGTATTCATGCACTATCTGAGCAATGCAAAAGTGTGTGTCCAAATAGGAATTTAGCTTGGTTTTGCCTTTTGAAAAAAATGTACAAATATCAGAATAAAACAAAAAGTATGTTTAAAGTTTCTTAGGTTAACCTATAATCTTCTGAACTGTACTAAATAAATGTTTTATACGTATTAGAATATAAGTAGAACTATGCCCCACTTTAAATTTATCTTTTCTTCACCCTAGGCCTGACATTTCAAGCCAGTAGGAATTCTACAACATTTGTGAGTTGGCATAAGAGCCATTTTTATTATTAAGTTAAATCATAATATCTTACATCACTTTTTAAAAAACCAAATAGTCCCATATTCTTGTAATGCAAACCTCAAGCGATACACTATAGGGGCTAAGCATCACATCAAATAAAATTAAAGAGAAATATTGAACCCTTAGACAAAATAATAGTTTCTCTCTGGCCCCAAATAAATAGTATTCTACCTACAGATCTAAAACTACTGAATAATATTCAAAACTACATAGAGATATATTAGTCCACTTGTTCCTGAAAAGAAAGCAAGTAAATGACACACTTCGTTGTCAAAAACTTGTAAACCAGAGGTGAAGATATTCTATAATATCAGATCTAAGGGCCTAAAATCACTATCCAAATAGCAAAAGTTGAAGTAATGCTTAGTCGAAGTTTGAAGAGGTAGAAAATAAAACTTTGTACAAATAAAATTTAGAAGAAGAGGTCCTGAGGAAGGGAGTAGGTTTGATAAAGCCATGGCAAAGTTCCCCAGGGGAACTTTGGGAATTAGCCCACAGTTCTTTTTAAAAGCATCTAACAGAAATAAGTAATAAACTGCATATTCCAGTAACACATAATGAAGGCATGCTAAAATATCTGACATCAGGGCCAAACAGTTTTCATAGCCTCAGTTCTCCTTACCCTTGAAATTTCTTTTATGAAAACAAAAAGAATGAAAACAGCTCAAAAGGATGGAGATTTTTATAACCTAGGGTTACTAAGCATTGAAGTCAGAGACACTTCTACCAAGGAAAACAAATGGTTTTGAAAACTGGTTTAGCAAGAAGAAAAACTAGCTAAAAACATCATAGAAGCCATGCAGTGAAGAACTTTTTAATCATGCAGTTGAAAGTAAGCAGCTCTGCTTTGCAAAAAGACTTTCTGGCTTTGCTTTACTAAATATGACTGACTTTATAAAAAATGTTTTTCTGTAGAGATTATTTATCAAAGTGTAACTTTATGGCTATATCATATCTAAACATCTATATATAGTTATATTTTGGCTCACATAATTCATTTAATGGCCTCTCTTTGGAATATTCAAAATCTCAAGCTGGCTTTCCTGCGTGACACAGAACGTAGTATGTACTGAGAAAATACAAACTTTTAACTTCGTTGTGTCAAAAGAATAAATAAAACCAATATTTCCATCTCAAGCTATTTTCATTTATCTGCAGCTTGAGATTTTTCAGGTCAATGTTCCTAGTTTGAGAGAATTAAGCTTCCTACACTTATTTTAAGAAATGCTCAACCTCATTTGGTAATAAATTTTCTGCTTCTCTGAATAATCTACAGTGTGTGAGAATGGTTTAAAATGAAAAATTTCCTCATCTTAGAAGAGAGAAAAAAAGGTAATTCATCTTCCTTTTTACTACCCTTGAGTCTCAGAGAGTGTTTGGGTCACATTCTAGTGTGTTTATTAAAGTATTAAATACCTCTGTAAAAGTCTGCTATGAACAGATAGTCATAGTATGCCAAAAAGAGAAACGCAAGGTAAAAATAGAACTGTCAGTATGTTGAAAGAACTCTTTTTTCCCCAAAACTGAAAAATCAAAAAGTTTATCACTGTTAAAAACTTAATATAGAGAGAAAAATTAAGAAAATCAGATAAGCCTACTATTCAAAAACCTATAAAAAGATCAACAAAATGAACTAAAAACATAATATATATAAAAACAGACATTACCAATTACAAATCTAATATTAAAGGAAAAAAATGTATTCATAATACCAACAAAACCCATTAAGCACCTTGCAATAAACTTAACCCAAAAGAGTAAGACCTAAAGGGAGGAAACTGTTAGTTACACAGGATTGGAATTTTTTTTAATGTCTTTATATTTCATGATTTGAAGACATATTTTTCTTATAGTACATCTTTTGTTTTACAAATAATTGGATAAACAAATATGTACATAAAAAAATGCCCATGCCACCCGTTCCCCAACTCCAGACAGTTCAGGGTAGAGAAGGGCTCCTTATGCTTCTGGAAAAGACAGACAGGGACTTTGCCTGATAACAAAAGGAATTCTCCCTTCACTTTCAGAAGTCTACCCAGGCTATGTACCTAGGAGTCTGCAAGAGTTCAGCATACTTGGGCTTAGGGCTCCCCCTAGTGCTAAAACAACTGCAAGGACCACAGAAATAAGTAATTTAACACTCAATCCCATTTGAATTCTCAGAAAACTTTCTCAAGGACAGGTATAAATAATGCCAGACTGGAAAGACTGGAATAAATACCTAAATTTTTAACGCTCATACATCATCAAATGTCCACAAGCATCAAGAGCATTCAGGAAAACATTACCTCATCACACGGAGTAAATGAGGCACCCATGACCAATTCTAGAGTGGCAGATATATATATTCTCAGACAAAGAATTCAATATACCCGTTTTGAGAAAACATGATGCATTTCAAGATAAAACAGAGAAATTTAACAAAGACACTGAAATAAACAATAAAAAATCACTCGAGCTGAAAAAGTCAACTGACTGAAAAATTCATCAGAATCTCTCAAAAACAAAATTGATCCAGCAAAAACAGAAATATTTAGTTCAAGACATACTATATGAAAATAGATTAAAAAGAATAAAATATGATTACAGGATCTAAAAAAGAGCCTCAAAAGGGAAAATCTAAGAGTCACTGGTCTTAAAGAGGATACAAAGAAAAAGACCGGGGTAGAAAGTTTATTCAAAGAAAGTAATAAGAGAACTTTTCAAACCTAGAAAAAGATACAAACATTTAGGTAAAGAAGGTGAAAGAACACCAAGAAGATTCAACTGAAATAAGACTACCACAAGGATATAATAATCAAACTATTAAAAGTCAAAGATGAAAGAATCATCCTAGAAGCAACAAGAAGAAAAAAGCAAATAACATATAAAGGAGCTCTGATATTTCTGGCAGCAGCCTTCTCAGCAGGGAGTTTACAGACCAGAATGAGCAAGATAGCATATTAAAAGTGCTAAAGGGAAAAAAACTTCCAACCTAGAATACTGCATACAGGAAAGATATCCTTCAATATGGAGGAGAAATAAGACTTTCCCAGACAAACAAAAGCTGAGTAAATTCATCATCACCAGATGAATGCTGAAGAGATTTTACAAAAAACCTGCTGAAGAGATTTTATCACTCTGAAAGTAAAGGCTGCTAACATATAACAAGAAAACATCTGAAAGCATGAAATTCAGTGGAAAAGGTAAGAACAAAGACAAATTCAGAATACTCTAACAGAAGAATCCAACATTAGAAGAATTGTCATGCGCCACATATAAAATACACTATCACTAATGATAGTGCATGAGCTAAAAAAAAAATTATAATGTTTTAAGAAAGTTTACCAATTTGTGTTGGGCCATATTCAAAGCTGTCCTGGGCTGCATGTGGCCCACAAGCTGCGGGTTAGACAACCTTGCTCTAGTATAACAATTGTGGTGTATAAACCACTTACATTTTCAGTATGAGGACCAAAAGAAAAATCTATCAAAAATAATAACTACAACAATTTTTGAAAGATAGACAATATGAAAAGATATAGAGACAACAAAAAGTCAAAAAGTAGGAGGGAGTTAGAGGAAAAGTTAAGAGTACAGTTTTTTTTAGTTTTTTCTTTGCTTGTTTTCCTTTTTTTCCCTCTTCTTTGAGATTAGAGTTTTTATCAATTTAACATTGTTGGCTATAAAATATTTTTGCAAGTCTCACAGTAATGACAAAGCAAACACCTAGATTAGAAATTGAAAAAATAAAAAGCAAGGAATTAAAACATACAGCCAGAGGAAATCACTAATCTAAAAAGGAAGAGAGGAAGAAAGGAAGAGAAAATTTACAAAACAATCAGAAGAAAAATGACAAACTGGAAGTAGTTAAGTCCTAACCTTTCAACAATAACATTGAATGTAAATGGACTAAATTCTTCAAATAAAAGACAGAGAGTGGCTGAATGGATTAAAACAAGACTCAAATATATGCTGCCCATAAGAAATTTACTTTAGCTATAAAAACAACATATACTAAAAATGAAGGAAATGAAATGAAATATTCCATGCAAATGGAAACAAAAAACAAGAATAGCTATACCTATGTCAGATAAAATAGATTTCAAGGCAAAAACTGTAAGAAGAGTCAAAGAAGGTCATTATATAATAATAAAATGGTCAAATTCAGCCAAAGAATATTAAAATTGCAAATATTTCTTGCACAAAACATTGGAGCATCCAGATAATATAAAGCAAACATTACTAGACCTAAAGAGAAAGACAGACTCCAATATAATAATGCCTGGGGACTTCAACACCCACTTTCAACACTGAGCATATATTTTCAATAGAAAATCCACAATGTAACATTAGACTTAATATGCACTATAGACCAGATGGACCTAATGATCATTAAGAGAACATTTCATCCAACAGGTGAAAAATATACATTCTTCTCATTAGCACATGGAATATTCTTGAGGAGAGACCATCTCTTAGGCCAGGAAGATAGTCTCAACAAAGTATTACATGTCAAAATAATATCAAGTTGTTTTTTGTTGTTGTTTTTTTTTTTTAAAGACAGAGTTTTGCTCTTGTTGCCCAGGCTGGAGTGCAATGGCACAATCTCGGCTCACCACAACCTCCACCTCCTGGGTTTAAGTGATTCTCCTGCCTCAGCCTCCTGAGTAGCTGGGACTACAGGCATGTGCCACCACACTCAGCTAATTTTTTTGTATTTTTAGTACAGACAGGGTTTCTCCATTTTGATCAGGCTAGTCTTGAACTCCCAACCTCAGGTGATCCAGCTGCCTCGGCCTCCCAAAGAGAATATCAAGTATTTTTTCTAACAACAGTGGAATTAACTAGAAATGAATAATGACACTTTGGAAACTATACAAATATATGGAAATGAAACAATATGCTGCTGAAGGAATTAAAACATTAAATTTCAATTAAGAAATTAAGAATAAAACTTTAAAATGGCTTGAAACAAATAAAAATAGAATCACAACATACCAAAACCTATGGGACACCACAAAAACAATACTGCCTACATCAAAAAAGAAGAAAGATTTCAAATAAAAACACTTAATAGTGCACCTTAGAAAATAAAAAAGCAGAACAAACTAAACCCAAAATTAGGAGAAGAGAAGAACTAATAAAGACTACAGCACAAATGAATAAGTTATAGACTAAAAAATAAATATAAAAGATCAACAAAAGGAGAAGTTATTTGGGAAGAAATAACTAAAATTTACAAACTTTTAGCTACACTAAGAAAAAAAGAGAGAAGATAAACATAATTAAGAAATGAAAAAGAAGACACTACAATTGATACCACAGGAATTCAAAGAATCATTAGAGACTATGATAAGCAACTATATCCCAATAAATTGTAAAGCCTGGGAGACAAGTATAAATTCCTAAATACATACAAACTACCAAAATTGAAACATGAAGAAACAGAAAAACTAAACAGACCAATAGCAAGTTATGAAATAGAAACAATAATAAAGACTCCCATCAAAGAAAAGCCCAATATCAGATAGTCTGACTGCTGAATTCTACAAATCATTTACAGAAGAACTAACAAATTCTACTTATTATATTCTACAAAGTCAAGGATGAGAGAATACTCTCAAATTCATCCTATCTGGCCAGCATTATCCTGATACCAAAACTAGACAAAGACACAATTAAAAAAAAAAAAAAAAAAAAAAACCAAGAAAAGAAAACTACAGGCCAATATTACTCATGAACAAGATGCAAAAATCTGTAACAAAATTCAGCAAACTGATTTCAACAACATATTAAAAAGATCGTTCATCGTAATGAAGTAAGATTCATCCCAGGGGTGCAAGATAGTTCAACATACAAATCGATAAATGTGATACGTCATATCGCATTTAACAAAATATAGCATATTTGCTAAAACATACAACAAAATAAAGGTCAAAAATTATTTCAGTGGTTGAAAAAGCATTCAATGAAATTCAACGTCCCTTAATGATTTAAAAAAAAAACTCTCAAAAAACAAGGGATACAAGAAATATAACTCAAAACAATAAAGGTCATATACAACAAACCCACCACTGGCATCATACTGACTAGGGAAACACTGAAAGCCTTTCCTCTAAGATCTGGAACACAACAAAGATGCCCACTTTCACCACTTTTATTAGACATAGTACTGGAAGTCCCACCTAGAGCAATTAGACAAAAGAAAGAAAGAAAGAGCATCCAAACAGGAAAGGAGGAAGTAAAATTATCCTTGTTTACAGATGATACGATCTTATACTTCAAAAAACCCAAAGACTCCTCCAAAAACCTATTAGAACTAATAAATAAATTCAGTAGAGCTGCAGGATACAAAATTGAAATATAAATTCAGTAGCATTTCTGTATGGCAACAGAGAACAATCTGAAAAACCAAAAAGTAATCCCATTTAAAATAGCTACAAATAAAATAAATGGATTCAAAGTAGTAAAAGCTCTGTATAATTAAAACTACAAAACATTGATGAAAGAAACTGAAAAGGACACAAAAAAGAAAATATATATCATGTTCATGAATTGGAAGAACAAATATTGTTAAAATATCCATACAACCCAAAGGTATCTACAGATTAAATGCACACCTTATCAAAATACCAATGACATTTTTCTCAGAAATGGAAAAAAAAAAATCCTAAAATTCATATTGAACCATAAAAGGCTCAGAATAGCCAAAGCAATCTTGACCAAAAAGAACAAAGCTAGAGGCAGCATATTACCTGACTTCAAATTATGGTATACAGCTATACAGTAAACAAAACAGCATGATACTGGCATAAAGACAAATAGTCCAATAGAACAGAGAGCCCAGAAATAAACCCACACACTTATAAACAACTCATTTTCAAAGAAGGTGCCAAGAACATACACTGGGGCAATAGTCTCTCAATAAATGGTGCTCAGAAAATTATATCCTGTATATACAGAAGAATGGAACTAGACCCCCTAACTCTCAAGATATATATAAATTAAAACAAAATAGATTTAAAACTTAAATGTAAGACCTGAAACTTTGAAACTACTAGAAGAAAACATTGAGGAAATTCTTTTTTTTTTTTTGAGACAGAGTCTTGCTCTGTCACCAGGCTGGAGTGCAGTGGCGCAATCTTGGCTCACTGCAACCTCCGCCTCCTGGGTTCAAGTGATTCTCCTGCCTCAGCCTCCCAAGTAGCTGGGACTGCAGGCGCACACCACCACGCCCAGCTAATTTTTGTATTTTTAGTAGAGACAGGGTTTCACCATGTTGGCCAGGATGGTCTCAATCTCTTGACGTCATGATCTGCCCACTTTGGCCTCCCAAAGTGCTGGGATTACAGGCGTGAGCCATTGTGCCTGGCAAACATTGAGGAAATTCTACAGAACATTGGTCTGGGCAAAGATTTCGAGTAAGACCTCTAAATCACACGTAACCAAAGCAATATTGAAAAAATGAAATCACATCAAGCTAAAATGCTTCTGCAAAGCTAACAATCAACAAAGTAAAGAGAAAACCTACAGAATGGGGAGAAAGTATTTGCAAACAACTCATATGACAAGGGATTAATAACCAGAACACATAAGGAGCTCAAACAACTCAATAACAAAATAATAATAATAATACAATTAAAAATTGGGCTAAAGACCTGAAGAGACATTTCGGAAAAGAAGACTTATAAATGGCCAACAGGTTTATGAAAAAATGTTCAACGTCAGTAATAATCAGGGAAATGCAAACCAAAACCAAAAGGAGACATCATCTCACCACAGTTAAAATGGCTTTTATCTAAAAGACAGAATACAACAAATGCTGGTGAGGATGCAGAAACAGGGGCATGCTCTCACACACTGTTGGTCAGGATGTAAATTAGTACAACCACTATGGAAAACAGTATGGAGGTTTATGGAAGTTCTGCAAAAAACTACAAACAGAACTATGTATGATCCAGAAATTCCACTACTGGTTATATCCAAAAGAAGGAAAATCAGTATATCAAAGAAATATCTGCATATCCATGTTTATTGCAGCATTATTTGCAATAGGCAAGATTTGGAATCCATGTAGGTGTCCATCAACAGATGAACAATGAAAGAAAATGTGGTATATATACACAAATGGAACATTATTCCACCATTAAAAAAAATGAAATCCTGTCATTTGCAATGACACTGATGGACTACAGAACATTATGTTAAGTGAAATAAGCCAGGTCCAAAAGACAAATGTCTCATGTTCTCATTCATATGTGGGAGCTAAAACAATTGATATCCTGGAGGTAGTGAATAAAATGGTGGTTACTAGAGGCTGTGAACACTAGTGAGGAGGTGAGGATAAACAGAAATGGTTAATGGATATAAAAATACAATTAGAAAGAAAGAATAAGATCTAGTGTTCTACAGCATAATAAAGTGACTATAGTTTAAAATAATTTATTGTATATTTCAAAATATCCAGAAGAGTAGACTTGGAATGTTCACAACACAAAGAAATGATACATGTTTGAGGTGATGGATATTTCAATTATCCAGATTTGATCATTACACATTATCTATTTGTATTAAAATACCACATGTACCCCTTAAATATGTACAACTATTATATATCCAATTATTTTTTTAAATATTGAAGAAATGAAAGACCTTCCAAGACCAGATTCTTCAATGAGAATTCATTTCTTTGTCACTAATCCTATCACTCAATTTCTTCATAAAACTATAATAGCACCCACACAATGTATATAAATTTAAGTCCTAACATTGTCCCTTGCATTTATTAGGCATTCAGTAAGTATTTATGGAGTTCAAGGATATTCCTTCATTGCAAATAACATAATTTGTAATGTACTGAGCCATTCTTCTATTCAACTAAATATTAATTTAGTTTCTTTTACTACAGTTTATAAGTCAGATTGGAAATAATATGACAAAAATAATACTGCCATAAAAGTTTGAATCATACATTTTTATCAAAATACTAAACTTATTGATATTATGAACAGTAATAATAATATCACAATAATAGCTAGGATTAGGGAGTTAACATTTGCCAGGAACATATATTATACAACATATAAAGTACCACATTTATGACTTACTATTCCACCATAAATTAAATTAGCTGCATTTTGTAGACGAGAAAACTAAGACACTAAAAAGTTAAATAGGCCAGGGGCGGTGCCTCATGCCTGTAATTCCAGCACTTTGGGAGGTCAAGGCAGGCGGATCACCTGAGGTCAGGAATCTGAGACCAGCCTGGCCAACATGTGAAACCCTGTCTCTACTAAAAATACAAAAATTAGCTCGGTGCAGTGGCGCGTGCCTGTCGTCCCAGCTACTAGGAAGGCTGAGGCAGGAGAATCCCTTGAACCCAGGAGGCTGGGGTTGCAGTGAACCGAGATCATACCACTGCACTCCAGCCTGGGCAACAGAGCAAGACTGCATCTCAAAAAATAAAATTAGGTTAAAAGTTAAATAATTTATCCAAGGTGACAGTGGCATTGCCAGCATGGAGACTCAAGTGGTATGATTCCAAAGCCCAAGCATTTAACATTGTTATATTTTTCCATAGCCACAAAGATTACATATACATATATATACAGTATACATATACACACATAAGTATTTTATATATCTCCAAAGCAAGTTTTTAATCAGAGAATCTTCCTGAACATTATAAATAAAATTTTAATAAAACATTTTAAGAGTAAATTATAATAACTGACTAACCATAATATAATAATAATTGACAATAATGTTAGTTTGGCTTTATTAGGTTGGATTTTTAAAATAATATATATGCTGCAGTATACTTAAAGCTTTGCCATTCAAATATAAATTTATTTCCTACTTTCCCTTAATATTGGCATGCACTTTGAATTTTAATAAGTATATTTACTAGTTTTAAAAATGAGCTTTTCCCAATAAAGTGAACTAAAAATGAAAGAATAGTAATAAATGTTTACTTTATGAAAGAACAGTAATAAATGTTTACTTTCCACTCTTTATAAATTGATTTTAGACATTACTACATTAAAATAATTCATCAGATGTGACTTATTGTTTATTATTAGGTAGCTAATGTGGCCCCAAAAAATAAAAATGACTTTTACCCATCACATCACCATATAAAAGTCATAGACAGCAAAATATTTCCTGCCAACTTTAAGAAACACAGAAACTCTTAAAGAATTATTTAAAAATTTCATAAACTACCAGAGAAAGTATAACAGTGAATACAACAGGCATCTATTACTCTACTTAATTTTTCATTGCTTTTACTTTGGCTTGTCAAATGTATCATGTCAGTAACAAAAATTAATGTGAAATAACTAAACTCGTCTTCAACCTAGCAGAGAAGTATTATCCTTAAAGTGGAACATATTCCTAAAAGCACTCTGCCTGTTAGAATAGTAAAACTTACCAAAATAATTTAAAACATTTTGTAGCTAATAGAGCCATTCACATATTACTTTTACCTATGTTGGCAAAAAAATAATCATTGTGATGTTACATAGGGCAATGTATTTGTAGATATGACACCAAAAATATAAGCAACAAAATAAAAAAATAGATAAACTATCGAAATGGAAACTTTTGTGTTTTAAAGGATACCATCAAAAAAGTGAACACAACCAACAGAATGGTGGAAAATACAAATCATATATCTGATGCAAGCCTCATATCTAGAAGATACATAGAACTTTTTCAATTTTCAATTCAACAGCAAAAAAAAGCCTAATTAAAAAATAAGTAAAAGATTTGAATAGACATTTCTCTAAGGAAGATAAAGAAATGGCTAATAAGCATATGAAAAGACATAAATACTCAAAAAGATATTTGTAAGCTATATACTTAGCAGCATTATTTACAACAGCCAAAAGGTGGAAGCAACTCAACTGCCCATCAATGAATAAATAGATAGACAAAATATGATGTGTGTAAGAACTAGATAAAGGTGACAGTTGTACAACATTGTGAATGTACTAATACATAATGAAACATTATTCCACCTTAGAAAGGAAAGACAGTCTGATACATGCTATAACACGAATGAACCATGAAGGCATTATGCTAAGAGAAATAAGCCAGTCACCAAAGGACAAAAACTGCATGATTCCACTTACATGAGGTATCTATAGCCATCAAATTCACAGAAACAGAAAGTAGAATGGCAGTTCTTAGGGTCTGGAAGGAGGTAGGGGGAGTGGGTAGCTATTTTTTAATGGGTATAGAGTTTCAGACTTACAAGATTAAAAAGTTTTAAAGAGGAATGAAAATGATGGTGGCAAAACAATGCACATGTCCTTAATGCCACTAAACTGTATACTTAAAAATGGTTACAATGGTAAACTTTATATTATGTATATTTTTCAAAATTTAAGAAAACAAAGTTTCTTTAAACAGGCAAAGTACTTGAATAAGTATTTCTCCAAACTAAGATACAATGGCTAACAAGCACATCAAAACATATTCAATATTTAATCATTAAGGAAATGGAAATCAAAACCACAGTATTATTTAGCTGTGAAAAGGTATTAAGTATTGGTACTTGCTACAATGAGAACGAACATCAAAAACATTACATTTAGTGAAAGAAGGAAGTCCCAAGATGTTACATACTGTGATTCCATTTATATGAAATATCTAGAATATAAGTAAATTCATAAAGACAGATAGCAGAGCAGTGGTTGCCAGGGGCTGGGGTGACTCCTTAATGAGTACGGAGTTTCCTTTTGGGATGATAAAAAATGTTTAAGAAATAGATAAAGGTGATAGAGATGCAGAGCAAGACAGCAGAACAGAAGGTTCCATCAATCGTCCCCTCCAACAGGGACATCAATTTAACAACTACCTAAACAGAAGAAAACACCTTCATAAAACCAAAAATCAGGTGAGCCCTCATAGTACCTGGTGTTAACTTCTATCAGTGAAAGAGGCACTGAAGTGATTTCTTAAAAATTCTCCAATTGCCAACATCAGCCCTCTCCCACCTCCCTGCAGTGGCAGCATATGGTGAGGAGAGTATCTCTAGGCACTATAGGAGGGAGAAAACAAGAATCATGAGGGACTGAACTCACTGCTGTCCTGTTATAGCAGAAAGGAGAACTGAACAAAACTCAGGGGACACCTGCCTACAGAAGGCGCATATAAACAAAGGAAAATCGCCAATCCTAGCGGTCTGAACTTCAGTTCCCACTGACCTCACCACCAAGGGCTAAAATGCTCTGAGTCTTTGAGTAAAGTTGAAAGGCAGTCTGGGCCATAAGGACTACAATTCTCAGGCAAGTCCTAGTGCTGAACTGGGCCCAAAAACAGTGAACTGGAGGGCACAGGAACTGCTGGGACAGCAGAGGGGGTGAATAAGGGAGTACTGGCATTGCCTCTCGTCTAATCCCAGACTGCACAAATCGCGGTTCCAAAAGAGACCCCTAACTTCCTCCTGAGAAAAGGTATGGGAAAAATGGAGAGGACTTTGTCTTGGCACCAGTCAGAATGACGAGGCCCTCCTTCCAGGTCTTAGCTTCCAGATGACATTTCTAGACACATACTGGGCCAGAAAGGAACCCACCTGACTTGAAGGAAAGGACCCAGTCCTGGAAGCATTCATCACCTGGTTAACTGAAGAGTACTTGGGTCCTGAATAACCAGCAGCAATACCCACGTTCTATGTTGAGGGTCTTAGGTGAGCCTCTGAGACTTGCTGGCTTCAGGTGAAACACAGCACATTACCAGCTGTGGTGGCTAAAGGGCAAAACTCTTCTGCTTGAGAAAAGCACGGGGAAAAGTAAATAGTACTTTGCCTTGTACCTTAGGAATTAACAGTCACAGGTGGATGGAGCACCAAGTGGGGTCTTGGGGTCCCCAATTTTAGGGCTTGACTCTTGGATGGCATTTCTGAACATACCCTAGGCCAGAGGGGAGTCCACTCCCCTACAGAGTGAGTCCCAGGCCAGGCAGCATTCACCATAAGCTTACTTAAGAGCCCTTAGGCCTTAAGGGATTATCAGCTGTAGTCTGGCAGTACTCCCCATGGCCTTTGATGGCAGTGGCTATGAGGTGAGGCTCTTCTGCCTTTGGAAAAGGGAGGGAAGAGTGGGAAGGACTGTATATTGTGTTTTGAGTGCCAGCTCAGCCAAAGTACAATAGAACACTAAGTAGACTTCTAAGGTTTTTAACTGTAGTCCCTAACTCCTATATAGCACCTCTGGACCCACCAGGGGCCTGAGGGAACTCATCATCCAGAAGGGAAGAAGACAGGCCTAGCTGGCTTTGCCACCTGCTGATTGTAGAGCCCCAGGACCTTAGGCGAACACAGGCAGTAACCAGTGAGTGGATACAGCAGGCTGTAGGCAAGATCCAATGTTGTGCTGGCTTCATGTCTAGGCAGCACAGTCATACCGGTGATGGCCACAGTGGTACTTCTGTCACTCCACCCCCAGCTTTAAGTGGCCCAGAACAGAGAGAGAAATTCTGTTTGTTCAGGAGAAAATAAGGTAAGAGAACAATAGTCTCTGCCTGGTATTCCAGAATTCTCCCAGAACTTGTCCAAGACCATCAAGGCAGTTCCTCTATGAGTTTGTAAGTAAAGTGTTACTGGGCTTAGGGTCCCCTCTATAGCAGATACAACTAATACCATAACATCCAAGTCCCAAGTCCTTTCAAACATCTAGAAAGACTTCCCAAGGAGGACAGGTACAAACAAGCCCAGACAGTGGGGGCTACAATAAATAACTAACTGATCAATGCCCAGATAATGAAGAACATCTACTAGCACCAACACCATCCAGGAAAACACGACCTCATCAAATGAAACAGACAAGCCACCAGGGACCAATCCTGGAGAAACAGAAATATGTGACCTTTCAAACAGAGAATTTAAAATACCTGTGTTCATGAAACTCAAAGAAATGCAAGATAACAAAAAGAAGAAATTGAGAATTCTACTAGATGACTGTAACAAAGAGACTGAAATAATTAAAAGGTATCAAGGAGAAATTCTGTAGCTGGAAGATGTAATTCGCATATGGAAGAATGCATCAGTCTTTTAATAGCAGAATTAATCAAGCAAAAGAAAAAATTAGTGAGCTTAAAGACAGGCTATTTGAAAATACGCTGTCAGAAAAGACAAAAGAAGAAGATTAAAAACAATGAAGCACATCTACAGAATTTAGAGAATAGCTACAAAAGTGCAAATCTAAGAGTTTGCGGCCTTAAAAAGGAAGAAGTGAAACAGTTAAGGGTAGAAAGTTTATTCAAAGGGAAAACAACACAAAACTTCTCAAACTAGAGAAATATATCAATATCAAAGTACAAGAAGGTTATAGAACACCAAACAGAACTAATCCCAAAGAAGACTACATCAAGGCATTTAATAATCAATCAAACTCCCAAAGATCAAGAATAAAGAAAGGATCCTAAAAGCAGCAAGGGAAAAGCAACAAATCACATACAATGGAGCTCCAATACATCTGGCGGCAGACTGTTCAGTGGAAACCTTACGGGCCGGGAGACAGTGGCATGACATATTTAAAGTGCTGAAGGAAAATAACTTTTACATTTGAAATGTATATATATCCTAAAATGTATATATTTGAA
This sequence comes from Pongo pygmaeus, assembly GCF_028885625.2. Taxonomy (NCBI): domain Eukaryota; kingdom Metazoa; phylum Chordata; class Mammalia; order Primates; family Hominidae; genus Pongo; species Pongo pygmaeus. The sequence continues at coordinate 120,739,502 of NC_072381.2, read as the reverse complement.
GTGTATATATATCCTACAAACATGAAGGAGAAATAAAGCCTTTCCCAGACAAACAAAAGCTGAGTGATTTCATCAGCACCAGACCTGTCCTAAAAGAAATGCTAAAGGGAGTACTCCAGACAGAAAAAAAAATGACATTAATCAGCAATAAGTAATCACCTGAAAACACAAAACTCACTGGTAACAGTGAGTACACATAAAAACACAGAATATTATAACACTGCAACTGTGGTGAGTAAAATACTCTTATCCTACATGGAAAGACTAAACAATGAACCACTCAAAAATAATAACAACTTTTCAAGATGTTGACAGTAAAATAACATATAAATACAAACAACAAGTTAAAAAGCAGATGGATAAAGTTAAGGTATAGAGTTTTCATTAGTTTTCGTTTTGCTTGTTTGTTTATGCAAACAGTGTCAAGTTGTTATTAGGTTAAAATAATGGGCTATAAGGTAGTTTTTGCAAGACTCATGGTAACCTCAAACCAAAAACATACAATGGATACACAAAAAATAAAAACTAAAAAACTGTATCATGGGGAGGAACCAAGATGGCCGAATAGGAACAGCTCCGGTCTACAGCTCCCAGCGTGAGCCACGCAGAAGACGGGTGATTTCTGCATTTCCATCTGAGGTACCGGGTTCATCTCACTAGGGAGTGCCAGACAGTGGGTGCACGTCAGTGGGTGCGCGCACCCTGCGCGAGCCAAAGAAGGGCCAGGCATTGCCTCACTCGGGAAGCGCAAGGGGTCAGGGAGTTGCCTTTCCTAGTCAAAGAAAGGGGTGACAGACGGCACCTGGAAAATCGGGTCACTCCCACCCAAATACCGCGCCTTTCCCACGGGCTTAAAAAACAGCGCACCAGGAGATTATATCCCGCACCTGGCTTGGAGGGTCCTACGCCCACGGAGTCTCCCTGATTGCTAGCACAGCAGTCTGAGATCAAACTGCAAGGCGGCAGCGAGGCTGGGGGAGGGGCGCCCACCATTGCCCAGGCTTGCTTAGGTAAACAAAGCAGGTGGGAAGCTCGAACTGGGTGGAGCCCACCACAGCTCAAGGAGGCCTGCCTGCCTCTGTAGGCTCCACCTCTGGGGGCAGGGCACAGACAAACAAAAAGACAGCAGTAACCTCTGCAGACTTAAATGTCCCTGTCTGACAGCTTTGAAGAGAGTAGTGGTTCTCCCAGCACGCAGCTGGAGATCTGAGAACGGGCTGACTGCCTCCTCAAATGGGTCCCTGACCCCTGACCCCCGAGCAGCCTAACTGGGAGGCACCCCCACAGCGGGGGCAGACTGACACCTCACACGGCCAGGTACTCCAACAGACCTGCAGCTGAGGGTCCTGTCTGTTAGAAGGAAAACTAACAAACACAAAGGACATCCACACCAAAAACCCATCTGTACATCACCATCATCAAAGACCAAAAATAGATACAACCACAAAGATGGGGAAAAAACAGAGCAGAAAAACTGGAAACTCTAAAAAGCAGAGCGCCTCTCCTCCTCCAAAGGAACGCAGTTCCTCACCAACAACGGAACAAAGCTGGACAGAGAATGACTTTGACGAGCTGAGAGAAGAAGGCTTCAGACGATCAAATTACTCCAAGCTACGGGAGGATATTCAAAACAAAGCCAAAGAAGTTGAAAACTTTGAAAAAAATTTAAAAGAATGTATAACTAGAATAACCAATACAGAGAAGTGCTTAAAGGAGCTGATGGAGCTGAAAACCAAGGCTCGAGAACTACGTAAAGAATGCAGAAGCCTCAGCAGCTGATGCGATCAACTGGAAGAAAGGGTATCAGCCCTGGAAGATGAAATGAATGAAATGAAGCGAGAAGGGAAGTTTAGAGAAAAAAGGAGAAAAAGAAGCGAGCAAAGCCTCTAAGAAATATGGGACTATGTGAAAAGATCAAATCTACCTCTGATTGGTGTATCTGAAAGTGACGGGGAGAATGGAACCAAGTTGGAAAACACTCTGCAGGATATTATGCAGGAGAACTTCCCCAATCTAGCAAGGCAGGCCAACATTCAGATTCAGGAAATACAGAGAACGCCACAAAGATACTCCTCGAGAAGAGCAACTCCAAGACACATAATTGTCAGATTCACCAAAGCCGAAATGAAGGAAAAAATGTTAAGGACAGCTAGAGAGAAAGCTCGGGTTACCCTCAAAGGGAATCCCATCAGACTAACAGCGGATCTCTCGGCAGAAACCCTACAAGCTGGAAGAGAGTGGGGGCCAATAGTCAACATTCTTAAAGAAAATAATTTTCAACCCAGAATTTCATATCCAGCCAAAATAAGCTTCATAAGTGAAGGAGAAATAAAATACTTTACAGACAAGCAAAAGCTGAGAGATTTTGTCACCACCAGTCCTACCCTAAAAGAGCTCCTGAAGGAAGTGCTAAACATGGAAAGGAACAACTGGTACCAGCCGCTGCAAAATCATGCCAAAATGTAAAGACCATAGAGACTAGGAAAAGACTGCATCAACTAACGAGCAAAATAACCAGCTAACATCATAATGACAGGATCAAATTCACACATAACAATATTAACTTTAAATGTAAATGGACTAAATGCTCCAATTAAAAGACACAGACTGGCAAATTGGATAAAGACGCAAGACCCATCAGTGTGCTGTATTCAGGAAACCCATCTCACGTGCAGAGACACACATAGGCTCAAAATAAAAGGATGGAAGAAGATCTACGAAGCAAATGGAAAGCAAAAAAAGGCAGGGGTTGCAATCCTAGTCTCTGATAAAACAGACTTTAAACCAACAAGGATCAAAAGAGACAAAGAAAGCCATTAAATAATGGTAAAGGGATCAATTCAACAAGAAGAGCTAACTATCCTAAATATATATGCACCCAATACAGGAGCACCCAGATTCATAAAGCAAGTCCTGAGTGACCTACAAAGAGACTTAGACTCCCACACAGTAATAATGGGAGACTTTAACACCCCACTGTCAACATTAGACAGATCAACGAGACAGAAAGTCAACAAGGATACCCAGGAATTGAACTCAGCTCTGCACCAAGCAGACCTAATAGACATCTACAGAACTCTCCACCCCAAATCAACAGAATATACATTTTTTTCAGCACCGCACCACACCACACCTATTCCAGAATTGACCACATACTTGGAAGTAAAGCTCTCCTCAACAAATGTAAAAGAACAGAAATTATAACAAACTATCTCTCAGATCACAGTGCAATCAAGCTAGAACTCAGGATTAAGAATCTCACTCAAAACCGCTCAACTATATGGAAACTGAACAACCTGCTCCTGAATGACTACTGGGTACATAACGAAATGAAGGCAGAAATAAAGATGTTCTTTGAAACCACTGAGAACCAAGACACAACATACCAGAATCTCTGGGATGCATTCAAAGCAGTGTGTATCAGGAAATTTATAGCACTAAATGCCCACAAGAGAAAGCAGGAAAGATCCAAAATTCACACCCTAACATCACAATTAAAAGAACTAGAAAAGCAAGAGCAAACACATTTAAAAGCTAGCAGAAGGCAAGAAATAACTAAAATCAGAGCAGAACTGAAGGAAATAGAGACACAAAAAACCCTTCAAAAAATTAATGAATCCAGGAGCTGGTTTTTTGAAAGGATCAACAAAATTGATAGACCGCTAGCAAGACTAATAAAGAGAAAAAGAGAGAAGAATCAAATAGATGCAATAAAAAATGATAAAGGGGTATCACCACCGATCCCACAGAAATACAAACTACCATCAGAGAATACTACAAACACCTCTACGCAAATAAACTAGAAAATCTAGAATGAATGGATAAATTCCTCGACACATACACTCTCCCAAGACTAAACCAGGAAGAAGCTGAATCTCTGAATAGACCAATAACAGGAGCTGAAATTGTGGCATTAATCAATAGATTACCAACCAAAAAGAGTCCAGGACCAGATGGATTCACAGCCGAATTCTACCGGAGGTACAAGGAAGAACTGGTACCGTTACTTCTGAAACTATTCCAATCAATAGAAAAAGAGGGAATCCTCCCTAACTCATTTTATGACGCCAGCATCATCCTTATACCAAAGCCGGGCAGGGACACAACCAAAAAAGAGAATTTTAGACCAATATCCTTGATGAACATTGATGCGAAAATCCTCAATAAAATACTGGCAAACCGAATCCAGCAGCACATCTAAAAGCTTATCCACCATGATCAAGTGGGCTTCATCCCTGGGATGCAAGGCTGGTTCAACATATGCAAATCAATAAATGTAATCCAGCATATAAACAGAACCAAAGACAGAAACCACATGATTATCTCAATAGATGCAGAAAAGGCCTTTGACAAAATTCAACAACTCTTCATGCTAAAAACTCTCAATAATTTAGGTATTGATGGGACGTATCTCAAAATAATAAGAGCTATCTATGACAAACCCACAGCCAATATCATACTGAATGGGCAAAAACTGGAAGCATTCCCTTTGAAAACTGGCACAAGACAGGATGCCCTCTCTCACCACTCCTATTCAACATAGTGTTGGAAGTTCTGGCGAGGGCAATTAGGCAGGAGAAGGAAATAAAGGGTATTCAATTAGGAAAAGAGGAAGTCAAATTGTCCCTGTTTGCAGATGACATGATTGTATATCTAGAAAACCCCATTGTCTCAGCCCAAAATCTCCTTAAACTGATAAGCAACTTCAGCAAAGTCTCAGGATACAAAATCAATGTACAAAAATCACAAGCATTCTTATACACCAACAACAGACAAACAGAGAGCCAAATCATGAGTGAACTCCCATTCACAATTGCTTCAAAGAGAATAAAATACCTAGGAATCCAACTTACAAGGGACGTGAAGGACCTCTTCAAGGAGAACTACAAACCACTGCTCAAGGAAATAAAAGAGGATACAAACAAATGGAAGAACATTCCATGCTCATGGGTAGGAAGAATCAATATCGTGAAAATAGCCATACTGCCCAAGGTAATTTACAGATTCAATGCCATCCCCATCAAGCTACCAATGACTTTCTTCACAGAATTGGAAAAAACTACTTTAAAGTTCATATGGAACCAAACAAGAGCCCGCATCGCCAAGTCAATCCTAAGCCAAAAGAACAGAGCCGGAGGCATCACGCTACCTGACTTCAAACTATACTACAAGGCTACAGTAACCAAACAGCATGGTACTGGTACCAAAACAGAGATACAGATCAATGGAACAGAACAGAGCCGTCAGAAATAACACCACATATCTACAACTGTCTGATCTTTGACAAACCTGACAAAAACAAGAAATGGGGAAAGCATTCCCTATTTAATAAATGGTGCTGGGAAAACTGGCTAGCCATATGTAGAAAGCTGAAACTGGATCCCTTCCTTACACCTTATACAAAAATCAATTCAAGATACATTAAAGACTTAAATGTTAGACCTAAAACCATAAAAACCATGGAAGAAAACCTAGGCATTACCATTCAGGACATAGGCATGGGCAAGGACTTCATGTCTAAAACACCAAAAGCAATGGCAACAAAAGCCAAAATTGACAAATGGGATCTCATTAAACTAAAGAGCTTCTGCACAGCAAAAGAAACTACCATCAGAGTGAACAGGCAACCTACAAAATGGGAGAAAATTTTCGCAACCTACTCATCTGACAAAGGGCTAATATCCAGAATCTACAATGAATTCCAACAAATTTACAAGAAAAAACCAAACAACCCCATCAAAAAGTGGGCGAAGGACATGAACAGACACTTCTCAAAAGAAGACGTTTATGCAGCCAAAACACACATGAAAAAATGCTCACCATCACTGTCCATCAGAGAAATGCAAATCAAAACCACAATGAGATACCATCTCACACCAGTTAGAATGGCCATCATTAAAAAGTCAGGAAACAACAGGTGCTGGAGAGGATGTGGAGAAATAGGAACACTTTTACACTGTTGGTGGGACTGTAAACTAGTTCAACCATTGTGGAAGTCAGTGTGGCGATTCCTCAGGGATCTAGAACTAGAAATACCATTTGACCCAGCAATCCCATTACTGGGTATATACCCAAAGGACTATAAGTCATGCTGCTATAAAGACACATGCACACGTATGTTTATTGAGGCATTATTCACAATAGCAAAGACTTGGAACCAACCCAAATGTCCAACAATGATAGACTGGATTAAGAAAATGTGGCACATATACACCATGGAATACTATGCAGCCATAAAAGATGATGAGTTCCTGTCCTTTGTAGGGACATGGATGAAATTGGAAATCATCATTCTTAGTAAACTATCGCAAGAACAAAAAACCAAACACCGCATATTCTCACTCATAGGTGTGAATTGAACAACGAGAACACATGGACACAGGAAGGGGAACATCACATTCTGGGGACTGTTGTGGGGTGAGGGGAGGGGGCAGGGATAGCATTGGGAGATATACCTAATGCTAGATGACGAGTTAGTGGGTCCAGCACACCAGCATGGCACATGTATACATATGTAACTAACCTGCACATTGCGCACATGTACCCTAAAACCTAAAGTATAATAATAATAAATTAATTAATTTAAAAAAAAACTATATCATATCACCAGGAAAAAAAATGACCTTCACTAAAGGAAGACAGGAGGGAAAGAAAGAAGGAAAAGAGGAACACAAAAAGTGTCAAGTTGTTATCAGCTTAAATAATGGGTTATAACGTACTATTTACAAGTCTCGTGGTAACCTCAAAACAAAAAACATGCAATGGATACACAAGAAATAAAAACCAAGAAACTAAATCATATCACCTTCACTAAAGGAAGACAGAAAGAAAGAAGGAAGAGAAGAACACAAAACAACCAGAAAACAAATAATAAAATGGCAGAAGTAAGTCCTTACTTATCAATAATAGCTTTCAATGTAAATAGACTAAACTCTTCAATCAAAAGAGAGTGGCTGAATGGATGGAAAAAAAATACTCAATAACTGTTGCCTACAATAAACATATTTTACAAATAAAGACACATGTAGGCTATGAATAAAGGAATGGAAAAAGATATTCCATGCAAATGGAAACCAAAAAAGAATAGGAGTAGCTATACTTACATCAAACAAAATAGATTTCAAGACGAAAAACAAAAGAATAGACAAAGAAGGTCACTATATAATGATAGAGCGGTCAATTCAGCAAGAAGATATAACAATTTTAAACATATGTATACACCCAACAATGAAGCACCCAGATATATAAAGCAAATATTATTATTAGAGGTAAACAGAGAGAGAGGCCCCAATAAAGTAATAGCTGGAGATTTCAACACTGCACTTTCAGCTATGAACAGATCTTTCTTCGAAGAAAATCAGCAAAGAAACATGGGACTTAATCTGCACTACAGACCAAATAGATCTATCAGATATTTACAGAAAATTTCATCCAACAGCTGCAGAATACACATTATTTTCTTCACCACATGGATCATTCTCAAGTATAGACCATATGTTAGGTCACAAAACAAGTTGTAAAACATTTTTAAAAAACTGAAATAATATAAAGCATCATCTCTGACCACAATGGAATAAAACTAGAAATTAATAAGAAGAGGAATTTACAAATACATGGAAATTAAACAATATGCTCCTGAATGACCAGAGGGTCAATGAAGAAAGTAAGAAGGAAACTGAAAATTTTCTTGAAACATGATAATAGAAACACAACATACTAAAACCTATAAGATACAGCAAAGCAATACTAAGAGGGAAGTATCTAGCTATAAGTGCCTACATCAAAAAAAGAGGAAAAGCTTCAAATAATCTAATGATGCATCTTAAAGAACTAGAAAAGGAAGAGCAAACCAAAACCAAAATTAGCAGAAGAAAATAAGAAAGATCAAAGCAGAAATAATAAAATTGAAATGAAGAAAACAATAAAAAAAGACTGATGAAACAAAAGGTTGATTTTTGAAAGGTTAAACAAAATAGAAAAACCTTTAGCCAGAGAAGACACACACACAAAAATTCAATCAGAAAGGAAAAGGAGACATTTCAAAGGATACTGCAAAAATTCAAAGGATCACTAGTGGCTACTATGAACAACTACATGCCAATAAATTGGAACATCTAGAAGAAGTAAAAGATTCCTACAGAGATACAACCTACCGAGATTGAACTAGGAAGAAATCCAAAACCTGAACAGACCAATAACAAGTAATATTATTGAAGGTATAATAAAAAGTCTCCCAATAAAGAAAAGCCTGGGGTCTGATGGCTTCACAGCTGAATTCTACCAAACATTTAAAGCAGAACTAATACCAATCCTACTCAAACTATTCTGAAAAATACAGGAGGAGGAAATACTTCCAAACTCATTCTACAAGGCCAATATTACCCTGATATTAAAACCAGACAAAGACACACACACACACACACACAAAAAAAGAAAGAAAACTAGCCGGGTGTGGTGGCTCACGCCTGTAATCCCAGCAATTTGGGAGGCCAAGGCAGTCAGATCCCAAGGTCAGGAGATCTAGACCATCCTGGCTAACACGGTGAAACCCCATCTCTACTAAAAATCCAAAAAATTAACCGGGCATGTTGGCACGTGCCCAGCTACTCGGAGGCTGAGGCAGGAGAATCACTTGAACCCGGGAGGTGGAGGCTGCAATGAGCTGAGATCGTGCCACTGCACTCCAGCCTGGGCAACAGAGTGAGACTCCATGTCAAAAACAAACAAACAAACAAACAAAAAAAACCACAGGCCAATATCTCTAGTGAATGTTGGTGCAAAATACTAGCAAACAAAATTCAACAATACATCAGAAAGATCATTCATAATCAAGTGGGATTTATCCCCCTGGAATGCAAGAATGGTTCAACATATGCAAGTTAGTCCATGTGATGCATCATATCAACAGAATGAAGGATAAAAATGATCTAATCATTTCAATTGACAGTGAAAATGCATTTGATAAAATCCAACATCTCTTCATGATAAAAACCCTCAAAAAATTGGGGATTGAAGGAACATAACTCAACCTAATAAAAGCCATATATGACAGACCCACAGCTAGTATCATACTGAAGGGGGAAAAATTGAGAGGCTTTTTTCTAAAATCTGGAACACAATAAGGATGCCCACTTTCACCACTGTTATTGAACATAGTCCTGAATGTCCTAGCTAGAGCAATAAGAAAAAAGGAAGATATAAAGGGCATTCAAATAGGAAAGGAGGAAGCCAAATTATCCTTGTTTCCAGATAATATGATCTTATATTTGGAAAAACCTAAAGACTCCATAAAAATCTTAGAACTGATAAATTCAGTAAAATTGAAGGATACAAAATCAACATACAAAAATCAGTAGCATTTCTATATGCCAATAGTGAATAATATAAAAAAGAAATTAAGAAAGTAATCCCATTTATAATAGCCACACATAAAATTAAATACCTGGGAATTAACCAAAGAAGCAAAAGATCTCTATAATGAAAACTATAAAACACTAATTAAAGAAATTGAAGAGGACACCAAAAATGCACTGGAAGAATCAATTCATGGATTGGAAGAATCAATATTGTTAAAATGTCCATATTACCCAAGGCAGTCTACAGATACAGTGCAATCCCTCTCATAATAACATTTGTCACAGAAACAGAAAAAAAAAATTAAAATATATATGGAAACACAAAAGACCCAGAATAGCCAAAGCTATCCAAAGCAAAAAGAACTGAAGGAATGACATTACCTGACTTCAAGTTATACTAAGGAGCTATAGTAACCAAAGCAGCATAATACTGGCATAAAAACAGACACACAGTCCAATGGAACAGAACAGAGAACTCAGAAACAAATCGGCACAGCTACAGTGAATTCATTTTCAACAAAGGTGACCAGAACATATACTGGGGAAAAGACAGATTCTTCAATAAATGGTGCTGGGAAAACTGGAGATCCATATGCAGAAGAATGAAACTACAGCTATCTTTTGCCATATATAAAAAGCATATGGTATAAAGACTTAAATCTAAGACCTCAAACTATGAAACTACCAGAACAAAACATTGGGGAAAAATCTCCAGGACATTGGTCTGGGCCAAAATTTCTTAGACAATACCCTGTAAGCACAGGCAACTAAAGCAAAAATGGACAAATGGGATTACAACAAGTTAAACAGCTTCTGCACAGCAAAGGATACAATCAACAAAGTGAAGAGAAAACCCACAGAATGGGAGAGAATATTTGCAAACTACCCATCTAACAAAGGATTAGTAACCCAAATATATAAGGAGCTGAAACAATGCCACAGAAAAAAATCTAATAATCCAGTCAAAAAGTGGGCAAAATATTTGAAGAGATATTTCTCAAAAGAAGACATACAAATGACAAACAGGCATGTGCAAAGGTGCTCAAAATCATGGATCATCAGAGAAACACAAATCAGAACTGTAATGAGATATCACCCCAGTTAAAATGGCTTATATCCAAAGACAGGCAATAACAAATGTCTGTGAGGATGTGGAGAAACCAGAACCCTTGTACACAGTTGGTGAGAATGTAAATTAGTACAAGCACTATAGAGAAAAGTTTGAAGGTTCCTCAAAAAACTAAAAATTGAGCAACCATATGATCCAGCAAGTCCATGGCTGGATATAAACCTTAAAAATAGGACATTGGTATATCAAAGAGATACCTGCACTCCTATGTTGCAACAATGTTTACAACAGATAAAATCTGGAAGCAACCTAAGTGTCCATTAACACAGGGGTCCCCAGCCCCTGGGTATGGACTGGTACCGGTCTATTTCCTGTTAGGAACCAGCTGCACAGCAGAAGGTGATCAGCAGGTGAAAAAGCATTAAGGCCAGAGCTCTGCCTCCTGTCAGATCTGTGGTGGCATTAGATTCTCATAGGAGCTCAAACCCTATTGTGAACTGCACATGTGAGGAATCTAGACTGCACACTCCTTATGAGAATCTAACTAATGCCTGATGATCTGAGGCAGAATAGTTTCATCCACAAACTATACCCCACCACCATCCCATCCGTGGAAAAATTGTCTTCCCCAAAACTACTCCCTGATGCCAAAAATGTTGGGGACTGCTGTATTAACAGATGAGTGGATAAAGAAAATGTGGTATATATATTTTTATGGCATTCACCCATAAAAAAGAATGAGATCTTGTCATTTGCAACAACATGGATAGAACTGGAGATCACTATGTTAAGTGAAATAAGACAGGCACAGAAAGACAAACATCGCATGTTCTCACTTATTTGCGGAATCTAAAAATCAAAACAATTCAATTCATGAACATAGAGAGTAAAAGGATGGTTACCAGAGTCTGGGAAGGGTAATGGGGTGCTGGGGAGAAGGTAGGGATGATTAATGGGTACAAAAACAATATTTAGAGGGCTGGAGGGCAGGGGGTATAGTTAAGGGGTACAAAAAAATAGGAAGAATGAAGAAGACCTACTATTTGATAGCACAATAAGGGGACTATAGTCAATAGTAACTTAATTGTACATTTTAAAATAACTTGAAATAACTTAAAGAGTGTAATTAGATTGTTTGTAACACAAAGGATAAATGCTTGAGCATATGGTTACCCTATTCTCCATGAAGTGATTATTTCACATTGCATGCCTGTATCAAGACATTTCATGTACTCCATAAATATATACACCTACTATGTACCCACAAAATTAAAAATTGAATTCTTTTTAATTAAAAACTTTAAAAAATGCCCGGGCATGGTGGCTCACGCCTGTAACCACAGCACTTTGGGAGGCTGAGGCGGACAGATCATGAGGTTAGGAGTTTTAAGACCATCCTGGCCAACATAGTGAAACTCCGTCTCTATTAAAAATACAAAAAAAAAAAAAAAAAAATAGCCAGGCGTGGTGGCGGGCCCCTGTAGTCCCAGTTACTTGGGAGGCTGAGGCAGGAGAATTGCTTGAACCCAGGATGCAGAGGTTGCAGTGAGCCAAGATCACACCACTGCACTCCAGCCTGGGCAACATAGCGAGACTCTGTCTAAAAAAAAAAAAGAAAAAAAATCAGATAGTTGCACAACACTGTACATAGTTAAGTGTCTGTTATGTGGGTTTCACTTTGCTAAAAAGTCATTCTCAAGAATTGGAGTTATGGTTAGAAGCATTATATAAATGCCAACACTAATATATTAAGTCAATTACAGAATGAACTAATTACATATGGACATTAAAATATGTTGGAAAATAGAACACCAGAACTCATTCCTTCTTCATTCTTTATTTTTATTTATTTATTTTTATTTTTATTTATTTTTTATTTTTTTTATTTTTTTATTTTTCTTTTTATTATTATTATTATTATTATACTTTAGGCTCTATGGTACATGTGCACAATGTGCAGGTAAGTTACATATGTATACATGTGCCATGCTGGTGCGCTGCACCCACCAACTCGTCATCTAGCATTAGGTATATCTCCCAATGCTATCCCTCCCCCCTCCCCCCACCCCACAATAGTTTACAGTAAGATTTAGTAAATTACAAAATAGCTAGATAAGAGGTTTTTGAATGTCTTCACCATTAAAAAAAAAAAAGATAAATGAAAAAAAAAAGAAAAAAGGCTTAAGTGATAATTTTAATGAGATAATGTTATTTGAGTGTGACTTCATTAATGTTATCAAGAAACCACAGATTTTTTGGCATATGGTTAACTACTCCTAAGTTTGATATGCATAGCATTAAAAATTCAAACTCAATTTACTCTTCCATTTTTTCTCTCTCTATTTGTTATTTTCTGGAGTTGGCCTATTGAGACTTCTGTTAATGAGTAAATCCATTCAACAATCTGTTTTTGAGAAGTAACATGAAAATAGTTGGAAGAAACACAAGTTCCATTTGGACAAACTATGCCCCTAAATAATTTGTGACAAGAAATAGCTCTAAATTGCCGTAGATTTCACTGAAGACTTATTTAGTTAAAGCAATGATTATCTTTCTTACTTAATGTCAAAGATGTTGATACTCTGTACATCTAAATAGCATTACTGTATGGGAAGCATCAGTCTGCCATGGGCTTTATTTGTACTATTTGTTGTCCTTTCTAAAAATAAACAGTTTCTGCTTTGATTAAAAAAAAAAAAAAAAAAAAAAAAAAGAAAATATGTTGGAAAATATATCTAAAATAATTTTCATAAAAGTAAAATAAAACATACCACAATTTTATATTAAATACATGACAGTTTACAGAGACACACAAATTGTAATGTGAATGAAAACATCTCATAGTATATTTTTTCTTCAAATTATGCAATCAATACATTAACACACATAACCTATCTGAAACATGCACTTTCTCCAATAAAATGTATGGCCACGGAAAATTCGGTACTAAAACACTTTAGAAAGAGCTTGTCTTGAAAACCTTGGTCTTTTTAGAAACATAAAATTAAAAAACACTATGACTCTAGTATGTAGTCTAGTATGTAGACTCTAAATTTTGTGGATTCCACTTGGCCCATAATTACTGCACCTTATGTATCCACTGGACAGAGCACTAAGCTGTGGCTTTTAGGTGAGAACAACTGGATCTTCCTGGTCCATATTAACATAACTCCTGCATTAACAGTTAAGAGCGAGGTTTAGGAATGAGACATTTTCTTGCTCTAACTAGCAATATGATCTTGGGTATTTTAGATAACTTCTTTGTGCATTAAATATTTGTGTCCACATGTAAAATGAGGATCAAAGTAATACCATACAGTTTTGTAAAGCTAATATAAAATAATGACAATAAAGCTATTAGTACAGTGCCTAGGATATAAAAAATGCTAAATGTGAGCCAATGCATCTGTATTAGAGCTTCAAATGGATCAGAGCACTGCATAACACAAAACTTCCATTCACCTATCTTTATTTGTCACCCAACATACTACAGTAGGCCCTCCTTACTGATGGGTTCCACATCCGTGAACTCAACCAACAGCAGATCAAAAATATTCAGAAAAAAATTCCCCAAATTCCAAAATGCAAAATTTATATTTGCCATGCACCAAGTATACTTTGAATCCATGTGAATGAAGTGAAATGTAGGCATTGTATTAGGAATTACAACTAAAGATGATTTGAAGTACACAGGAGGATATGCATCAGTTATATGCAAATACTACACCACTATATAAGGGACTTCACCATCTGCAGATGTTGGTACACAGGAAAGGTCTTGGAATTAATCCACATGGATACCAAGGTACAACTGTATTAGCTGCACAATTTTGTTGACTCAAAGGTTGAATCAGTTCATCATTCCCCATATGTCTCAACTCTGAGTGCATATTAGTCACTTGGGAAACATTTAAAAAGAACAATTACCTAAGAATCATCCTACAACCACAACCCAGATAATGATTTAACTGTTTTAGAAAGTGGCCCAGACATCCATATTTTTAAAAGCTTTCCAGCTGGTTCTAATATGCAGCTAGTGTTAAAAAAAAATTATCCAACCAGAGTCAGACTCCACTCCCTCCAATTCCTCACATCTTCACAGCCAAAAACATATTTCTGTGGGTGCTATGCAGGCAAACTCCATTTAGAGACGGTAGATTAAAAATTTAAAAGAAAAGTTCCGATCTAGAGATAATGAAGGATTTCTATTAAATTCTACTTTAAAAGGAAATTATATTTAAAGGCCAAATATTATTTACAAAGTAGGAGAAAGAAGTGGCAGAATAGAGAGGAAGATGGAGGAAAGCAGGATTTAGTAAACTAGAATGTGATGATTATGGATAGCATTTATAATGCTCTTTTTTATGTGCTTCAATTCCTAAGGCCTATATTACATATAATCTCATTTGACCTTTAAAACAACTCAGTGAATTATTATCATCTCCATTTTACATATGGGAAAAATAAGACACTGAGAGGTTAATGAACCAAGGTCATACATTTGAACAGTGACAGAGTTGGGATTTCAGCCCAGAACTGGTTCCAAACCCATACTCTCCTAAATACTATCCTATACTGCCACCCTGTGCAATAAAAATCTTACCTGATCTAAGTTAAACACATTTAACTTTTAATTATTATTTCTGAAGTCAAAACAATAAATTAGTACTTATTAAAAAAAACTATCAGCAATGATTATTTTTGAATAGTGAGACAGTAGGTTATTTTTTCTTCTATTTAATCTGTATTTGATAAATTACAATAAGAAACATGCATTCATTTTGAAATAAGAAAAAGGAATATTTTTAAATCAAGCATATTACAGAATTTTTATAGTTCACAGTTTCTAATACGTATTACTTTAGAAAACATATTAAAACTGAGTAAAAAATTTTCTGTAGTAATATATATTCTCCATAACAGGCGCTGCTTTCTTAATTATCTTTTCCTTTAGTAAAAATACACTAAAATTTGCTTAAAAGAAACTTACCTGTGCACTGTCCTCCATTGGTTGGATCTCCATAATAACCTGGCATACAATCTTGACACTGCTTTCCTGTGGTGAGATTTTTACACTGTTCGCACACATTATTATTGATGCAAGTGCTATGTCCATTACACTGGCAAGCTAAAGGAAACAGTAAAAAGTATTACAAATATCTAACATAATATCAAGTATAATAGCTATCAAAACAAAGAATGTATCCTAAAAAGCTGGATTGTAAAAATGTCCAAAGAGCATCTTCCAAGTTTTGTTTAAAAATTAATAACACATATAGCCCAAAGTTTTGTGCAAGACAGTGTGTACCATAAATCATGTGTTGAAATTTTACCTTAACCTCTTTACAATGCCATGGTTAAAGATGAACTGGAACATAAAAGTTATAGCTAAAGAGGGAAAAATCTTTAGCATAATCCTTAAAAATTCATAAGAATAGTATGTCTGTTAAGTTATATAAACACAAGGCTAAATACTATAACTTTGATAAAGAATGCTAAAATTCATCTTAATTATATTAACACATAATAATAAAGAATCAATCAATATAGAAAATTGTGTGGCAATAGATTCTAACTAGAATAAAGTAAACTAATAGTAAAATTAATAAAAATAGTACTTTTGAGCCAGGCGTGGTGGCTCACGCCTGTAATTCCAGCACTTTGGGAGGCCGAGGTGGGCAGATCACTTGAGGTCAGGAGTTCGAGACCAGCCTGGCCAACTTGGTGAAACCCCGTCTCTACTAAAAATACAAAAAAATTAGCTGGGCATGGTGGTGCATGCCTGTAATCTTAGCTACTCGGGAGGCTGAGGCAGGAGAATTCGCTTGAACCTGGGAGACAGATGTTGCAGTGAGCCGAGATCATGCCACTGCACTCTAGCCTGGGCAACAGAGCAAGACTCCATCTCAAAAAAAAAAAAAAAAGTACTTTTGAATTAATTTGCATAAATGTGTATCTTCTTTAGGTAAGAAAAACTTCAAGATTTAACTGAAAGTCTATTTAAGTTTGAACTAAACAGAATGAAATATAAAGTATGAGATTGTTTCTATATCTGTGTAACTGAGACTTCCATGTTTCGATGTTAATATTACAGCAGAATACAAAAATTTCAGAATAAAGTTCATATATGAAAGGTTATGCTCTTTGTGCCTATTTGGGACATAATATTAACTTAGTCTGGTAACTGCTTGGCCAAAAATCATCTTAATTGTCACCCTCATGATTATTTTTACTTATTACAACTATGATAGCAAATAGCATTTAACTGAGCTCTCTCTCACTCCATGAGGAAAGCCAATATTCTGCTGATGCCAATTGTTTGTAGTTGGTATCTGTTCTGATTGGTAAGTGTACATAAGCATCAATTTTTAAACACTGTAAACACCATGCCTTGGCCAGACAGAGGACCAAATTGTACACATGAATTTTATTATTTAATCTTCAAAACAATGCTATGTGGAAGTTGCTGTGGTCAGGACTGATTCTAAGATGGGGAAATCTGGGTTAAGCAACTACACAAAGTCACACAGCTAATCAACGACAGAAACAAATACGTATATGGAACACTGAATGTAAAAAAAAACCAGATATTAAATAGCATGTAAAACTGCCTCTTATATTCAGAAAATCTGAAAGTGAGAGGAATTCCCAAGAGGCTAGCATGGGATCATCAAAACGAATTAGCATGTGAAGAAACAGACAAACAAAAGAGTAAAACCATATACTTAACAGAAATTCTTAGAGGTGCAACTCTATTGTAACGCATTATAGAAAGAATATGCAATTATGAAAAAATGGTCATCATCCTCTTTATGAAATTGAGAAAAATTATAATATGTTTTTAAACTCCATATTACATTATGAAACAATTAGAAAATTTAATAGCAAGGAATAATGTTCATGACAAATTAAGAGAAGCAATTAATACAGAGCATTATATTTAGAAAGATCGCAATGTTAAACTCAAGGAAGCAGAGCAAACAGCAAAATAGGTTTCTCCAACAATTATACCCATGAAGAAACATCAATTTGAACAACCACCCACACACACAATTGCCTTCATGAGGGCTAAAAAAAAACCTGAATGCACAAGTAAGGCTGTGAAGCCTCTCCAGACTACAGACTAGTAAAAGTATGGCTGGATGGTAAGAGAATCAGTTTTCTGTAACCACAATACCCATCCCCAAGCCCTTAGAGTACTATATGCAGAAAGGCCTCCAGGACTCAGGGATTCTACACTCAAAAGAGGAAGCTGGAGGTAGGCATTATGCTTCTCTACCATCCTGAATCCCTTTATGGGAGATTTGCTTCTGCATCAGCCCATGAAGAGCACCACAAGTACAATGGGGCTGAACCACCTGAGGCCACTTATGGAAAAAAGAAAGAGTAGGGCTGGTAACAGGCAGCACAGAGAACTTGGCAGTGGCTTACCATCCCTGGCAGAGAGGATGCCACACCACAGAGAATGTTTATGAGTGCCACAATGTCAGATGGATGGTCTACAATCCTTCACACGTGAGGGTCTGACCCTGATCTCTTACGTGGCCTGGGCACCCAATGTGGATCTCCCATGATCACAATGAGTTTGGATCCTGCATTAGACAATCATGTCAAAGCTGGGCTCAGGGCACCTTCTAGCACTAAAATGAAATACAAGAGTCAGTATGCTCAGAATATGTCAACAAGCCCACCGAAATAGAACAGTCACAAACAAATCCAGACTGCAAAGACTGGAAAAAAATACCTAGTTCGTCAATAAACATACAGAGACACATGTAAAGAAGAAATAAGATTAGCTTGGAAAAGATGGCCTCATGAAATGCCCAAAACAAGGTGCCAATTACTAATCCTAAACATATGCACATAAATCATAGGCAATTAAAGAATTAAAATATAGCTGTTTTAAGAAAAATCAGCAATGTCAATACAACACAGAGGAACAAATGAGGAATTTGTTAGAGAAATTCAACAAACAAATTGAAATAATTTTAAAAAATCAAACAGTAATCCAGGAGCTAAAAATATTAATAAATGAAATGAAAAATGCAGGCTACAAGCCTGTAATCCCAGCACTGTGGGAGGCCGAGGCGGGCAGATCACAAGGTCAGGAGATTGAGATGATCCTGGCTAACATGGTGAAACCCCATCTCTACTAAAAATACAAAAAAATTAGCCAGGCGTGGTGGCAGGCGCCTGTAGTCCCAGCTACTTGGGAGGCTGAGGTAGGAGAATGGCTTGAATCCAGGAGGCAGAGGTTGCAGTGAGCCGAGATCGCACCACTGCACTACAGCCTGGGCAACAGAGCAAGACTCCATCAAAAAAAAAAATGCAATAAAGTACATCAATAGCAGAATTACAAAGCAGAAGAATCACTGATTTCAAAAACAAGCTATTGGAAAATACACACTCAGAGAAGAAAAAAGATAAGCAATGAAAAAAACACCGAGGTTCTATGAAACAGTGTCAAAAGAGTAAATCTGTGTATCATTAGTGTTCAAAAAAGAATAAAAAATGAAAATGGGGAAGAAAGCTTATTTAAAAAAATAATAACAGAAAATGTCCCAACCTGAAGAAAGATATAAATATTCAAGTACAGAAAGGTGAAAGGTAACAAAACAGATTCAATCCAAATAAGATAACCCTAAGACATATATAACCACTCTCTCAAAAGTCAAAGACAGAGAACACTGAAAGCAGCATGAGAAAAAAAAAAAAAAAGCAAATAACACATAAAGGAATTCCAATATGCCTGACAGGAGAGTTACCAGGAGAAACCCCACAGGCCAGGAGAGAGCGGAATGACATATTCAAAGACAACAAAACTGCCTGCCAAGAATACTGTATAGAGCAAACTTATTCATTAGAAATAAAGACTAAAGACATTCCCAGATAAACAAAAGCTGAAGAAAACCTTTGCAACCAGAACTACATTACAAAAAAATACTGAAAGGAGTTGTTCGAACTAAAAGAAAAAATAATAATCCTAATGTGTAACAAAAAAACGTTCAAAACTATAAAAGTGACAGGTAAAAACAAGTATCTAAACAAATTCAGAATACTCTAATATGGTAATCATGGGTCAAGAAACAATTATATCCTTATTAGGAAGGTTAAAAAACAAAGCAAATAAAAATAATAACAACTAAAATGATTTGGTTAAGGGATAAGCAATATAAGATGTAAATTATGACATCAAAAATGCAAAATGTAGAAGAGTAATGAAGTTAAAGAATAGAGTGGGTTTTTCCTTTTTTTCTGACCAAAATTAACTTATCAATACAAAATAGCCTTTTAAAATGATAAGATGTTTTTTGTTAGGCTCAAGGTAAGCAAAAACCAAAAGCCTACAATATATACACTAAAAATAAAAAGCAAGAAATCAAATCATATTGCTAGAGAAAATCACTTAACACAAAGGGAGGCAGTAAGAGAAGAAGAAAGAAAGAAATGTTCTACAAAACAACTAGAAAACAAGTAGCAATATGGCAGTACAAAATCCTTACCTTCCAATAATTACCTTGAATGTAAAGGGCTTAAATTCTCCAAATAAAAGACAACAGTGAGTCAATGAATAAAGAAACAAGACCCAACTACATACTGCCAACAAAAGATTCAATTCACCTTTAAGAATGTGCATAGACTTCAAGTAATGAGATGCAAAACATATTGCATGCAAATGGAAAAGTAAGCAGGATTAACTATACTTCTATTAGACAAAATAGACTTCAAGTCAAAAACTATACAAAGAGATAAATGAGGTCAATACTTACTGATAAAGGGATCAATACAAGAGGATAGAACAATTGAGAATTTATATGGAATGCACATTGGAGTAACTTAATATAGAAAGCAAACATTAATAGATCCAAAGGGAGGTATAGAAAGCAAAACGATAGTAGGGGAATGTTAACACCCAACTCTCAGCAATCGACCGATCATCAAGACAGAAAATAAATAAGGAAACACTGGACATAAACTGAATTTAAGACAAAAATGACTTCACATATACAAAATATTCCATCCAAAAGCTGCAGAATTCACATTCTTCTCAAATGCGTATGCAACATTCTTCAGGTTAGCTAATATGTTAGGAAAAAAGTCTTAATGAAGTAAATATATCAAAATCATATGAAGTATCTTTTCTGACCATAATGAAATAAAACTAGAAGAAAAGAGAAGGAACTTCAAACACTGTACAAATAGATAGAAATTAAAGAACATGCTCCTAAACAGCCATGGGTAAATTATAAAATTGACAGTGAAAAAAACAAATGCTGGCATGTATGTGGAGAAAGGGGAACTCTATACATTTTCTATGGGAATATAAATTGGTACATCAAAAACAGTTGGAGGTTTCTCAAAAAAATAAAAATATAATACTATATGATCCAGCAATCCCACTACTGGGTGTATATCCAAAGGAAATAAAATCAGTATGATGAAGAGACATCAGCACCTCAATGTATTAATATATTGCAGCACTACACACAATAGCCAAAATATAGGATCAACCTAAATACTAAACACAGATGAATGGATAAAGTGTGAATAAATAAATAAATAAATACACACACACACACACACACACACACACACAATGAAATATTCTTCAGCCATGAAAAAGCTCCATAAAAAAATAAAATCCCATCATTTGGGACAACATGGATGAGTTTAGATGACATTTTCTTAAGTGAAATAAGCCAGGCACAGAAAGACAATCACCACATGATCTCAGTCATATATGGTTTCTTTAAAAAAAAGATCTCAGAGACATTAAGAGTATAATGATGATTACAAGAAACTGGAGAGAATAGGAGGAGGGGGAGATAGGGACATGTTGGTTAATGCATACAATGTTACACATAGGAGGAATACCTACTATGCAATAGAGTACAAGAACAGTAGTAAGGTGATTATAGCTAACAATAATGCATTTCAAATAGCTACAAGAGAGGATTCTGAATGTTCTCACAACAAAGACATTATAAATGTTTAAGGTAATAGATATGTTAATTACCATGATTCGACCACTATACAACGTATACCTGTATTAAAACATCGCATTGAACCCCGTGAAACATGTGCATATTTTGTTTCAATTTAACATAATGACAATTTTGTGATGAAATGTATAAATATGCTTATGGAAAAGCTGATGGGTATCTTACTATAGTGAGATTTTTCTGTATTACCAATTGTCTATAATAAATTAATATTATCTTTACAATAATGTTATTAAAAACTTTAATTTTATAACACTATCCTTAAAAGCTTAAGGTATTGTTTCATAGAAAATTTACTCTGCGACACCACTAATTAATTCACTCAGGTAAAAACAAAATTTATTGAGTGCCCACTACATGTAAAGACTTACCAGAAGACTTAAAGTAAGAAATGGGTTACTGTAACAACTTCATGAAATTTCTGGCCATTTGGAAGAATCATTTAAAAAAAATGTTTTAACATCTGAATAAGACAGCTAAATTTAGCACTCATATCTAACATCTCCCTCACAGATTAACAGTAAAATAATAAGTAAATGTACCAGCAATGATAGGCATTATGGTGACCTACATGAACAAAACTAGAAGGTATTAATCTATAATACCTCTTGATGATAAAAGAGGTTCCCTAGCAAAATGCCACTCAACCCTCCTTTCCTGAGTAAGAAAAATTCTGAAAACAAAGGTTAGTCACAGGGCAGTCAAGAAGCATATCACTGGTATTCCTTCATCCATCTGGTGGAAAGTATAAATCAAGGAAGCCTGACATGGTCTACATATGATGCAGAAAGCCAGTATACTTTAGACCTAACTGCAGAAAAAATATCTGGTGAAAAAAGTCTGGTAATTGTCACACCTTATAACTACTATGGTAGCAATGGCAAAGGAGAAAGTATATTATAGAAAAAGGGACCCAGGCATAATGGCTGTATCAAATAACAACAAGAAAATGATATATTAGTAAGCCTATGGTTATGTTCTATTCCCCACTACCAAAAGAGTGTTAGATCGACAGGTAATGTAAGCTTGCACATAAGAGTGTTGAGGTTACATTGTTGCTTGAAAGGTTCTAATCTCATCTAATATCTCAGTAGCTATGGAATATAAATAAAACTAAAGAGAAGTCATCCATTCTATTTTCTCTAAATTTTAAAACCACTCCAGATGGCTCCTCATTTATGGACACACAAACAGAAAAAAATCAAAATAAAATATAATGACAACTCAGCATTTGATGTGCAAATAAGTACATAGTTTTGAAAAATAGTTACTCTGCAACAGATGCGCAACATTTAAAAATATCTTTGTGACAATCTTAATAAATTTTAAAAATATACACAGAAATTTAAGACAAAAATTTACCCAAAGCATTTTTTCAATACATATACCACTTTAAAAGAAATGGGAATTATCAGATGCTAGAAATGAAGCACAGATTCAAAATAAGAATAGTAAAGCTAAGTTTGAGCTAGCGACCAAATTTTACTATATGTAGAATAGACGAATAAGAACTAGGAGGCATGGGTTCCAAAATCCAGCAGAACAAGAGGATATAATTTTTGGCATCCTAAAGGAAGCAAGCTAAACTGAACCATGTTCATAAAGTGATCCTATCAACTGGAGACACTATGTATGAAAAAGGTATTAAAACACATCACAAGCTCTACAAAAAGCAGAAAAGAATTTCAAGTCCCCTGGGATATGTTTATGAAAGAAAAACATCACTTGTGAGAACTTAAAGGATATGTCAGGCTTATATGGTAATCTTAAACTCACATCATACATTTGGTGAACAAACCACCAAGTAAAATATTAATACAAACCTGCTCTGAAAACAAAAAAAAACCCCACAGATATTGTAAAAGCAGATGTAAATGGCCCTTGTAGATACATCCACAACCCAGGTCATACAAATATACTACAAGAAAGGAATTGGTAAAACTTTTTTTACATAAAAGACTAGATAGCATTTTATGCTTTGCAGGCCAGTCTCTATCACAACTATTCCTTTCTGCAACTGTAGTGCAAAAGCAAACAAACATAATACACAAATAACTGGGTAGAGTTTTACTTTGATAAAACATCCTTTACGTAAATCTGCAGCAGACCAGATTTGGCCTACCGACCTTGGTTTGCCAAACCCTGACATGGAAGAGAAAAAAAAATTCTAAATTAAATCTCAAAATAAAAAATTCAAAAACACCATAAAAACCGGGATATTAAAAAAAGAGAGAGAGTTGATTTAAACAAAGAAGACACATAAAAGATAAAAATAGGTTGGGTGCGGTGGCTCACACCTGTAATCCCAGCACTTTGGGAGGCTGAGGCGGGCAGATCACGAGGTCAGGAGATCGAGACCATCCTGGCTAACATGGTGAAACCCTGTCTCTATTAAAAATACAAAAAATTAGCCAGGCGTGGTGGCGGGCACCTGTAGTTCCAGCTACTTGGGAAGCTGAGGCAGGAGAATGGCGTGAACCCAGGATGCGGAGCTTGCGGTGAGCCGAGATCGTGCCACTGCACTCCAGCCTGGGCAACAGAGTGAGACTCTGTCTCAGAAAAAAAAAAAAAAGAGATAAAAATATTCAAAAATAATTAAAGATATAAAAAATAAGGGGCCAGGCACGGTGGCTCATGCCTGTAATTCCAGCACTTTGGGAGGCCAAGGTGGGCAGATCACCTGAGGTCAGGAGTTGAAGGACAGCCTGGCCAACACAGCGAAAATCTATCTCTACTAAAAATACAAAATTAGTCAGGTGTGGTGGCACGTGCCTGTAATCCCAGCTACTCAGGAGGCTGAGGCAGGAGAATTGCTTGAACCCAGGAGGCGGAGGTTGCAGTGAGCTGAGATCCCGCCATTGCACTCCAGCCTAGGCAACAAGAGTGAAACTCTGTCTCAACAAATAAATGGGAAGGGAAGGGGAGGGGAGGGGAGGGGAGGGGAAGGGAGTGGAGGGAGAAATCATGCCTGAAGAAGAAGGGTATGATGACAATGTCTCATCAAATAGAGAATATCAACAAAGAAATAAAAATTTTTAAGAAAAAACAAATGAAGTAGAAACGTACAATAACATACACTAGAAGAATTCAACAGAAGATCTGAACTGGTAGAGAAATAATCAGCAAGCTTAAAGATAGACTGACAGATTATGTAATCTAAAATACAGAGAGAACTAGGAATGGAGAAAAGTAAGCAGAGCTTGGAAAAACATATGGGATATCATTAATTTTACCATCACATGAATAATAGAAACACTGGAAAGAGAGGAGGGAGAAAGAAAAGAAAATAAAAATTATTTGAAAACATCGTTTCTGAAAACTCAAATTTGATGAAAAACATTAACTTACACATCCAAGAAACCTAAAACACTCTAAATAGGACAAACACAAAGAGATCCACAAAAAGACCCATTATAATTAAAATGATGAAAGCAACAACAAGGACAAAATCTTGAAAGAAGAAAGAGACAAAATCATTTCTCACTTGCAAAAAAGCCCAATAAGATTAACAACTGATTTTAAATCAGAAATAATAGAGGCCAGTAAGCAGTATAATAATATATACTCAAAAGAACAATGCTAACTAAGAATCCTCTATCAAGCAAAGCTACCTTTAAAAAAATTAGAGAAATAATGACATTCCTAAATATTAAAAAATTAGGAGAATTAGATGCTAGAAGGCCAGCCATACAAGAAATACTAAAGGAAGTTGTTCAAGGAAAGCAAGTGACCCAGACGGTAGTTCAACTCCATGCAAAAAGAAGAAACAGTACTGGTAATTATTGTGTAATAATAAAAATAGGAAATGCATATTTATTTTCCTTTTTTCTATTACCTGATATTTTTAAGGAATTATTTTTAAATATATGTATATAATGGTATTATTTGTCCTATAACCATAAAAATGTAACATGTTTGCCAATAAAAGCACAAAATAAGTGAGTCAAGAAAACCTGTATTGGGCTAAAGACACGATACCTGATGGTTTGGAGCCATGGGAACAAATAAAGAAAACCAGAAATGGTAAAAAGATTAATATAATAAAAGCTATAAATATATACTTGCCCTCCTTTCATCACTCAAATTCTTTAAAAGATATAAAATTATATAAAGTAATCATTTTAATAAAGTACTGTTGGGTCCACAACATATATAGATGTAGTAGCAAAAATAAGACAAAAATGAAGAAAAAGAATAGACCTATATGAATAACATTATTATATGTCACCGGTAGTAATACAAATCTGAAAAATATTTTAACAAGTTAAAATGTATATGTTAAAGGTTTCTAGGTCTTTCATCTCCTTGGTTAAATTTATTCCTAAGTATTTTAATTATTTGTAGCTACTGTAAATGGTATTACCTTCTTGATTTCCTTTTCTCCTAGTCATTGTTCATGTATGAAAATGCTACTGATTTTTGTGTGTTGATTAGGCATTCTGTAACTTTACTGAATTCATTTGTCAGTACTAACAGTTTCTTGATAGAATCTTTATGCTTTTCTACATATAAGATTATGTAACCTGCAAACAGGTACAATTTGACTCCCTTCTTTCCAATTTAGATCCATTTAATTTCTTGCTTTTGCCTAATTGCTCTGTCTGAAGACTTTCAGTACTATGTTAAACAAGAGTGGTGCAAGTGGGCATCCCTGTGTTGTTCCAGTTCTTAAAAAAAAAAAAAAGCTTTCAGCTTTCCCCCTTCAGTATTATGATAGCTATGTTCAGACAAGCAAAAACAGGGAATTCATTACCACTAGCAAGTCCTGAAACAGATGCTTCAGGAAGTGAAAGGACAATATTTGCCATCATAAAAACAAATGAAAGTATAAAACTCCCTGATGAAGCAAGGACACAAATAAGAAAGAGAAAGGACTCAAATGCTACCACTACAGAATACTAAAAAACCACAATGATAAACAATAAGAGAGAAATGAGCAAAGGATATATAAAACAACCATAAATCAATTAACAAAGTGCCATAAATAAGCCCTCACATATCAAATAGTAACTTTTAAGGTAAACAAATTAAACTCCCCACTTAAAAGACACAGACTTGCTGACCCTCAAGGTCAGAGATCCCAGAAAAAGGCACAGGAACCCATCTGTGCTGTTCTCCAGTCTCCTTGAGTGATATCTCCGGATGTAGGAGTGAAGCAGATGAATAGGGGCTGAAGTGAACCCCCAGCAAACCACAGCAGTCCTACATAAGAGGGACCTGATCATTGAAAGAAAAACAAACAGAAAGCAACAACAACAAAAAAAGGCCCCACAAAAAAACCCTATCCAAGGGTAAACAGCCTCAAAGAAAACAGACAAACTGAAACTCAAACTCAAAATTAGACGAACTCAAGAAGATGAGAAAGAATCAACAACAACAACAAAAATGACAAAAACCCAAAAGGCCAAAGTGCCTACTCTCCTCCAAATGATCACAACATCTCTCCAGCAAGGGTGCAGAACTGGACAGACAATGAGATGGACAAATTCACAGAAGTAGGCTTCAGAAGGCAGGTAATAAAAAACTACGCTGAGCTAAAGGAAGCTAAGAACCTTGATAAAAGGTTAGAGGAGCTGCTAACTAGAATAACCAGTTTAGAGAGAAACATAAATATCTGATGGAGCTGAAAAAAAAACAGCACAAGAACTTCATGAAGCAAACACAAGTATCAATAGCCGAAGTGATGAAGCGGAAGAAAAAATAAAAGAGTTTGAAGACCACCTTGCTGAAATAAGGCATGCAGACAAGACTACAGAAAAAAAGAATGAAAAGAAACAAAGCTTCCAAGAAATATGGGACCTCATAAAGAAACCAAACCTGCAATTGATTGGAGTACCTGAAGTAGACAGGGAGAATGAAAACAAGCTGGAAAATACACTTCAGAATATTATCCAGGAGAACTTCCCCAACCTAGGAAGGCAGGCCAATATTCAAATTCAGGAAATACAGAGAACACCACTAAGACACTCCATGAGAAGATCAACCAAAGACACATAACCATCAGATTCTCTAAGGGCGAAATGAAGGCAAAAATGTGAATGGCAGCCAGACAAAAAGACCAGGTCACCTACAAAGGGAAGCCCATAGACTTAATAGTGGACCTCTCAGCAGAAACCCTACAAGCCAGAGGAGACTAGGGACCAATATTCAGCATTCTTAAAGAAAATAATTTTCAATCCAGAATTTCATATCCAGCCAAACTAAGCTTAATAAGAGAAGGAGAAATAAAATATTTTCCAGACAAGCAAATGCTAAGGGATTTTGTTACCACCAGGCCTGCCTTGCAAGAGATCCTAAAAGAAGCAGTAAATATGGAATGGAAAAGGTGGTACCAACCACTACAAAAACACACCGAGATATAAAGATCAATGACACTATGAAGAAACTGCATCAACTAGTGTGCAAAATAACCAGATAGCATCATGATGACAGGATCAAATTCACACATAACAGTATTAACCTTAAATGTAAATGGGCTAAATCCCCCAATTAAAAGACACAGACTTGCAAACTGGATAAAGAGTAAAGACCAATCAGTGTGCTGTATTCAGGAGACCCATCTCATAGGCAAAGACACACATAGGCTCAAAATAAAGAGATGGAGGAAAATTTACCAAGCAAATGGAAAGTTAAAAAAAAAAAAAAAGCAGGGGATGCAATACTAGTCTCTGACAAACAGACTTTAAATCAGCAAAGATCAAAAAAGACAAAAAAAAGGCATTACATAATGGTAAAGAGAACAATTCAACAAGAAGAGTTAACTATTCTAAATATATATGCACCCAATACAAGAGCATCCAGATTCATAAAACAAGTTTGTAGAGACCTACAAAGAGACTTAGACTCCCACACAATAATAGTGGGACACTTTAACACCCCACTGTCAATATTAGACAGATCAAGACAAAAAATTAACAAGGATATTCAGGACTTGAACTCAGCTCTGGATCAAGTGGACCTAATAGACATCTAGAAAACTCTCCAACCCAAATCAACAGAATATACATTCTTCTCAGTGCCACACAGCACTTATTCTAAAATTGACCACATAATTGGAAGTAAAACACTCCTCAGCAAATGGAAAAGAATTGAAATCATTACAAAGTCTCTCAGACAACAGGGCAATCAAATTAGAACTCAGGATTAAGAAATTCACTCAAAACCACACACTTACATGGAAATTGAACAACCTGCTCCTGAATGACTCTTGGGTAAATAACGAAATTAACGCACAAAAGAAGAAGTTCTTTGAAAACAATGAGAACAAAGAGACAAAACACCAGAATCTCTGGGACACAGCTAAAGGAGTGTTCAGAGAAAAATTTATAGCACTAAATGCCCACATGAGAAGGCTGGAAAGATCTCAAATTGATACCTTAACATCACAACTAAAAGAACTAGAGAAGCAACAGCAAACAAATCCAAAAGCTAGCAGAGGACAAGAAATAACTGAGATTAGAGCAGAACTAAAACAGATAGAGACATGAAAAACCCTCCAAAACATCAATGAATCCAGGAGCTGGTTTTTTGAAAAACTAAGAAAATAGAGAGAATGCTAGCTAGACTAATAAAGAAGAAAAGAAAGAAGAATCAAATAGACACAATAAAAAAAATGATAAAGGGGATATGACCACTGACCCCACAGAAATATAGACTACCATCAGAGAATACTATAAACACCCCTATGCAAATAAACTAGAAAACCTAGAAGAAATGGATAAATTTCTGGACACATACACACATCCTCCCAAGACTAAACCAGGAAGAAATTGAATCCCTGAATAGACCAATAACAGTTCTGAAATTGAGGGAGTAATTAATAGCCTACCAACCAAAAAAAGCCCAGGACCAGACAGATTCACAGCCAAATTCTACCAGAGGTACAAAGAGGAGCTAGTGCCATTCCTGCTGAAACTATTCCAAACAACTGAAAGGGAAAGACTCCTCTCTAACTAATTTTATGAAGCCAGCATCAACCTGATACCAAAACCAGGAAGAGACACAACAAAAAAAGAAAATTCTGGCCCGTTTCCCTGATGAACATCAATGTGAAAATCCTCAATAAAATACTGGCAAACCGAATCCAACAGCACATCAAAATACTTATCCACCAGAAGTCAACTTCATCTCTGGGATGCAAGGCTAGTTCAACATATGCAAATCAATAAACGTAACTCCTCACATAAACAGAACCAAAGCCAAAAAGTACATGATTATCTCAATAGATGCAGAAAAGGCCTTTGATAAAATTCAACATCCTTTCATGTTAAAAACTCTCACTAAACTAGGTATTGATGGAACATAGCTTGATAATAGAAAGCTTCTTACGACAATCCCACAGCAATATCATATTAAATGGGCAAAAGCTGGAAGCATTTGCTTTGAAAACCAGTACAAGACAAGAATGCCCTCTCTCACCACTCCTATCCAACATGGTACTAGAAGTTCTGGCAAGGGCTATCAGGCAAGAGAAAGAAATAAAGGGTATTCAAACAGGAAGAGAAGAAGTCAAGTTTTCTTTGTTTGCAGATGACATGATTTTAAGTTTAGAAAACCCCATCATCTCAGCCCAAAAACTACTTACACTGATAATCAACTTCAGCTGATTATCAATCAAGTCTCAAGATACAAAATCATTTTGCAAAAATCACCAGCATTCCTTTACACCAACAATACACAAGGAGAGAGCCAAATCATGAATGAATTCGCATTCACAATTGTTACAAAGAGAATAAAATACCTAGAAATACAGCTAACAAGGGATGTGAAGGACCTCTTCAAGGAGAACTACAAAGCAAGCACTGCTCAATGAAATAAGATAGGACATAAACAAGTGGAAAAACATTCTATCTCATGGAGAGGAAGAATCAATATCGTAAAAATGGCCACACTGCCCAAAGTAATTTATAGATTCAATGCTATTCCCATCAACCTATCATTGACATTCTTCACAGAATTAGAAAAAACTACTTTAAATTTCATACGGAATCAAAGAAGACCCCCATATAGCCAAGACGATCCTAAGCAAAAAGAACAAAGCTGGAGACATCATGCTACCTGACTTCAAACTATACTACAAGACTACAGTAACCAAAACAGACATAGACCAATGGAACAGAACAGAGACCTCAGAAATAACACCACACATCTACAACCATCTGATCATCAACAAACCTGACAAAAGCAAGCAATGGGGAAAGGATCTCCTGTTCAATAAATGGTACTGGGAAAACTGGCTTGCCATATGCAGAAAACTGAAACTGGACCCATTCCTTATACCTTACATAAAAATTAACTCAAGATGGATTAAAGAGTTAAATGTAAAACCCAAAACCATAAAAAACCCTAGAACAAAACCTAGGCAATAACATTTAGGACATAGGCATGGGCAAAGACTTCATAATGAAAATCCCAAAAGCAGCTGCAACAAAGTCAAAATTGATAAGAAGAGTTAACTATTCTAAATATATATGCACCCAATACAGGAGCATCCAGATTCATAAAAACAAGTTTGTAGAGACCTACAAAGAGACTTAGACTCCCACACAATAATAGTGGGACACTTTAACACCCCACTGTCAATATTAGACAGATCAAGACAAAAAATTAACAAGGATATTCAGGACTTGAACTCAGCTCTGGATCAAGTGGACCTAATAGACATCTAGAAAACTCTCCAGCCCAAATCAACAGAATATACATTCTAATAATTAGAATAAGATCTAATTAAACTACAGAGCTTCTGCACAGCAAAAGAAACTATCATCAGCATGAACAGGCAACCTACAGAATAAGAGAAAATTTTTGCAATCTACCCATCTGACATAGGTCTAATATCCAGAATTTACAAGGAACTTAAACAAATTTACAAGAAAAAAATGAACAACTCCATAAAAAACTGGGCAAAGGATATGAACAGACACTTCTCAAAATAAGACATTTACACAGCCAACAAACATATGAAAAAAAGCTCAACATCACTGATCATTAGAGAAATGCAAATCAAAACCACAATGAGATACCATCTCACACCAGTCAGAATGGCGATGATTAAAAAGTCAAGAAACAATAGATGCTGGCGAGGCTGTGGAGAAATAGGCTCGTTTTTACACTGTGATTCCTCAAGAATCTAGAACCAGAAATACCATTTGACCCAGCAATCCCATTACTGGGTATATACATAAAGGAATATAAATCATTCTACTATAAAGACACATGCACATGTATCTTTATTATGGAATGGAACTATTTGCAATAGCAAAGTCATGGAACCAACCCAAACGCCCATTAATGATAGACTGGATATAGAAAATGTGGTTCGTATACACCATGGAATACTACATAGCCATAAAAATTAATGAGATCATGTCCTTTGCAGGGACATGGATGAAGCTGGAAGCCATCATCCTCAGCCAACTAACACAGGAACAGAAAATGAAACACTGCATGTTCTCACTCCAAAGTGGGAGTTGAACAATGAGAACACATGGACACAGGGAGGGGAACAACATGCACCAGGGCCTGTTGCGGGGCTGGGGGTGAGGGGAAGGAACTCAGAGGATGGGTCAATAGGAGCAGCAAACCACCATGTTGCACATATACTTATGTAACCTGCACATTCTGCACATGTATCCCAGAACTTAAACTAAATAACAAAATATTAAAAAAGAAATGAAAGCTAATCATGATATTCCATGAATTCATTTAGCCTATCTAATGATTCTAAAGAGAATACCACCTGCATAAACTGAGATAGATATAGTCTACGGAATAATTTTTTATCTTTGACATTTTAGTCTCATTTTCATTGTTCTTATTTTCTAAAGCTAAATTTTCTTTATTATAAGAACAAAAAACTCCTTCTTGGATCCCTTAAGCAGGAACTGAAATTGTTTCCATCACATTATTATTACCTGGACACTGGATAAAGGACCACTCATAGTTCTTTTCTTTGGGGCAAAGATTGGTGTCAAGAACCATCTCATTGTGGTGCATTCCAATAAGCTTCATTGGTCCCCGTGAAGAACCTTCAACGCAATGTCCTCTTCCTGTATTACTAGGATCATTGCACCAGCCACATCCAGGCTGTTCCAAACACTGTCCACAGGTTCTCAATCCAGAACAATTTTGAGCTGCGTGACAGGAACATTGACAAATATGTTAACCTGACTATACATTCAAACAGAATTATAGGCTAATAAAAAATAAATATGATCATGATAAAAACCATGAAAGGTCATCTATAGTTAATGTAAACATTTTTGCAATAATACTTAAGAGACAGCAATTACTAAAAGCAAATAAAACATACATCACAAACAAAGAGGAGATAAACAAGTCGCCATAGGAGTGAAAAAAGGTGTGGTTAACCATGACATGGAGAAAAATAAAATCAGTAATTGAAGACCCCTGAAAATTTTGGCAGTACTAGAACTTTTGGGGAGCTCATCTAGGGCCCTATAGACCACCTTTATTATTGTCTGTGATATAAAGCCATGTTAGCCATTCTTATTGTGCCTCGTAAGGACCTTCAATGAAAGAACTCTGTATTCTGCCTGTGGACATCCAGTGTAAGTGATGTCTGCCCGTTTCCTGAGATTGCTGGGCTATATTTGGACTACCTGTTATGGACAATGCTCCTCGCAAGGGTCCAGGATACTAGTATTTGGCTACTATGTGATGAATAAACTTAATCTCATCAAAAAAGCCAAGCTGGGTGGGAACATGAAAACCTGGTACTCTCCTTCAGCCAGGCAACCAGAGCACACATTCTAGTTTTCAGGGCTATAAAATAACACTCCATGACTCATTTGCAGATACTCACTCTACCTTTGTTGTTGTTGGTTTTTTGTCTTTTTGTTTTTTGATTCAGGTATAACCTATGAGACTCAACAAAGCCTATGAATATGGTGATGTTTGCCAAAGATAAGCAGACATTATAGTCAAACACCGTAGACATAGCCATTGCTATGAAAGTTTTAAATTTTGACTTAACAACCAAAGCATCTTACATTAAGCTGAGAGACTTCTCATATTTACATAGTTACTTTTACTATTATTTAGCTAGGAATATTATATTTTGTCTTCGGGATTGTTTATAAATAGAAGATAGTGACAGACATACACAGCATCATGAATGATGTCTTCTAGTCACATGAAAGAAAAAACAATGGAAGAAAAAAATGGTAGATTTCTGGCAGACTCAATTTCATTGTATAATGTTAATGGCTCAGCTGCCACTCAGTGTTTAATACTACTGGAAACAAAAACATTCCCAAGAAAACTACAAACAGTGGCACAAATTTCTCAGTGAATATCAGGAACTTGATATCGTTGACTGTGCACAGATAATAGAATATTGGATTTAAAAATTTACCAATTATAACATTATTTGTAGTTGTCAATCCTTTGAGGGGTAAGGATCTCACACCTTCATAGGAAGGTAGAGAGTACATATCATCTCCTGTATTTTCTTAATAAGAAATAAAAAAGGAAGAATACTCTTTGAGTCATTAAATAAAAGTGGCTAATTTTAAATTTGTAGATAAATATTTCATTGACACAGTCTTCCTTTAAAATCTTACATTTTTTCAACAGTACACAGTGCTAAATGACACAATTTTAAAAATCCTTAGATAACTGAACATTTCCTATTTACCATATCCCTCCTTAGTTTTGTTGGTTTAAAACATTTATTGTGTATCTATGATTACAATTAGCCCACAGTATTGTTAACTAGTTTATTCTAATTGTTTTCAAAAGTATATTGGGTTACTATGCTATCAATAGGACATAAGGGAAAATATCTAATTAGTAATATTGTCTTGGCATTCCAATTATTTACTATCGTGTAATGATTTGTATTATATATCATGTGAGGAGAAAGTAAATCTTTAGTGGGACTCACCCTGAATAAATCAAATTTTCTAATATTGTTATACAGGTATTTCCTAAGAAAGTAAGTTTTATTTTAAAACTATCTTTTTTTAAGAAAGGATCATGATACCTGCTTTAGCAACAGCCAGATTTTACCTGTGGACACCACCTATCGACCTAAAGTCTGAATTGTTCAACCCAGTGAATAAAATACTGGGGAAAGAAAAAATAAATAAATAAAAAAGTACATGCCACTGGCGAATGAAATAAGCTTCATGATACCTCTGCCATTCCAACCCCACAAGAGACAGTGCACCTGCTTATAAATGGAGCACATCATTACTACAACCAGTATCTGAGAAAGCCACCATGAAAAGGCTCTCTATGACCAAGGAACTTATACAGAGTCTTCATGACTGAAAGCACCAAGAGCCAAATTAGATTAAAATAAACTACAAACATTAAAGTCACATTCTCAAGGGGAAAAAAAGAAATGAAAAAAGCACAGCTGAATCAAAAATAAATTCAAAAATAATTATAAGAGCCTACAGAAATAAGAAGGAACCAGAAAAATAATTCTGGCAATATGAAAAATAGGGTTTTATAATACCGCCAAAAGATCACACTAGCTCTTCAGCAATAGATCCAAACCAAGATGAAATCCTTGAAATGCCAGACAAAGAATTCAGAAGGTTGACTACTGTGTTACTCAAGGAGATAAAAGAGAAAAGTGAAAACCAACATAAGAAAATGTAAAAAAATAATTCAGGATATAAATAAAAATTTTAACAAAATAATACATTTTAAAAAAACCAACTTCTAGAAATGAAAGGCACATTTAGAAAATTGCAAAATGCAAGTGGAAAGTTTTAACAATACTTTGTCTTAGACAAATACTACTCTAAGACAAAGTAGAAGAAATAATTTCAAACCTCATATCATAGACAAAGCTTTTGAATTACACCAATCAAACAATAATAAAGAAAAAATAATTTAAAAAAGGAACAAAGTCTCCAAGAAATACGAGGTTAGGTAAAACAGCCAAACCTAAGAATCACTGGTGTTCCTGAGGGAAAAGAAAGAGAAAAACATCTGAAAAACTTATTTGAGGGAATAACTTGAGAAAAAAATCCCTGGCCTTGCTAGAAATGTAGACACCCAAATACAAGAAGCTCAAAGAGCTCCTGAGAGATTCATTGCACAAACGACATTACCAATGTATATAGTCATCATTCTCTCTGAAGTCAACATGAATAAAAGAATTCTAAGAGCACTAAGACAAAAGTATCAGATAATCTATAAAGAAACACTTATCAGACTAATAGTAGACTTCTCAGCAGAAACCTGACAGGCCAGAAGGGATCAAGGTTCTCTCTTTACCCTCCTGAAGCAGAATAACTGCCAGCCAATAATTTTGTATCCAGCAAAACTAACTTTCATAAATGAAGGAGAAATAAAGTCCTTCTCAGACAAGCAAATGCTAAAGATTTTGTCACTACCAGACCAGCCCTACAAGAAAAGCTAAAAAGAATTCTAAATCTTAAAATGAAAGGTCAATATGCACCAGAATAGAACCTCTTGAAAGTATAAAACTCACAGGGCCTATAAAGCAATAACACAATGAGGAAAACAAAGTAACTAGGTAACAATCAACATGATGACTAGAAATGTACCCCACATCTCAAAATTAATATTACATGTAAATGGTATAAATGCTCCCCATAAAAGACATAGACTGGTAGAATGGATGAAAAACCACAAACCAAATATCTGCTATCTTCAAGAGACACATCTAACATTTAAAGATTCTTATAGACTCAAGGTAAATGGGTGGAAAAAGATATTCAATGCCAATGGAAACCAAAAGCAAGCAGGAGTAGGTATTCTTGTATCAGATAAAACAGACTTTAAAGGAACAACAGTAAAGAAAAAAAAAAGAAGTTCATTATATAATGATAAAAGTTTCAATGCAACAAGAAGATATTACAATCTAAAATATATATGCACCTAACACTAGAGCTCCCAAATTCATAAAACAATCAATACTAGACCTAAGAAAGAGATAGACTGCAGCACAATAATGGTGGAGGACTTCAACACTCCACTAGACAGATCATCAAAGCAGAAAGTCATCAAACACTGGACTTAAATTACACTCTAGAACAAATGGACTTAACAGATATTAACAGAACATTCTACCCAAGAACTGCAGAATATGCATTCTTCTCATCAACATATGGAACATTTTCCAAGATAGACCATATGACAGGCCGCAAAACAAGTCTCAATAAGTTCTAAAAAATCAAAATCGGCCGGGCGCGGTGGCTCACGCCTGTAATCCCAGCACTTTGGGAGGCCAAGGCAGGTGGATCATGAAGTCAGGAGTTTGAGACCAGCCTGACCAACATGGTGAAACCGGTTTCTACTAAAAATACAAAAAGTAGCCAGGTATGCTGGCATGCGCCTGTGATCCCAACTACTCGGGAGGCTGAGGCAGGAGAATTGCTTGAATCCGGGAGGTGGAGGTTGCAGTGAGCCAAGACTGTGCCACGGCACTCCAGCCTGGGCCACAGAGGGAGACTCTGTCTCAAACAAACAAAAAAAAAAATCAAAATCTTATCAAGTATCTTGACCACAGTAGAATGAAACTAGAAATCAATTCCAAAAGGAACCTTCAAAACCATATAAATACATGAAAATTTAACAATCTGCTCCTGAACAATTTTGGGGTTAACAATTAAATCAAGATGAA
The DNA here is from genome assembly GCF_028885625.2 of Pongo pygmaeus. Lineage (NCBI taxonomy): Eukaryota > Metazoa > Chordata > Mammalia > Primates > Hominidae > Pongo > Pongo pygmaeus. The sequence goes on along the minus strand of NC_072381.2, from coordinate 120,702,446 downwards.
AAGTTTTGAATTCTGCAAAAAGAACAATAACTGCGACATAAGTTATCTAAACCTTGAATATAGCAAAAGTGGTGCCAAGAAAAAAGTTTATACTACTAAATGCCTGCATCAAAAAGTCTGAAAGATCACACACTGACAACCTAATGTCACATCTCAAAGAACTAGAGAAACAAGAACAAACCAAATCCAAAGCTAGCAGAATAAAATAAGTAACAAATCTCAGAGTAGAACTAAATAAAATTGAAAGCAAGAAAATACAAAAGACCAATGAAATGAAAACTAGTCTTTTTGAAAAGATAAAATTGATAGACCATTAGCTAGATTAACAAAGAAGAGAGGATTCAAATAAGTTTAATTAGAAATGAAAATGGAGACATTACAAACAACATCACAGAAATACAAAAGATCATTTGAGACAACTCTGAACACTTCTATGCATACAAACTAGAAAATCTAGTGGAAATGGAAAAATTCCTAGAAACATACAACTCTCCTAGCTTAAATCAGGAAGAAATCAAAATCCTGAACAGATCGATAACAAGCAGCGGGACTGAATCAGTAATACCAATTTGCCAGCCAAAAAAATCAAGAGCCAGGGTATTCACAGCCGAATTATACTAGATATTCAAAGAATTGGTACCAATCCTAACGAAACTGTTGCAAAAGACTGAGAAATAGGAAATTTTTCCTAACTCATTCTATGAAGCCAGGATCACTCTGACAGCAAAGTCAGGGAAGAACATAAGAAAACTACAGACTAATATCCCTGATGAACATAAATGAAAAAATCCTCAACAAAATACTAGCAAGCTGAATCCAATGGCACGTCAAAAAGATAATTCATCATGATCAAGTAGGTTTCATCCCAGGGATGGTTCAACATATGCAAGTCAATAAATATGATTCATCATATAAAATGAATTAAAAACAAAAGTGATATGATAATCTCAAATAATTACAGGAAAGGCATTCATTAAAATCCAGCATATCTTTATAATTAAAAACTCTCAACAAACTAGGCAGAGAAGGAACATACCACAAAATAATAAAAGCCATATATGACAAACCCACAGCAAACATAACAGTGAATGGGGAAATGTTGAAAGCATTACCTCTAAGTACTAGAAGAAGACAGGTAGGCCCACTTTCATCACTTCTATTTAATATAGTACTGAAAATCCTACCCAGAGGAATCAGGCAAAAGAAAGAAATAAAGGGCATCCAAATAGGAAACAAGGAAGTCAAACTACCCTTTTTGCCAATGATATGATTGTATACCTAGAAAACTCTAAAGACTATGAAGTGATTTTATACTGGTTTATATATATTTTATATATATAAAACCTATATTTTATATAGGTTTTAGAAAACCCTAAAGACTTTGATATGATTGTATACCTAGAAAACCCTAAAGACTCCTAGATTTGATAAATCAATTCAGTAAAGTCTAAGGTTACAAAAACAATGTATACCGATCAGTAGCACTGCTATACACCAAAAATGACCAACCTGAGAATCAAATCAAGAACTCAACCCCTTTTACAACAGCTGCAAAAATAAAATACCTAGGAATATACTTAACCAAGGAGGTAAACTCCCTACAAGGAGAACTACAAAATACTGCTGAAAGAAATCACAGATGACAAAAACAAATGGAAACACATTCCACACTCAGGGGCTGGAAGAACTGATATCATGAGAATAATCATACTGCCCAAAACAATCTGCAGGTTCAATGCACTCCCAGTGAAATAACCAACATCACTTCTCACAGAATTAGAAAAAATAATCCTAAAATTCATATAGAACCAAAAAATAGCCGAAATAGCCAAACCAATCCTAAGTAAAAATAACAAATCGGAAGGCATCATATTACCCGACTTCAAATTATACTATAAGACTATAGTAATCAAAACATCATAGTATTGGTATAAAAATAGATACATAGAAAAATGGGGATACACCGAAAAATGGAACAGAATAGAGAACCCAGATATAAAGCCAAATACTTACAACCAATTGATTTTTTGGCAAATTATACAGAAACATAAATTGAGGAAAGGACACCCTATTCAATGAATGGTGCTGGGATAGCTGAATCAACACCTGTAGAAGAATGAAACTGGATCTACGTCTCTCACCATATACAAAAATCAACTCAAGATGGATTAAAGATTTAAATCTAACACCTGAAACCATAAAAATTCTGGAAGAAACCTCAGGAAAACTCTTCTGGACACTGGCATAAGCAATTTATGACTAAGACCCCGAAATCAAATGCAACAAAAACAAAAATACATAAAAGGAACTTAATTAAACTCAAAAGCTTCTAAACACCAAAACAGATAATTATCCAAGTAAACAGACAACCCACAAGACAGGAGAAAATATTTGCAAACTATGCATCTGACAAAGGACTAATATCCAGAATCTACAAGGAACTCAAACATATCAACAAGAAGAAAACAAATAATCCCATTGAAAAGTTGACAAATGACATGAATAGATATTTGTCAAAAGATGATACACAAATGGCCAACAAAGGTGAAAAATGTTCCACAACATTAATCATCAGGGAAATGTAAATTTAAACCACAATGACATATCACTTTACTCCAGACAAAATGAACATTATTAAAAAGTCAAAAAACAATAGACGTTGGCATGGATATGGTGAAAAGGGAAAGCTTATTTATACACTGCTGGTGGTAATGTAAATTATTACAACCGCTATGAAAAACAGTATGAAGGTTTCCTGAAAAACTAAAAGTAGATCTACCATTTGATCCAGTAATCCTACTACTGGGTATCTACCCAAAGGAAAATAAGTCATTACATCAAAAAGACACCTGCATACATGTGTTTATCACAGCACAACTCACAACTGCAAAGATATGGAACCAACCTAAGTGATAATCTAGTGACAAGTGGATAAAGAAAATGTGTTATACATACACCAGGGAATATTACCGAGCTATTAAAAAGAAGAAAATAAAGTCTTTTGCAGCAACTTGGATGGAGCCAACAGCATTGTTCTAAGTAACTCAAGAATGGAAAAACAAATAGTATGTGTTGTCACTTATAAGTGAGAGCTAAGCTATGGGTTCACAGAGGCATACAGAGTGGTATAACTGACACTGAAGACTCAGAAGAGCAAAGGAGGGAGATGAGAGATTAAAAAAACTATACGTTGGGTACAACGTACACTACTCAGGTGACAGGTGCACTAAAATCTCAGACTTCACCAGTATACAATTCATCCATATAACTACAAACCAATTGTACCCCTAAAGCCACTGAAATTTTAAAAATTTAATTTAATTAAAAAAATAAATGCTCCTTACAGGACTAAAATTTCAAAATCAAAAAATAGAAAAGATAATCATTAAAATATCTTAAGATGCACTATGGACACATTAAATCTGAACTATTCTCAATAGAACATTCTTATTCATGCTTCCAAACAGCTGGGGAAATCTTAGGTTACATACAGAATCCTGGGTTTTTGTACTGACAATGAGAAACTATTAATCCTCTAGTTCTGCTTATCTATTAGGTTTTAGCCTTTAATAATAAGTTCAAAAATGTCAAGTTCAGAGCAACATCCTAATTCTCTTGGATTTCATTTCAGATATAAAAATATTAAATGAGGTAATGTTGATTTTGTTTTTGTTCAAGAGTAGAAAGCAACATGCATTGCTAAATAATTAACAGAAAATTAATTAATATTTAGTAGGGACTCAAAAACTGACATATGCAAATTTTTCTCCTCTTTCTTATAGAAAATAATATACGAGAAACCTTATGCAGGCTATGCTATTGTTCCTAAAGTTATGTGTAGTATAAGGACTTGTATGAAATATGGGTAATTGGAGCAATCCTGTTTATTTTATTTATTTTTGGCTTTTCAAAAGATCAAGTTGTAAAATATTCAATACGGTTTTTCAAATGGGTAAGAATATTAAAAAATCAATCTGTAAGAAATTGTCATCTAATTTTAAAAATGATTACCTTCCTTAATTGTTAAAGTGTTTTAATTGAACACATAAACTTACAAATACTGAAAAAAATACAGATTTGTGAGATAACACCTTATCCTCAAGTTGCGTATTATTCTATTTTTACTATATCAACTGAATTGAATTTTCATTTGAACCTTTATACATTTGGGGCTAAATCTCCTATTATTGCTTTAAACATTGCCCTGGAATTCATTTTCACAAGTAGAATATCTGACTACCCAAAATATATCAATTATTAATAACGCCAATTATTAGCAAAGCTTTCTCAGAAACCATTAGTCAAAAATTGTCTTAAAATATATTTCCTCTCTTCAATTTGTGAATTTTAAACAACGATATCACAATATTATGACTGAAAAATACTGGAGAATATTGCAAAATCCTATTTGTTTCTCATTTCCAAAGAAAAGTTTCCCTTAATTTCTATTTACCAGTAAACCTCAAATGAACATTGAGGCAACTTTATGAAGGCAACTAAAAGACCACTTCCAACACAAAGTTTTGTTGATAAGTATAAAAATATTTTAAAGACTCAAATGTTAAATGAATAGACGTGTAGTAGAAAATGATAATGTAAATATATTATATATAATTTATCCTGAAAAGTTATAAAGTTAAAGTCAAAAGCATACTAAAACCATTGCCAAGAAGCTGACGTCTATGAAAGAGTAACACTCAGCTACTTTTAACTTGCATTTTGAACAAGAATGTCATTTTACTCCTAGTCCCTATTGTACTTCCTGGCATTTCTTCACTGCTCTACAAATATTTGTTGGTTAAAAACATGGGAAAAATTAAACATAATGAAGGAGTTTATTATTCACAAACAGTGGATCACTGCCAGGTAACTACTTCTTCCAGAAATACAAAGTCTCCTTGAGGCAATGTTCAATGCCCTTCTTCCCCGCAACGACACAAAGGGTGTATAATAAAAAGCCTGTGGAGGCTGGGCGCAGTAGCTCACACCTGTAATGCCAGCATGTTGGGAGGCCAAGGTGGGCAGATTACTTGAAGTCAGGAGTTCAAGACCAGCCTGGCCAACATGGTGAAACCCCGTCTCTACTAAAAACACAAAAATCAGCCAGGCATGGGGCAGGCACCTATAGTCCCAGCTACTCGGGAGGCTGCAGCAGGAGAATTGCTTCAACCCAGGAGGCGGAGATTGCACTGGGCCAAGATTGTGCCACTGCACTCCAGCCTGGGTGACAGAGCGAGACCCTGTCTCAAAAAAACAAAAACAAACAAACAAAAAAACCATGTGAAATAGAAATAATTGTTAGAGTAGCATTGGACATTATCAGCACAAATGATCTATACACAGCTTCAGGAAAGGCGAACATGACAACAGAACAGAGAAAGGAACTATAGATAAGAAAAAATAGCAAACTAGACTATCTGCTCAAGGAACAAATGGTAGAAGTAGACAATGAAGCCTCTATAATAATCAAGAAAACAAAAGAAGCAGAAGATCAAAAACAAGAGAGACAATGGCAGACATGAAGACCTGACTTATGCTTGCCTAGCTGACAATCCCACCAGCGGTATTTAGTTATCATTATTTGATTTGTCAGTGGTAGAATTTAATTCATACCTGTGTTAAAATAGTGAATTATGTTTCATTAACTTTCTCAAAAAAAATCAGTTACAACAATTTTTATATTTGCACTGTATAATTACAGTGTTCTCAAAAAACTTATTTCAACTAAATAAAAAGTCCCAAGGATTATAAAAGGAAATATAGCTAAATATTAGCAAACAAAAATACAAAAAATGCAAATAGAGTTAAGAAATATTAAGAAATATCTAGAAGTTCCAGCAACTATTTTAATATTTGCAACAAGAGTAAAAAGAAGAAAACATGTATTTAAGACATTACAGAACATTTTTAGCAGATGAAGAAACAAACTACTCTTCAGATTTAAAGAGCCAATGAGAAAATCTAAAAAATCTAAAAGACCTTTTCTTCAATGAGAAACTGTAAAAAAAATTAATTTTAAAGATCCACATCAATCACTGAAAAACTGAATTAAAACAATGAAAAATTTTAGAATGCCAACAAGAAAGAAAAAAATCTTAAAAGCTCCCACAGGGGGGATAAAAAAGATGTTCCAGGAAGGAGTGAAAATTAGATTGGCATTGGAATTCTTATCCACAACACTGAATGCTAAAGAGGTTCCAAGGAAAAAATTATTTAGAATACCACATTTAGCCATTTTATCATTCAAGTGAACATGAAAAGTACACTTTTAGACATGCAAAGACTCAAAAGTTTGTCACAATTTATTTGAAAGAAATTACTAAAGATTATTTACCAATGGTTAAAATGGTAAAATTTATGTTATGTGTGTTATACCACCAAAAAAAATTGTAAAAAAACAAAAAAGTAGAACAAATTAGAAGGAATGGGATATAAGAAAAAATTGTGAGAACATAAGCTTAATTCTAAATAATTTTTAGAAAGTTGTTAAGAGTATAAGAGCTTAGACTTTCACAAACCAGTTTTTCTCTACTTTTTAGCCTCTTTTATTGTGAAATATAACACATATACAATTACAAAAAGAAAAATATAAGATTAATAAATTACTATAAACACACACTCTGGACCTGCACAAAGCCTAGAAGTGGAGCATTGCCTCTCTTGTTTCATTTCCTAATCAGCACCCCTAAACTTCTCCCAGCAACATCCTCTAGCTGACATTTTTGAGAATACACTTTTGCCTTACTCTACAGTTTTACCACCTAAATACGCATTTCTAAGCAATACAGTGCAGTTTTGACTATTTTTTAACTTTATACCTAACTGTAGTCAAACAGTATGTAATCTTTCATGTCTAGCTTCTTTCATTGAACAATAATGTTTGTGGAGAGACAAGCATGACTATCGAGGCAGGAGAAGGTACGCATTGTCTCATTCCCCACAAGTCTTCAACTCTTGTATTCAACTCTCCTGGGCAGCTGGCTCCTAGTTTTGAAATGTTTTGCTGTGCTAAAAAGGCCATTTTATGCCTGCAACCACCACACTGCCACACACTTGATCAGGTACAACACCCCCATTCCTTATCACAATCCCTAAAAAGGGATATCAACAGGGAACTCAACCCATAATACATCCAACCATGTCCATCCCAGGCATACCTCTCCACTTGATGCCAAGAGCCTGAAGGAACAAATGAACACGACAGCTCCAGCTGGGATTCTAGCCTGCATTGTGTTACTGTCTTGCCTTAGCTCTTCAAGCAACAGTGGTGCCCACTATGGACCAAATACATATTTGACTGGACCACTGGAAGTGAGGAAAGGCCTAGAAAGTCAGTGAGTCTCTATGTGCATTGCCTTATGCAGTGGCTACCTCTCAATGGGAAAATGACTCATCTGAGCAAGAAGGACTAATATCAACTGGGTGACCATGTTGTCCAAGGGCCATACACTTACAGGCTTCAACATAGTAGATTTACCAGCAACAGGGATCTCAGAATTATGAAGTTACCGTGATAGAAGTTATTAAGAAATTATTTTAGGCAGATAGAAAAGGGGTCCTTGGAAAGTTTTCATTTCTTTTTAAAACACCTCCAAAAGTGTTTCTTGTCTAACAGAAAAGTCCCAGCTCTTAGAGCCAAGCCGGCAACCTTTAGTATGCATATGCAAGCCATTAGAAACTGGGTCCACTCAACATGGCGATTCCCACCTTAGTCCTCTTGCCCTTGCTCCACATGTACTTGGGAACATGGCCGCCCCACATATCCCCACGTGTGTAGAACATCATGGTGCCCTGCATTTGCATATTAAAAGGCTAGGGTGGGAAGGCCAGTTTTTTTCCGAGGGCTACCTGAATGAATGCCTGGTCAAACCAATCCCCTAAGCCCTATGCAAATCAGACGCCCCCTCCTCCAGCCTCTACATATACCTGCCTGGTATGCACCACACTTGGAGTTTCCTCTTTCGGCTGTGGAGCCCCCATCCCTCTGTCTCTGTAAGTGCGAACCTCTTCCTTCTGCCTTCTCTTTTCTTTCTTGCCTAATAAACTCTCCGCTCCTTAAAACCACTCCACGTGTGTCCATATTGTTTAATCTAACTCAACGTGAGACAAGAGCCCTGGTGTTCCTCCACTCATTGGAGCCATGTCATTACTATAACTGCTAACTAGAATGGGTTGCCTCTCAGAGGAAAAACAAGCAAGCTCAAAAGGAGGGAAGGAAGAGTGGACGGGCAGAAAATAAATATTGCTGCTGGGATAGTTGTTTGTATTTTCATCAGTCAGGCTGCCAGTGGCTGCTCCTATGGAGGGACTGCAAGAAAGTCAATGATCTAATAAGAAAGTCCTGAAGATACTTAGGAAAGTTATAGAAACAAGCTGTGTTATGTATGGCCTACACTCCTAGGAAAACTCCAAGTGGCTGTTTCCTGGAGAGAAAGGGCCAGAGGGAAACTAGTGGACTGATGCCAAAACCTAAAATGGACCTTTGACCTTTAAAAGTTTCAAATATGACAAAAGAAGAGAGACGATGATAGTGGAGAACTTAGGGCTGTTAGGAGAAAGGAATTAGAATCGGGATAAAGATCCCCTGGAGAGAATTCCTGTATAGAGAGGGAAACCGTTGCTTTCCCTATCTCATTGAATACATTTCAACCACAACATATTCCTGAGTTTAATAGATACACTGTAACTACACTTCCTTTGGAACCTGGAACAAACACACCAACATGTTAATTAGATTCACTCATTTCAAATCCTGTTTACTGCAGGTTAAAGTATTGGAAGAAAAAAATCTAAGGACTCTTGCTCCTTTTTTCTTTGTGAGCTTCCTGGACACTCAGATGTTGAGAAGAAGGGAATTGAAAAAGAAGCAAAAGAACTTCTCATTTTATTTGTCTGTTTGGACTTTACCAAGTAACTGATATTTTGCTTTGTTCAAATCAAAGCATCCTCAATGGACATAAACTTGGATTCCGGCCAGGCACGGTGGCTCACGCCTGTAATCCCAGCACTTTGGGAGGCCAAGCTGGGTGGATCATGAGGTCAGGAGTTCAAGATCAGCCTGGCCAACAGTGAAACCCCATCTCTAAAAAAAGTACAAAAATTAGCCGGGCATGGTGGCACATGCCTGTAGTCCCAGCTACTCGGGAGGCTAAGGCAAGAGAATCACTTGAACCAGGGAGGTGGAGGTTGCAGTGAGCTGAAATTAGGCCACTGCACTCCAGCCTGGGCTACAGAGTGAGACTCCATCTCAAAAAAAAAAAAAAAAAAAAAAACCTGGATACCAATCCAGGTGATTCTGTGGCTTTCTATGGTGGAAGAATGGTAACTACTGGGCCCCTGAAAAGTATATTATTCAAAAAAAAAGACATAAAGTCTGTATTAATTACAAGAGGGACAGATACCAATGAGTGGGATATGAATGAACGCAACCAACATTGAGAAACAGGTCATGAGAGCAGCAGGAGTAAATAAAACTTTCTACTTTTTTGTTCCAAATATGAACATATCAATTAATTCAGGTGAAAAGGCATATTTTTGATGAGCATTCAGTGTCAAAGAGTGGATTGTGGAAAGATAAACCATATTCTCTGCTATGAAGAAGCTAGCTAAGATCGTTACTTTCTTCTCCCAAGCAGAAAGAGTTTCACATGGTCTCAAGTTCCTACAAGGCTCACAAGTGCTACCAGTAGCATTATGCAATTCCTTTGGCAGCTATATTTTGATGCCATTTGTGTTTGTAAGCAAGGCCACTCTCACCACATAGTACCCAGTATTAAATATTGATTCAGGTGCAGCCTTATCCTATAGTCCTTAGAAAACATGAGAGACCAGCAAGGGGCAAGATCTTTCTCCTGAAGTACAACTCATAGCAAGCCCAGTACTGCCCTGCTGACATAACTCTATGTGATTTCAAGACTGTGCATTCTATACTTGTAGCAGATATACCAACATTAATAAAATATTCTTGCCCCCACATGCTTTCCTGAATCTAATCATGAGGGAAAAATTAGACAAATCCAAATTGAGAAACCTCCAAAACAATTGGTACAGGTTATTCAAAAATATCAAAGTCATATAAGGAAAAGCTATGGGAACTGCACTAAATTAAAAGACACTAAAAAGGCTCACCAAAGCAATCTGTGATGTTTGAGGTGAACACTCTGATGAAGTGTTACGCTGTCTGCAACATACACACAGTTCAGGGAAAAGAGGCTGTACATATGTGGCAATATGTTAATATTTAGGGTAAGATACTTAGTGGAATGCAAAATGATGATATAATAAAAATCAGAGGTTAACAGTACCAGTTGGTTTCAAAAGTAGCCGTAACAATATTTTTTCTCATTTTTTGAAACTTCTTCAAATATTTAATTCTTCTTTACATCACAGAAAAGTAATTTATGTTGCTGTCAAGTGAAAAGTCACTCTAGATAAATACTTACGGGAGCAGGTGGCAGTTTGCCACTCTAGACATTGTCCATATGGAAAAGAGATGATATAGGCATTAGAGTCAACACATCGTTTCGTACTGCTGCACCACATACACTCCATGCCATTGCTTGTACAGTTGGAACATGATGTCCTTAGAGAGCATGGCTTTTTGCATGGCCTCGCATTTTGATTTGGACTAACTGGAATAAATAAACAAATACAATAATTTCATTTTAAACTTCATGTTAACATAATTGTATGGGTTTTCTTTGCTTTGCTGTTCAGGGCATGTTTCAATTAAGCCAACGGTGGCATTATAATATGATGAGGTAAATAAAAACAAAGACGATATATCAATACTTCTTAAAATTTTTATTAAATTTGAAAATGTATAACTCCTTTGAAATTTTTAATTCTTTACAAAGTATATAAAGTCGTATAATTTTAAATATTATAAGTAGTAATGTAATCTATGACCTAGTTTGTATACCAGCACTGTTTATTTTCCCAGCCACAATTTTTTCCCAGTCACAATGTTTTCCATAGCATTCCACATCTTACAAAGTAAATGTCCCATAAGTGAACATGTCTTTGATATAAACAAAGAATAAAAATACAGCTTATCATAAAATATTACACAAGATACACAAGATACAATATTTATCACAGCCTTTAGGATGGCCATTATTTAAAAATAATAGGAAATAAATATTGGCAAGGATGGAAAGAAATTGAAACCTTTGTGCACTGCTGGTGGGAATGTGAAAAACAGAACTGCCACATTATTTTGCAATTCTGCTTCTGGCTATATATATATATACCCCAAAGAAGTGAAAGCAAGAAGCTGAACAGTTATTCATACACCCACATTCACAGCAGCATTACTCACAATAGCCAAAAGTTAGAAGCAAGGCAAGTATCCATTGATAAATGAATGGATGAACAAAATGTAGTATTTACATATAATGTAATATTGGTCAACCTTAAAAAGGAAGGAAATTCTCATATATCCTACAACTTGGTTAAACCCTAAAGACATTATGCTAAGGGAATAAGCCAGTCACAAAGCACATATACTGTATGATTCCACCATATGAGTTACCTGAAGTAGTAAATTCATAGAGACAGAAAGTAGAATAGTAGTTGCTAGGGACTGTAGGGGGTGGGGTAGAGGAAATGGAGAGTTATTGTTTAATGGGTACAGATTTTTAGTTTTGCAAAATGAAAAAGTTCTGGAGATAAATGGTGATGATGTTAGCACAACAGTGTCAAAGTATTTGATGTCATTGAGTTGGCATTAAAATACATTTACAATGGTTCAAATGGTAAATTTTAAGTATATTTTACCACGATAAAAATATAAGATTTAAAAGAAAAGAATTCAATATTCCTTTCTTAACAAAAATCCATTTCAGAAGATGTAACAAAAATGTTTCTTTTTACTTGATAACTGAAATAATATGTCTACAAGAGTAAAAGGAGTCCCAATTAGCCATTAATCTTAAAAGCAAATCTTCTTCCCAAACACTATCATGATAAAAGTAAAAGACATTAATGAATTAAGAATAGATTATTGCTATAAGTAACTACAACCAAATGTTCATAATCTCACTATTTGAACCAACAAAGATTGCATAAAATAATAATATGATGTTATTTTCACAAGTTAATGCTGAGATCACTAATAGTAAGTGGGGAAGAATGTGTATAAAAATAAAATTTACATAAATATCAGAGAATCAGACTACACTCTAGAAGGAAGGAATGAGAAGATGGGTGGGAAACATACTTTTAAAGGAATGCTAATTTACTGGACTACTTACCAACAGGTTTTTCACAGACAAGGCCATTTGCCATAGATGTACAAGGATTAGCTTTCAAGCCTGCCACGGCGGCCCTTTCTAGATATGCACAAAACCCAGAATCATTGGGTTCGCCAGGAAGCCACTGTAGTGTTGTGTTTGTAAAAGGAGACATGTCTTCCCATCCCCAATAGGATATATTGATCTTGCGCAAGCCTACCCAAGGTGATACTTTCTGTAAACAACAGGAAAAGGGGCATTCAAAGAAAGTTAGATGTAAAAATATGGCATATTCCTTAGCAAATAGTTCATTATCATTAAAAATTATATTTGAAAATATATAAAACTGCCTTTCTAATGAGTTTTAATACTAAGAATAACTAACAATTACAGCATATTTTGGAGGATGATGTAGAATAGAACACTATTTTTAAAACACAGGTTTTATGTTTAGCTACATGATTGGCATCATTTATTTAGCCTTCATGAACCTCAGTTTCCTGATAAGGCAGGATTATTTAAAAACTTAGCATATTGTTATTGCTGCTGCTGCTTCTATTACTATTACTACTATCAATGTAATCAGTTATAGGATTAAGACTCTAAAGATAAATTGCCATTATCTGCATTGTGAAAATAGAAAATAAAATCAACAAACAATATATAGAGTCTGCGTGAAGACTTCATAACAAGACCTAGCAAAAAGACTTACAGAAGAATAACTGCCTCTCTCTTAGCTCAGACGTCTACAAATAAATTTGGACTTCTATATGATTTTTGGATAAATTAATGTCATATAATTTTATTAATAAAAAACAAAAGTAATAAAATCTGATGCTTGTGCCTAAAATTTAACTAAGATTGACAAATACTACATAACTATTCTTAATGCTGTAATATTTCAAAATTAACTTGAAATAAAAATCTTTACCATATTTATAACCTTAATAATTACTCAATTTTAAAATGTTCTTCTTATATTTAAAAATGATATATTCATGATCCAACTTACTAATCTTTAAAAATTTTTTTAGGTTCTAAACACCTCCATTTTAATATATATAATAGATTTATTTTCCAAACTACTAAGCTACCAATATTATATTACAATGTGAAATGATTTCAAAACTCCACATTGTTCTTTTTTTTTTAACATTATGGTGTACCAGGATAGAGAAAAATGTTTCTCCACATTAGACATTAACAACATAGAAATAAGATATTTATATCCAGTATTTATTCTAATTATGATGTGCATATGGTCCTAGAGATCTTAAAAGATAGCCACACCTAGAAATGTGTGCAGAGTACAAATACAATAAATTTCACATAGTAAACACTCAACAAATGTTTCTTGGATAAAATTTAAATATCTTATAAATTCTTGTTATGACAATAGATCTCGTATTGCCCAAGTACTGTACACATAGTAGGTAATCAGTAAATTTTGCTAAACAAAATTCATTAGAACAAAAATTGTTATCTTCCATCATCAGCATGGTACCTAAAACAAAGATGGTACTTAATAAATAATGTTTCTAATTATAAAAATACAAATGCTGCTTCACATTGTGATCAGCATATATTTCATATACTATTGTGAAAAGTATTTTAATAAGCAAAAACTTATAACATTCTTACAGCTCTTGATAATAACAGCAGGAGTCAATTCAACATAGATATTTCAGATTAACAACTGTGTTTCACATGACAGCAATTCTGCCTATATCGCTGAACTATCTATAGTCAAGACAAGTCATTTAAAATGAAATATTACTCCCTAACTCATCATGATAAAAATCTGAGAGGAAGAGGAGGAAAACAGAAAAATGAAGCTGCTGATAAAACATTTAAAGTAACTATTACTCAGTAAATGAACTGGACAGGCAGTTCATTATCTTATGTAAGATAAATAACTATATTATGAAAATTTACTGCAGCACACCATAAATCACTGTAACATTTCATTAGCCATTTCCGATAAGTAAATGATCATTTGACCCAAGATATCTCTATAAAGTGCATGAATTTGTCAATCTTTATTTGCCAAAAAAGGGTTATCTTCAGTTTATACAACTGTAATGACTCAGAATTCATTTTATATAAAGATATGCATAATTGAATGTCACCTTGCAGAAGTCTCCACCTTTGAAATCTTGCTAAAGTTCAGCTTTCTGATAAAGCAAAACATTCTTCATTTACAGGGCATGCTAGTTAGCATCATATTCCTTAGCAAATGGAACTTTTGAATGCATAATGAACTTATCAAGTCTAAGTTCATCACACATTCAAAATAATTATTAGTTCAATCATTATTATTTATAATAATAGGGAAGAAAAAATGAACACTAACATAACAATCTTGAAATATGCAATCTCAAAAAAGCACATTTCAAGGTTATATTGTAAGAACTAAAAATAATATGTCTTAAGCAAGAAAGAAAACAACAGAGTTCTAATATCAAATACCAGTACTTTCTAAATATCAGGGAATTTGAATCTGCCAATAATAAGCTCTGCATAAGTGGTAGTGAGAACTAATTTTCACATGTTCATTGGTAATTGTCCCTTTTCTTTTTTTTTAAGACGGAGTCTCACTCTGTCGCCCAGGCTGAAGTGCAGTGGCGCGATCTCAATCTTGGGCTCACTGCAGGCTCCGCCTCCCGGGTTCACGCCATTCTCCTGCCTCGGCCTCCTGAGTAGCTGGGACTACAGGCGCCCGCCACCATGCCTGGCTAATTTTTTTGTATTTTTTTAAGTAGACACGGGGTTTCATCGTGTTAGCCAGGATGGTCTCGAACTCCTGACCTCGTGATCCGCCTGCCTCGGCCCCCCAAAGTGCTGGGATTACAGGCGTCAGCCACCGCGCCCGGACGGTAATTGTACCTTATTTTTTGTAGTAAAAGAAATAAAGCTCCTGGCATCACAAGAATATAAACAGATTTTAACTTATGTTGTTTGTCCCATATGCTAAAAATAAAACTTTACAAATACACCTTGTCACATTCTTCAAAAATATTATAAAACTGATAGGTCTCTCCTACATGCTACCTCATATATCTTATCCTCTAGCCATTAAGCTAGTAGCTCTCAAGACAAGTTAAGAGAAAAGACAGGCATTTCTCTGGCCTCTTTACCAATATTTTCATGTGCTGGCCAACTCCGAATCCTGTAAGACATAGCTAGGGCACTACTCTAGGAAATTATTCTTAGGTCCACATTACTGGTTAGATGCCTACCCTTTATCTTCATATAGCACCCTGTGTGCATCTATCATTGCAATTATCACATTTCAGTAGAATTGTGTTTCTCTCTCTCTCCACTAAGCTCTTTGAGAACAGCAATTGTCTTTTGATCTCTGTAATCTCAGAAAGCAGTAGATTGCCAAGTACACTGAAAGTAATAAATGTATACTAAATGAATAACTACTGGTCTATCCTTCACAGAAAAATAGCTACAGTTCACAGAAAAGTAGTTTACTGAATCAACTGTTCATATAAATATGATTAGTATAGTTTTTCTTTACCCTATTAATCCCAGACATAAAAAAAACTTATAAGGCCAAAAAGTACCATATTGAAATATCTACTTCAAAATATTTTAATATTTATAAAAGCCAAAGGATATAATTAATTCATCAGTTTTATTAATGGGGAGGAGGGCTTTGGCTGTATAGACAGAAACTGGGGATAGAAATTAGATTATCCATTATTGATACTCATGAGAAATATACATGCTAATATTAATATATTTCATCACAAAAATTAGGGTTGGCAGTAACAGTGGACTTAGTGTCCATACAAAAATTTCAGGAGTGATGTCAGCAAGATGTCTGACTAGAGACACCTGGTGCTCATCCCTTCCACAAGAGAGGATTGAGACAATGAATAAAGAGCTACGCTTTGACTGGAGTGTCGAAGGGAGAGTGTTGGAGTGCAGTGGGGGAGTGGAGATGGACCTGTGGTGAATGGAAGTCCAGAAAGGCAGCATGGAGGCACCCAGCCTTTGCCCTGTCTTCTCCACCTGGATTGGATCTGTTTAGGATCAGCAGTGACTTCCTGTTATAGGGAATAGGTAAGGAGAAGATCCCCACCAGCCCCCATTGCTATCAAAAACACCTACAATCCTTACTACAGAAGAATCCCACAGTCCTTACAAGCTCTGAGCCCAGTTTAGAAAGCTGCCAGGAATTCCCTCAGCTGCATTGCCCTCAATTAAGAATACAAGGTGTGTACTTCTCATTCCCTACTCAAGCCCTGCGAGCCAAGATGCTGCAGCATGGTGCCATCTTGAGACCAGAGCCACCTCTGAAGTGTACCTTGCTCAAGTGTCCAGTAGCCTCTGCACCTCTCCAGTACTGCAGTTCATTTTCATTCCACCAAGCCCACACAGGCGGCTGAATGCCACAACCCCAGCTGAATGGAGCCTAGGTCCAAGACTGGCAGTGACTCTGGTCCTACACAGCAGGGAAACCAATCCCCACCACTGCACTTCTGAGCCAAAGGAATGTTCTGGCAGTCCCACACAGGACAATGTGGTCCTTGAGCCAGCCGAGCCAGTCAAACCATTGCATGCCCTCCCCCAAGCAGGAGAGGCCCTTGAGCCTCTGTGCAGCTAATACGCCCCTAGGCCAAAGGAGCGGCTACATGCCTGCACTCAGGGCCTGAGAAACAGCCACATTGCAACCTCTCCAGGCAGGCCCTTGGCCTGCCTAAAAGCCTTGCACTGGCAATCAGAGCCTAGAAACAGTTCCACAGGCTGCCACTGTTGGGCATGCCTCCATGCAATACAACCAGCCATGAGTCCACATCCAGCACTGGAGAAACACCTCTACAGACCACCCCTGGCAGGCACACCCACAGGCTTGCCAGGAAGCCATATAAGCATATCCTGGGCCTGAGACACGACCCCATGAGGCATTCCCAGCAGATATTCCCCCAAGCCAGCCAAGCAGCAATGCACCTGCATCCTGGGATTAAGAAATAGCCCTGTGGGTTGTTCCTGGCAAGCAAGCCCCCAGGACAGCCAAGCAGCCTTGAACCTGGCTCCTGGGCCTGAAAAACAGTCCCAAAGGCCAACTCTAGAAAAAATCTTTCCGGGCCAACTGAGCAGCTATACACTCACATCTTAAGCTTGAAAAACAATCTCATAGGTTGTTCCTGGCAGGCAAGCCCCCAGGTCAGCCAAGTGACTGCATGCCTATGCTCCCAGAGTGAGAGTCCTGTGTCCTCAACTCCAGCAAGCCAGAATGCAAGTTGCCCTACCCACTGTGTGTACTCACATGCCCATAATCTGAGAAACAGCAAGGTGAGCACACTCTCCAATAAAGCCACACCACCACTGCTACAAACTCTCTTTGCAAAGGCTACCAAGACACTTGAAAATGTCACTACTATGTCACTAGTGTGGACTATAGCTGAAGAAACTACATGGAGACTACACTACTTCATCTACCTAGAACCAATACCAATACACCCCATTGAACTAATACCCCAAGACCCATTCATACTAATAATTCTTTCCATACAAAACCTACTCCATAAAATTGGAAGAATTTTATGTAGGAATTCCTACATAAAATGTAGGAATACATCAAACATGAAAAAGCAAAAAAAAAATGATATCCCCAAGGGAAAACAATATTTCTCCAGTAATAGAACCCAACATAAGTAAACATATGAAATATCAGAAAGAAAATTCAAAATAATCTTAAGGAACTTCAGTGAGATATAGGAGAATACAGATAGACAATTCAACAAAATAAGGAAAACAATTTATAATTTGAAAGAAAAATTCAACAACAGAGATAACAGAAAAAAAGAACAAAATAAATCCTAGATCTGAAGAAGTCAATGAATAAAACTTTAAAAATGCAACAGAGAGCTTCAACCACAGACTTGACTAAGCAGAAAAAATAATTACTCTTTCTTCTTTTTTAACAGAGATGGGATCTTGCTATGTTGCCTAGGCTAGCCTCAGTCTCCTGGGCTTACAAGCGATCCTCCTAGCTCAGCGTCCCAAGCAGCTAGGACTACAGGTTCACACCACCATGCCCAGCTAGAAGAATCACTGGACTTAAAAGCAAATAACACAGGCAACAAAAATAAAATAGAATATGGAATGAGGAAGGCCTACAGCATTTACAAGAAACATTTAGTGAAAACCTATTTGTATTATAGGCACTACAAAAGAGAACAGAAGGGAACAGGTGTCTAGAAATATTTAATAAATCACTTGAAAACTTCCCAAGTCTTCAGAAAGAAATGGACATCCAGGTTGAGGAAGCTTAAAGAACACCAAATAGATTCAGCCTATACAGGTCCTCTCCAATGCACACAATACTCAAATCATCAACAATCAAACACAAAGAAAGAATTCTAAAAGCAGCAACAGAAAAGCATAAAGTCAGATATAGGAAAATCCCCATTTCAGCAATAGTGAATTTCTTAGCAGAAACCATAAAGGCCAAGAGGAATGGAATGATATATTCAAACTATTGAGAAGAAAACAAAAAAAACTGTCAACCACAAATATTATACCCAGTAAAGCTATCCTTCAGAAATTAAGGAGAAATAATATCTTCCACAGACAAAATCGAATGAAATTAATCACCAATAGACTAGCCTTACAATAAATGCTCAAAGGAGCCTAACAACTAGAATGGAAAACATGATAACCACCATCATGAACACATACAAAATTATAAAACTCATTCTTTCACTAAGGACAAAGAGAAAGAAATAAAACCATATCGCTACAGAAAGCCATGTAACTACAAAAATAAACAATAAGAGAGGAAGAAAGGAACAAAGGATAGAAAGGATATACAAAGGAAGAAAAGATGTATGAAAACCAGAAAACAACCAATACATTGACAGGAATAATTCTCACCTTCCAATAATAACCTTGAAAGTAAATGAATTCCCTTACTTAAGAGATATAGACCGTCTGAGGGTATTTTTTTTAAAAATAACTAACAATATGCTGCATACAAGAAACTTACCTCACCTGGAAAGACATATATAGACTAAAAGTGAAGGGATGAAAAAAGATATTCCATGCAAACAGAAAGCAAAAGTGAACAGAAGTAGCTACACTTATATCAGACAAAGCAGACTTTAACTTAAAAGCTGTAAGAGAGATAAAGAAGCATATTATACAATAAGAAAGGGATTAATTCAGTAAGAGACTATAAATTGTAAATATACATGCACCCAATGCTGGAGCACTTAGATACATAAGGAAAATATTATTAGATATCAAAAGAGAAATATGCCCCAAAACAATAATACTTGGCGACTTCAACACCATGCTCTCAGCATTGGACAGATGATCTAGACAGAAAATCAGCAAAGAAACATCAGATTTAAACTGCAGCATAAACCAAATGGACCTAACAGATATTTACAGAACACTGTACTGAAGAATACACATACTTTTCATCAGCATGTGGAACATTCTCCAGGAATGACTATATATGGTAGGACACAAAACAAATATCAACAAATTTTTAAAAATCAAAATCATACATATCTTACATGACCACAATGGAATAAAACTAGACATTAGTAAAAAGAGGAACACTCAAAACAATGTGAATAAATGGAAATTAAACAATATAGTCCTCAACACTGGGTGAAGAAAGAAATTAAGAATGAAATTTAAATATTAAGACTGCTGAAAACAGAAACGCAACATACTAAAGCCTAAAGGATATAGCAAAAGGAGTATTGAGAGGGAAGTTTATAGTAATAAATGTCTACATCAAAAAAAAAACAGAATGATTTCAAATAAACACCCTAATGGTGCATCACAAAGAATTAGCAAAGTAAGAAAAAACCAAATCCAAATTAGAAGAAGGAAAAAAATAAAGATCATGGCAATCATGATCTTTATTGAAATGAAATCAGGACTAAAATAATACAGAAGATCAATGACACAAAATGTCGGTCTTGTTCAAAAAATAAAGAAAACTGATAAACCATTTGCTAGACTAAACAAGAAAAAGAGAGGACCCAAATAAATAAAATCAGAAGTGAAAATTCAGGAGACATTAAAATAACACAGAAACATAAAGGGTCATTAGAGACTACTATAAACAACTATATTCCAAGAAATTGAAAACTTACAGGAAATGAATACATTTCTGTACATGTGCAACCTAGAAATTGAACCAAAAAGAAATAGAAAACTTGAAAATACCAACAAAATTCATGATTTTGAATGAATGATGAAAAGTCTCACAACAAAGAAAAGTCCAGGACCAGATGGCTTCACTGCTGAATTCTACTAAACCTTTCAAAAATAATTAAAACCAATCCTTCTCAAATTATTTCAAAGAACTGAAGGAGAGGGGATTTTCTTAACTCATTCTATGGGGCTCTCAGCATAACACTGATAGCAAAACCAGACCAGGACATTCAAAAAAAAAAAAAACCTAGAGGCCAATATCTCTGATGAACATATGCAACAATGCTCAACAAAATACTAGCAAAATGAATCCAACAATATCAGAACAATACACACCATGACCAAGAAGGATTTATCCAAGGGCTACAAGGATGGTTCAACCCACATAAATTAATAAACATCAAATATCACATCAATAGAAGGACAAAAACCATACAATCCTCTCAATAGATGCAGCAAAAGCATTCAACAGAATTCAACATCTCATCAAGATAAAAACTTCAATTAGGTATTTACATAGGAATTACCTAATTTAGGAAGGAAATAAATAAATACCTTTATTTAGGAAGGAATGTACCTGAAAATAATAAAGGCCATATGTGACAAAACCACAGCTAACATCATACTGAATAGGAAAAGCTAAAAGCCTTTCTTCTAAGAATTGGAACAAGACAAGGATGCCCATTCTCACCACAATTATTTAACATAGCACTGTAAGTCCATGGCCAGGGCAATTAGGCAACAGAAGAAATAAAAGACATCCAAATTGAAACAGAAGAAGTCAAAGTGTCCCTGTTTGTAGATGACATGATACAGAGAAAAACCTTAAGACTCTTATACAAGAACTAGAAAGAAATTATTTAGGTAGATAGTGAGGGTAAGAGAGTCCTCAGCAAGCCTTCCTTTTTAACAAAAAGCAGCTCCAAAATCATTATTTTTCTAACAAAGAGCAGCCTGTGAAATTGAGCTGCAGACAGAGATAAGAAAGCTGGAAGCTTACACCGGTGAATGCCGAAACCGTGCCACTAGGTGAAGGCTAGGTGGGGGCCAGGCATGTTCAACATGGAGGCTACATCTTCCCTTTTCTTTTTCAACCACGTGTACAGTAAAGGAACAGGCAACATGGCACTAGCCAAGTAGAGAACCCATCTGCATAATAAAAGATTAAGGTAGGGCAGCCAGCTTCTTCACTATGTAAATGGCACACCTGGTCAGATCAATCTTTTGGGCTCTATGTAAATCAGACACCACCTCCTTAAGCTTGTCTATAAAACCCCATGCATTTCACCACAGAACTAGAAGACCCACTCCAGAGCCCCTCTCTCTCTGCAGGAGAGAAAGGTTTTCTCTTTCTTTCACCTATTAAACCTCTGCTCTTTTTTGGGCAGTTTTTTGGGCTCTTTTTTGGGGTTGCAGTTTCACTCTTGTCACCCAGGCTGGGGTGCAGTGGCACGACCTCAGCTCACTGCAACCTCCGCCTCCCAGATTCAAGCAATTCTCCCGCCTCAGCCTCCGAAGTGGCTGGGATTACAGGTGCCCGCCACCAGGCCCAGCTAATTTTTTATATTTTTAGTAGAGACGGCGTTTCACCTTGATGGCCAGGCTGGTCTCAAGCTCCTGATCTCAGGTGATCCATTCGCCTCAGCCTCCAAAAGTGCTGGAATTACAGGCGTGAGCCACCATGCCCAGCAACCTCTGATCTTAATTTCACTCCTTGTGTGTCTGTGTCCTTGATTTCCTTGGTGTGAGGCAAAGAACCTCAAGTATTACCTTAGAGGAATGACACCACTTCAACTCTACCAGAAAACTCTTAGTACTGATAAACTAATTCAGCAAAGTTTCAGGTTACAAAATCAACACACAAAAATCGGTAGCACTTCTATACACAAACTAGGTGGAAAATAAATCAAGAAGGTAACACCATTTACAATACTTAGAATTAATTTAACCAAGAAGGTAAAAGACCTCTACAAAAAAAACTACACAACACTGATTAAAGAAATTGAAGAGTATCTAAACAAATGGAATGACATTCCATGCAAACGGATCAGAAGACTTAATATTGCTAAAACAACCATGCTACTCAAAGCAGTCTACAGACTCAATGCACTACCTATAAAATACCAATGACATTGTTCACAGAAATAGGAAAAGCAATCCTAAAACTTGTATGGAACAAAAAAGAGCCCTAACAGCCAAAGCAATCCTAAGCAAAATGAACAAAGCTAGAGCTATCAAACTACCAGGCTTCAAAATACACTACAAAGTTGTAGTAAACAAAACAGCATGGTACTGGTATAAAAACATACACATATACCAATGGAAGAGAATAGAGAACCCACAAATAATTCCCATAGCTGCAGCCAGCTGATTTTTGACAATTACACCAAGAACATGCATAGGGGAAAGGACAATCTCTTCAATAAATAGTGCTAGAAAAACTGGATCTCTATATGCATTAGAATTAAACTAGACCCCCACCTCTTACCCTATACAAAAACAACAACAAAAAAATGGATCAAAGAACTAAATTTAAGGCCCAAAACAATAAAACTACTAGAAGAAAACATACGAAAAAACTTCAGGAAGGGGTTTACAAAAAGATTTTATGAACTAGACCTCAAAAGCACAGGAAACAAAAGCAAAAATAAACAAATGGGATTATATAAAAATAAAAAGCTTCTGCACAGCAAAGGAAACAACGCAGTGAAAAGACAACCTACAGAAAGGGAGATTATATGGTTTGGCTGTGTTCCCATCCATATCTCATCTTGAATTACCACGTGTTGTGGGAGGGATCTGATGGGAAGTAATTGAATCATGGGGGCAGGTCTTTCCTGTGCTGTTCTCATGGCAGTGAATAAGTCTCACAAGATCTGATGGTTTTAAAAAGAGGAATTCCCCTACACAAGCTCTCCCTCTCTTTCCCCGCTGCCATCCATGTAACATGTGACTTTCTCCTTCTTGCCTTTTGCCATGATTCTGAGGCCTCCCCAGCCATGTGGAACTGTAAGTCCATTAAACCTCTTTTTCTCCCCAGTCTCGGATATGTCTTTATCAGCAGCATGAAAACATACTAATAGGAGAAAATATTGGTAAACTATTCATTTGATAGGGAATTAATATCCAGAATATATAAGGAACTAAAAAATTTCAACAGCAAAAAACCACAATCTGAATTAGAAAAGAATGAATGATCTGAACAGACATTTCCCAAAAGAAGACATACAGGCCGGACACAGTGGCTCATGCCTGTAATCCCAGCACTTTGGGAGGCCAAGGTGGGCGGATTACCTGAGGTCAGGAGTTTGAGACCAGCCTGGCCAACATGGTGAAACCCCGTCTCTACTAAAAATACAAAAATTAGCTGGGCATGGGAGCACACACCTGTAATCCCAGCTACTCGGGAGGCTGAGGCAGAAGAATTGCTTGAGCCCAGGATACAGAGGTTGCAGTGAGCCAAGATCATGCCACCACACTCTAGCCTGGCCAACAGAGCAAGACTCTGTCTCAAAAAAAAAAAAAAAAAGAAGACATACAAGTGACCAACAAAAGTGTGAAAAAAATGGTCAACATCACTAATCATCAGGGAAACACAAATAAAAACCACAACGAGATATCATCTCATCTCCAGATGTCTATTATCAAAAAGTCAAAAAATACTGGTGAGGATGCAGAGAAAAGGGAATTCTTATATGTTGTTGGTGGGAATGTAAATTAGTACAGCCCCTATGGAGAACAATATAGAAGTTCCTCAGAAAACTACAAATAGAACTATCATTTGTTCCAGCAATCCCACTATTGGGCATTTATCCAAAGGAAAGAAAATCAGTATATCAATGGGATACCTGCATTCTCATGTTTATTGCAGCACTATTCACAATAGCCAAGATGTGGAACCAACCTGGGTTTCCAACAAGAAAAAAATAGATAAACAAAATGTGATATATATACATAAGGGGATAATATTCAGTCATTAAAAAAGAATGAAATCCTGTCATTCATGGCAACATGGATGGAAGTGGAGGACATTTTGTTAAGTAAAATAAGAGAGGCCCAGAAAGTTACACACCTTGTGTTCTCATTCATAAGTGGAAGCTTAAAAAAAAACAAAACAGTTGATCTTATAGAAGTAAAATGTAGAGGAGAGGTACTAGAGGCTGGGAAGAGTGAGGGGAAAGGGAGGGATAAGAAGAGATTTATTAGAGGATTGAAAATTACAGCTTGATAAGACGAATAAGTTCTCATGTTCTATAATAATGTAGGATGACTATTGTTAACAATAATATATCACATAGTTTCAAATGGCTAGAAGGAGGATATTGAATGTTCACAACACAAATGATAATAAATGATAATAAATGTTTGAGATAATGGATATGCTAATTTCCCTGATTTGCTCACTATACAGTATATGTATTAAACCAGCACTATGTACCCCATAAATACATACAATTCTTCAGTGACAATAAAATAAATTTTAATAGAACCTTGAACAAAAAAATGTACTTACCATAGAAAAATTAAGACATTTTTCCACAATCAGTTTCAATATTAACTATTTACCAGATAAATTCATTTAGTTACCTAAAAATTCATTGTCTAAATAATGATTCCTGGAAATAGTAGTAATAGCAGTAGTGGGAACAAAGACATAAAAATAGTATCTCTTAAAAGGGAAATAGTAAAAATTGTAACCAAGGTTAACTCTCAAAAATAAATTTTTCTATATTCTTTACATGCAGTATCTCATTTATTACCCATAATAAACATATGAAGTAGCCATGATTATTATGCCAGTTTACAAATGAGAAACATAGGAATGTTAACTTGCTACTAAGTTGTAGAAATAAGCATATGTCCAGATTTTATGCTGTCCACCATTTTGATATGCTATCTACAATGCTTCTTTAAAGTAAGCTGTAACAAGTAAGCATTACTTGTTTCTATACAGAAAGTAATTGGTAACATAGTCACCTCTCTGTATCCATGGAGGATATGGAGGTCTCTTGTGGATTCCAATATCCATAAATATCATATCCCTTATGTAATATAAAATGGCATAGTATTCCAAGTAACCTATCCATATCCTCCCACATACTTAAAATCATCTCTAGATTATTACTGAATACAATGTAAATGTTATTGAATAGCTGTTATGCTGTATTGTTTAGAGACTAATGGCAAGAAAAAAAGTCTGTACATGTTCAGTACAGACACAACCATACTTTTTAAAAATATTTTTCATCTGTGGTTGGTTGACTCCATGAATGCAGAATCTATAGATACAGAGGATCGACTATAATTGCTCTGAAAAGTTTTCAAGCAAAAATTGTTTCTGCCACACTATACCAAGTGGAGTTATAATTCTTAAATTATATACTCTTTAAGTGTATCTATTCATATAAGATCACTTCTTGGTAAGGTAATACAGTGGTTTACTCTGCAAAAAGTGATAATTTACAAAACCTTATTACCTTATTACTTATACAAAATAAGTCTTCTGCCAATTCACTTGAGAAATCAATTTCACTTTTATTTCCAAAATTAGCAACAATAATGTATTAAAACCAAAAATAAATTTCAAATAATTATGAAATTATCATAGCATATTTCCATAATGTAAACAAGTAGAAATGTTACCTGTTGTGTATACTTCTGTATTTCATCCAGAACAAATTCTACTTCTTTTGAGGTTGTTAATGAAGCAAGATTTCCACTAAGATTATAGCAATAAAGTTTTGCATTGTCATAGTTTTCTCTACTGGAATTGACTCTAAGACAAGCATCCCCAATATGACTCCAACCTTCTCCACAAAGATGAGCTAGTAAGAAAAAAAATGTGTCTTATTGTTAGATTACCAAAAAGCAAATGTATTTTTCAATTATTTCAAAGTACTTCTGTATTTGTTTAAATTATTTTTGAAATAAAACATATTAAATATCTCAATATTTCAAATAAATTTTTTCTAATAGTTTGGCAGAGAATGAAAGCAGAACATCCCAATTTTTTCTTTAAATCTTAAACATGAGATAAATTATGGCTCTATGACACCTGTTAAATGTGTTGACTGCTAGGTTTTCTGTGTAAAGTCTGGTATATTGGCATATGGTATTTCAATAAGTAAAATCACTACTATATTTATGTCCCAAGGTCTAGTTTACATAAGACAAGATTACTTTAATAGAAAAACAACAAGCTTATAACAAAAGCAGTTTCAAAGTTACTCCTATAAGTGAAGCTAATTGACCTCTAAATCTAATTTCTATAGCTCAGGTATATAGTTGTGGTATAAGTTGGGTTCTTTGATTCTTTCATAAGTATGGGTAGAGAAGTCTCATTTCACTTATGATTAGTAAAGGAGCTATGATCTTTCCTTAGTGATGTTTATTTTTACACAATTATTCATGTCTTTCTAAAGATGAAACATACTGTTCAGTAATAGTGGTTTATCTATAGAATCCAAATTGAACTTGAAACACCGTTTTCCAAAACACAGGTTTATATAATAAATATATTAATAAGGCTAAACTTTAGTGTGCACTAATTAACAATAGTGTTTCATTAATATAGTGATCTATAAAGCTAGACTACATTTTAGTTTCTATATCATATGAAATGTATTAGCACCTCTAGCCCTGTAAGAAGGACCTTGGATATATTGCTGCAACTCTTATAAAATTATTCTAAAGAAGCTGTTCTCAAATTTTTGGTCTTTAAGTCTTAAAAATTATTGAGGGTCCCACAGGACTTCTCTTTATGCATGCTATATCTACTGATTTGGAGCATTTTAAAGTTAAAAATGCTAACTTTAACAAATACATGTATTTATTCATTTAAAATAATAATTTTAAACCCCACTATAAATCACTCTTCCAGCTGCTGAGATGTTTTTCCCCCTATGGTATACAAATAGGCCCAAAGGAAATGTATCCTCAAATTCCCTTCCCGAGGGAAAGTAGCTGACAATTCAAATCAGACCTCAGCATCAAAAAATAAAGAAGAATTAATGAACGAATAGGGGATGGATAGGCAGAGAGATCAGGGATAGCGCAGATAGAGCAATATGTTAATTGTAGAATCTAGAATGTAGGTATCGGGTGTCCTCTCCACAATTATTTCTGTTTTTTTAATATTTCTGTTTTAATATTTCATAACAAAATGTTGAAGGGGAACATTACAACTTAATAGCATATTTTATTTTTATTGTTTTATATTTTTGTAAATGTCTTTAATATTTGGCATTTGACAGCTATATTCTCATACCTTCTTCTACATTCAGTCTATTGGAATAGCATACATCAGATAGCCGTTATAAAACTCCATGGTAAACCCATAACAAATGGAGAATTTTAAAAGCAAATAATGTCTCAGTACTATTAGTCTTCACCAAATGGACCCACTCGAAAGCATCTTGGGGACTCCTGTTCATTCATGGTTGCTGCTCTAAGGATTAAATTGGGTACCATGAATAACTCACAGCAGTTGGAACATAGTAATCCCTCAATAAACTATAATTATCATTTAATAAGACTGTGTAGCATGTCCTGGTTTTCAGTTTCAAGCTATATGTGTTTCAATTTTCCCAGTCATTTTAAATCCAAAATACCAAAAAACTTCTCCTTACAATGCAAAACTTTTCTTAAATTATGGTTTTTCTCACCTTACTGAATCAA
The DNA here is from genome assembly GCF_028885625.2 of Pongo pygmaeus. Classification (NCBI taxonomy): domain Eukaryota; kingdom Metazoa; phylum Chordata; class Mammalia; order Primates; family Hominidae; genus Pongo; species Pongo pygmaeus. The sequence goes on along the minus strand of NC_072381.2, from coordinate 120,674,346 downwards.
GTAAGAATTTAGATTATTATTGCCTGTCTCCTCATTTATTTTTTAGTGAGAACAAAAATAGTTCATTGACAAATCATCCAAAAAAAACAAATGCATGGGCCTTTGTGGCTAAACTAAATTATACTACCAAACTGAATATTTTCATACTTCAGGCTTTTGTAGTATTGAGCATCAACTTAGCAGTGGGGTTAAAAAGAAGGCAATTAATTTATAATGAGTTTAGTGAGATAAATTCAAATTGCCAAGCTCATATGAGATCAATGTAAAAAAAATGCAATACACCAATTGTCATGGAATTGTACAACTGCTCTACAGACTGGGCCCTCTATTTAGAGCATTCACTTCCTTGAGATAAGCTGAATGGAAATCAAACGATATATAGCCAGTTGGCTGCTTAGTAAATATGAATTAAGAAAAGGGAATTTGTGCATAATATATTTCATTACATCTCCAAAATAATAGCCGGGTCAAGTGGAGCCTTTATAACAAAGCAACATTTTTTTCCTAGGGAATGAGTAAATGAGTACTACTAAAAGTAACTTTACTATCATTTTTCCAAACTTCCACTGGCAACTAATTTCCATTCTTATCAAAGTAATATTCCTTTAAATATATACATTCCTTCATTCGAATCTTATTTTGGTCCAAGATTAACCTTGTCATTTTAAGGAAACTTTGTAAATATTTTCATTGATCTACATTTTCATTTTATAGTTTAATTCTTAGAGATCAATACCACTTTCAACTTCTTAGTATCATCTCACTGTTGCTTCTTAAACCCTGCCTACTGCATTATTAATACTATCTTTCTCAAAATGAGCACACATGCACATCGCACTGTTTAAAAGCTTTAAGGGCCAGTATGTAAACAAAATTCAAAGTATGAATGACATTCCAGTGCCTCAATGGTGTGTTTGTTTGTTTGTTTTTGAGACAGAGTCTCACTCTGTCACCCAGGCTGGGGTGCAATGGCACGATCTCTGCTCCCTGCAACCTCCACCTCCTGGGTTCAAGTGATTCTCCTGCCTCAGCCTCCTGAGTAGCTGGAATTACAGGTGCCCACCACCACACCCAGCTAAATTTTGTATTTTTAGTAGAGACGGGGTTTCACCATGATGGCCAGGCTGGTCTTCAACTCCTGACCTCAAGTGATCCACCCACCTCAGCCTCCCAAAGTGCTAGAATTACAGGTGTGAGACACCGTACCTGGCCTCAATGGTATTTTTAAAGGCAGAATAATTTTGATTTTTATTACATTAACTTGTAAGAAAGATTCTCTTTCAGACAAATTCTGTGATGGAATTTTCCGATATGTTTTAGAATTAAATAGGCTCAGAAACTTTTCTTTAAAAAAAAAAAAAAAAAAAACCCTGGGATAAAGAGAGGCAAAATACTAAACAGAAATAAAACACCTAGTTAATAGCTACAACTCTGTCATTTACAAGCCACATAATTTTTAGCATATCACTTAACCAGCATGGATCTCAGTTGATCTGTATAACAAGCAGAACTGGTTAAATGCCTGTATTACCTTTCAATTTTCTAATTTTATCTTTTATATTTCAAAGGAAGAGTACTTAGCATCCACTAGCAATATTAACTGTGAAAAAGTGAAATTACTTTTAAAAATGAGCTTTGCTGTAGTTTGTAAAATTCGGATTCTCATAAAAGCAGATATTTATTATAAGAAATGTATTTATTATAAAATTATATTATATAGGATAATATATTATATAAAAATATAATTTATATTATATTATATATTATAAATGTAATATAATAATATATAAATTTATGGTTTAAATTTATTAAATATATAAATTATATATTTATATAGTTAAAATTACTAGATACATAATTTTAATATATTATATGTTACATATGATATAAGTAATATATTTATGTATTTATTGTTAATATATTATATATGTAATTTTTTAAAACCCTGGGATACAGAGAGGGAAAATACAAAATATACATTTTTAGGATATAGAGACGCAAAATATATAATATATAATAAATATGTTCTATATTATTATTGCCTTAAAATATTTTTTATAAATGTTATAATGTATAATGAAAATATGCACTGAGTTTGGAAAATAAAGGGCACTTAAATAAAATATGACAAAATGTTAGTATTTGTTAAATCTGAATATTAAGTCTGAGTGCTTATTATTTTCTAAATTTTTAAGATTTTTTTTCAATGAAAAGGTATCTAATCAGTTCAACAGTATCATAAATATATGAACACCTTAAAATAATTGGAAGCAAATATGTAATCAAAAAACTTTTCCTGTAGAAACAGTGCTATTAGTACTACAATATTATAGGTTGATATTTGTTATGACTTTAATTTTAGAAAATGTAGTGTCCTTACTAAATGTACTTTTCTATGTCAGTATTTATCTGTAGACCATAAACTCATTTACTAAATTTTGAAATCTTTACCTGGTAAAGCCTGGCATTCTTGCTGTCTCTGATCCCACTGGCAATTCAAGTTTAGTGAACAGCTTTTACAGCTGGTAAGTTTGTTACAAATCTGCTCATTTCTCACATGACATTTGGTGTAGTTCTTGACAGACTAGAAAATTAAAAGAGTGTGTTATTTTTCACCTTTGTACAGCAATGATTCTTAAACTTCAGTGTGTATTTAAATCCTCTGGTGAACTTTAAAATAAACATTTCTAACTCCAAATACAATTCAACTGAATCAGACTCTCTCTTATTTCATCAGTTTATTAAATTAAATTAAATTTGGCCTAAAGCTGCCTCTATAAGTGGTGAACTACAACCTAATCTAGGATTAAACAAACTGCAACCTAACTTACAAGCATATTCTTGTAACAGATAGTTGAGTCTCAGCCAATCACAGCAATAGAGGCATGTGTTTCAATGGACAAACTGCAAAATATTCAAATAAGGTATTATAAACACAATGGCATTAGGCAAAGCGAACTACACTGCCTTGTTCAAAGGTATTACAAATTAAAATGGCAATCATATCCACTCCCACTGGAAAACACAGATTGACCCCTTATAAAATGGTTACTGGAAGGCCTATGCCCCTAATAATAGAACCTCATGTATCTACTGCTTTTATAAACTCTGACATGACTTGATACTGCAAGGCTTTAATGCATTTTGCCAAAGTATATTTTCACCCGATAGAAGAAGCCACCACAAACTGATGACAACCAGACCTTTCATGGTCTACACCCTGGAGACTGGGTCTTTTCAAAAGAGACACCAGAGAAAGACTGCCCTTGAAGTCAGCTGCAAGGGACTACACGAAGTTCTTCTCTGAAGCAAAACTTCAGGGCCTTGAGCCTGAGCCTTGGATCCACATTTCTCAATTTAAGAGGACCCTTCCAGTCTCGGGACAGTACACCCACTGGAAACCTCAAGGCAAAATTGACCAGGGACCTTTCTCCTCAGAAACAAATGACATCCTAGACATGAACAGCTTTCCCAAGAAGACACATCAAGATTTCTTTCCTTAGTCACCATGAAACCATGGTCATTTTCCTCTTTTCTCTGTTTTTATTTTTTATGTATACCCAGGAAGATAACATGCTTATTATGATTTCATAATCAATAGCTTTTGCAGGGAACGTAACTGAATGTTGGATATGTTATGTTAAACCTAAATCCTTAAATGATCTTAGAGATTCTCTGCTTCACCTTCTAACAAATTTCTCTGATGTTCTAAGAGCAATATCTGATCCTCTGTATAGGGTTAGGCTTTTAGATTCACACATCAGGTTCTTTGTTTAAATCTAACAGTAGTCAAAACCTATAATGAGGGATTTGCAGTTACATTATGCCAGAAATTGAATAGGATAACCAAAAGAGATAATTCAACAGTTTGTAGAGAAATTTATCACACTAATCCCTTTAATTGTCAAGATCCTTCAACCATGCAATGATTTCATAATGGAGTCTTGAAGAAATATTACTAGTGCTTCTCTACTGTGGCCCCTAACACACAAAGCAAAGAACTGTCTGTCGTGCCTCTCCAGGGTATATTTTTATCTGTATAGGATTTAACAACCAACCATATATGTGAGCAACTCCATGTCTCAATAAGTGGAAAATGTCGAATAGGGATTTTAACAGTAATACTGTTAGAATTGTCATGATTATTTCCAATAACCAACTGGAAATTGAACATTGGTCTACACCTCTTAATTTAACTATAGAATAAAGAGGAGTTTGCCAGCAAGTCTAATTATCCCTAAACGGGCATCTTTTGGTAGAATGTTCCTTCCCTGGCTTGGCATAAATGTAAATGAGACTATGATTAGAAATCTGTCTCAAACATTAGCTACTATAGCAGAAATTGGCTACACTTGCCCATCAAACATCTTTAAATTCTCTTGCTAAAGTTGTTTTAGATAACACGATTGCTTTGGCCTATCCGTTGACTGAAGAGGGAAGAGTGTGTGCAACAGATGACACCTCCTATTGCCCTTGGAAAATTATGTCCAACATGATAGAAATTCAGTTTTAAGAAATCAACAAATGAGATAATTGATTAAAACAAGTAGATTCCTCTTCTGGCTTGTTGTTGGTATATTTGATTTTGACCAACTTGATTCACGGGAGCACCTATTAAGAAGTATACTTCAGTCTCTTAATATTACCCTCATGATAGTATTATAATAGTCTCCTTAGTAGGCCATATCCTCTCAAAAGTCTTTATTATTATTTTATTATTATTATTTTTTGAGACAGAGTCTTGCTCTGTCGCCCAGGCTGGAGTGCAGTGGTGCGATCTCGGCTTACTGCAAGCTCCACATCTCGAGTTCACGCCATTGTCCTGCCTCAGCCTCCTGAGTAGCTGGGACTACAGGCGCCCACCACCACACCCAGCTAATTTTTTGTATTTTTAGTAGAGATGGGGTTTCACTGTGTTAGCCAGGATGGTCTCGATCTCCTGACCTCGTGATCCACCTGCCTCAGCCTCCCAAAGTGCTGGGATTACAGGTGTAAGCCACCGTGCCCAGCCCCTCTCAAGTCTTAAATGTTCATATGCAGCCATCTGTTATACATCAGATGGTCTCACTATAGTTAAAATAATAAAAACACAAAGAGAATATTAAAAAATCATCCAACTGACTTGACATTGCAAATTGTGAATTCCATATTCAGACCAAACAAGTCCATTATGATAGTGACAGAAAGTAGTATTAGTGCCTAAGGTTTTTGGTCAATTTCTCAAAACTGACAGCTGGCCAAAAGGGGAGATTAAATTAAATTTGGCCTGATTTAGTATGTAAACAAACTGCAACCTAATTTATGAGTGTATTCTTATAACAGATAGCTTAGTCTCAGCTAATCACAGCAGCTGAGCTTCAGCCAAACACATGCTGCCAACTGATCAGACTATTTCCATACAAGGCAAATGCCTCATCACACCATGCCCAAATAGGGCAAATGGTGACCTGTAGCCAGTCAAGATGTTCCTAAATGTCACTTCCTTTTTCTGTCTAAAAATACTTCCTGCCCACATTGATAGCTGGAGGTGTCCGAAGCTCTTGGTTCAGAATGCTGCTCAATTCATGAAGCAGTCTTTGTTCAAATAAGCTCTGCTAAATTTATTTTGTCTTAAGTTTTTCTTTTAACAAGTTAAACTATTGTTCTTGGAATTGGAATGAATGTTTATTAAAAAATAAAGTGTGCAAATTACATAATTTGAAACAGGCACCATCTAATAAAAACTTTTTTCAGTGAATTAGAAAACAGCCTTCCAATTCAAGAACTAAAATCATGTACAAAGTCATTTCCATTAATGATGACATGAAATGGTTCTAGTCTTAATAAAAGTATCATGCAGACCCCTGGGAATGAGGCAGAAATGAAAAGTAGTAAAAGGTAAAGAGATGCTTTATCAAAATCCAATACAATATAAAAAGATAAATGACTGTCACAACAACTCAAACTAATTTTACTTCCATAGACACTAAATAATGGTTCTGGTTAATTGAGATTTCTTCTGTACATATCTGTCACATTTCCTCCATTGAGGCTTCAAAGAATCTGCAAAAGTTTTATTTTATTTCCAAATCTACGTAATGTAATCATATTTCAACTAATCCTGGCATTGAGAGATTAAAAGTTAATTTCCAAGAAAGAAAAAAAGTAGACAATATAGAAACTTTGATGATGGTTCCTTACATATACCCAGGTTCAGATAATTCACATATTATCAATACCTATGATAAAACCTAACTCATGAAAAATAGATATTAAAATTTTTGGCTCAACTTTTCCTGTGGCTCTACTTTATAAGAAAAGAAAATACAAAGATTTAATGCTAAACATTGAGCCCCCACCTCAATCTTTTTGTTTTGTTTTGACTATAGGTATAAACACCTCAGGCCTTCTCATGTAAGGGAGCTAAATATTTGTTTTCACTCAATAAAGTTAAGAGTTAAAATTAAGTTATAGCTATCCTATAGATAAAATTTATTGAAGCAATTTTTAACCACTTAGAGACTTTAAATTTCACTCACCAAGTATTTATTTATAAGCCACTTCCTTCATAAAATACATTGCCATCACCTCCATTCCAAAGTTGTTAATTTCTATTAGAGCATATTATACTTACTGTAAAGTAATAGATAAAAAGTACCCAGACATAATTTTTGTCTTTATTCATCCTAAAAAATTACAGAAGATACATTTTTGTAAATTTCAAATCACTTTATGACTTTTTCAACCACTCCATTTTCATTAGAAACATAAACTTTCTCATTGTTATTTGTTCTGATTCATAATTTTTTGTCTTCATATAGTATATAAATATTAGCATTATTCTATATAATCATTATAGTTCTAAACATTTGATAGCTAACAAAAATAATTAAATTTACCTGAAGTATCAGATAAATAAAATAACCTATAAAAATGACATGAGAATGGCTAAACATGTTGGAATAAGAAAAAGAATAATAGTTTTATGTCAATCTTTAGAATAACAATGGTAACAGAGTCTCCATCCAAAGAACTCTACTGCTCTTCATTAAGAAAAACATAGTATTTATTGATACTAAACAAGTACAAAAAATGAAAATATATTTCAATCACACATAGAGCCAAGTTAATCAACGGTAAAAGAAAGCTATTATTCTGAAACACAGCTGGCATTTTTGGCCTAATAAACCAGACACACTTATGAATAGTAACCACTACTCTACTGATCTTCACTCTAATATACTGAGATATAAATTTTAAATGAAAATATCTGAGAATAAAGCACATTGTTTGACCTATATGAAATAGGATATCAATGTATATAATCTAGACTGAAATCCCAAAGACCTCTCTTTGCCGTTAACATTTGGTTTAGCTTAATCACAAGACATTCTGATAAAACTGTCTAAAGGACACATTACATCAAATTCTAAATTACGAGTACCATCTGCTCTCTTACACTATCTCATCCAATGCTTTCCTTGTTAACACATCATCATCGAATAAAATATAAAGCAAAACACCACTTTATAAATACTTGATAGCAATTTACATAATACAATTTTTAAGATATGTCTGTTTTCACTCAGATATGTTGTATTTTCATATCTAAATGTCTGTCATGGACTGAAAGTTTGCATCTCCCAAAATTCATATTTTGAAACCCAATCCCACTGTGATGTTATTAGGAGGTGCAACTTTTGGGAGGTAATTTAATCATAATGGTGGAGTCCTCATATATGGGATTAACACCATTATAAGCGGTTGAAGACACAAGAGCTCCCCTTCTACCAGGGGAGGAAGCAGTGAAAAGACATCTTCTGTGAACCAGAAAGTAGGCCGTTACCAGATACCAAATCTACTAGCACCAAGATCTTGGACTTCCCAGCCTTCAGAACAGTAAAAGTATGGGAAAACGATAGACAAAACATAAAGTTGGATCAGGCAAAATTTATTGATATGGGCTCACTAAGCAGAAATTATACATTCAATGTTATAGGTTGGAGAGTCAGAAAGGGCTCTTTTTGTTAGTTGGCTAAAACATAGACCAAAAGGTGGCCCACAGTGAGTGACTTGGAAATGCTGGATCTGCCTTGGTTTAATATAGAAGACATTTAATGGCTTAGGGAGATTGGAATGTTAGAGTGGATTTGTCCTTTAAGATCTGCTCACCCTCACTGAGAGGGTCCAGAAGACACACCTTTCACCAGTATTGAAAGGAATAAACTTGGGAGGGGAGCACTGGCATCCTTGAAGAGCTCCATGATTGTTCTTTTCTGTATGCCCAGCCTTGCAGTGGGAAGTGCAGCCACTGAATTGGGAAACATAAATGCAACAGGAATAATTGGATCTAGGTTGGCAGGGGCCAGGTAGCAGCACTCAACTAACAAAGGTAAGGTGGGTGAGGTTACTATGATGAACAGCAGAGTTAAAGCAGCAATTGGAATAGTCTGACTTGCTTACATCTATGGCATTGGTGAGTTGAGCATGAGGTTGTTCCTAGGAGTAAAATATATAGAAATCCTACTAAATCCTAACTATGCTCTGGGGAAAGGGAAATAATCAGTATCAGTACTAGATGCTGGTTCTAAACTGACATTAATTCCAGGAGACCCAAAACATCACTGTGGGCCACCAGTCAGAGGCTTGTGACTGCCAGATGATCAATGGAATTCAGGTCCCTCTCACAGTGGGCCCACTGGGTCCCAAACCCATCCTGTGGCTATTTTCCCAGTTCCAGAATGCATAATTGGAATAGACATACTCAGCAGCTGAAAGAAAACTCACACTGGTTCCTTGACCTGTGGAGTGAGGACAATTATGGAGGGAAAAGCCAAGAAGAAGCCACTAAACAGCCTCTATGTAGAAAAATGGTAAGCCAAAAGCAATACTCCATTCCTGGAGGGATTGCAAAGATTAGTGCCACAATCAAGGACTTAAAGGATGCCGGGGTGGTAATTCCCACCATATTCCCATGGAATTTGCCTATTTAGTCTATGCAGAAGACAGACGGATTTTGGAGAATAACAGTGAATTACCATAAGCTTAACCGAGTGGTAATACCAATTATAATTGCCTTATCAGATGTGGTTTAATTGCTTGTGCAATTAACACATTCCCTTGCAACTGGCAAGCAGCTAAACATCTGGCAAATGCTTCTTTCTTGAAATTTGTTAGTAAAGATTACTAGAAGCAGTTCGTTTTCAGCTGGCAATGGTAGCAATACATCTTCACTGTTCTACCTCAGGAGTATACCAACTCTCCACTCCTATGTAATAATTTAGTTCTGAGGAATTTAACTGCCTTTTCATTCCACAAGACATCACACTGATCCATAATATTGATAACATCACACAGATTGGACCTAGTGAGCAAGATGTAGCAACTACTCTAGACTTACTGGCAAGATATTTGGTGTTAGAGGTTGGGAAATAAATTCATCTAAAATTCAGGGGCCTTCTAACTCAGTGAAATCTCTAGGGGTCTAGCAGTACGGGGCATGTGAAGATATCCCTTTCAAAGGTGAATGTTAAGTTGTTGCCTCTGGCCTCTCCTATAACCAAAAGAAAAAAGAGGGAGAATGTCTAATAGGCCTCTTTGGATTTTGGAGGTAACACATTCCTCATTGGGGTATGTTAGTTTGACCCATTTACCAAGTGATCTAAAAAGCTGCGAATTCCAAGTAGATCTCAGAATAAGAGAGGGCTCTGCAACAGGTCCAGGCTATTATACAAGCTCTGCCAGTTGGGCTACATGATCCTGCAGATGCAATGGTACATGAAATATCAGTGGCAGACAGGATGCTGTTTGGAGCCTTTGGCAGGCCCCTGTAGGCAAATAACAGTGCAGACCCTTAGGATTTTGTAGCAAAACATCACCATCCTCTGCAGATACTACTCTCCTTTAGCAGAAACAGCTCTTGGTCTGCTACTGGGCCTTAATAGAAACTGAATGTTTAACCATGGGCCACCAAATTATCATGTGATTTCAGCCCATCATGAACTGGGTGTTATCTGACCCACCAACCCATGAGGTTGGGTATGCACAGCAGCACTCTATCAATAAAAGTGGTATATACATGATCAGGCTCAAGGAGGCCCAGAAGGAGCAACTAAGTCACATGAAGAGGCCCAAATGCCCACAATCCCCACTTCTGCCATACTGCCTTCTCTCTCCCAGTCTGACCTATCGCTTCATGAGAAGTTCCCTAGATCACTTGACAGAGGAAGAGAAGACTGGTTTCATTTACAGATGGTTCTGCACAATATGCAGGTACCACCCAAAAAAGGACTGCTGAAGTTCTGCTACCCCTTCCTGGGACCTCCCTGAAGTACAGTAGTGAAAGGAAATCTTCCCAGTGGGCAAAATCAAGCAGTGCTACTCATTGTTCATTCTGTTTGGAAGAAGAAATGGCCAGATGTGCAATTATGTATGGATTCATGGGCTGTGGCCAATGGTTTGTCTGTATGGTCAGGAACTTGGAAGGAACATGAATGGAAAATTGGTGACAAAAAAAAATTTGTGGAAAAGGGATGTGGACAGATCTCACTGAATGACAAATCAGTGAAGATACTTGTATCCAGCATAAATGTTTACCAAAAGGTGACATCAGTAAAAGAGTATTTTAATAATCACATGTATAAGATGACCACTTCTGTGGATACCTTCTTCCCTAGCCACCTGTGTCATCACCCAACAGGCTCATGGACAAAGTGGCCATGGTGGCAGGGATGGAGATTATGCATGGGCTCAGCAAAATGGACTTCCATCCACCAAGGCCAACCTGGCTATGACCACTGCTGAGTACCCAATATGCCAGTAGCAGAAACCAACACTGAGCTCCTGATATGGTTCCATCCCCCTAGGTAATCAGCCAGCTACCTGGAGGCAGGTTGATACAGCTTCAATCAAGGAAAGGGAAGCATTTTGTTTTTGCTGAAACAGACGTTTATTCTGGCAATAGATTTGCCTTCCTTGCTCACAATGCTTCTGCCATAACTCCCATCAGTAAACTTACAGAATTCTTTCTCTACTAGCTTGGTATTCCACACAGCATTGCTTCTGACCAAGGAACTCACATCACAGCACATGGAGGACAGCAATGGGCCTATGCTCATTGGTCTTATCATGTTCCCTACAATTGTCAAGCAACTTGTTTCATAAAACAGTGGAATGGGCTTTTCACGATTCAGTTACAGTGCCAGCTACGTAGTAATACCTTGCAAGGCTGAGAGAAGGGTTCTCCAGAAAGCCACATAAGCTCTGGGTCAGCATCCAATATATGGTGCTTTTTCTCTCACAGCCAGCATATATGGGCCCAAGAATCAAGGGGTGGAAATGGGAGTGGTACTACTCACTATTTTCCCTAGTAATTCATCAGCAAAATGTTTCTTCCTACTCCTGTGACCTTATTCTTTGCTGACCTAGATGTCTTAATTCCAGAGGAAGGAATAATTTTTTCCAGAAAACACAACACTGATTCCATAGAATTGGAAATTAAGACTGCCACTTGGCCACTTTGGGTTCCTTACACCTCTAAATCATCAGTCAAAGAAGAGTTACTGTGCTGGTTGGGGTGACTGCTTCTAGTACAGGGAAACTGAACGGCTACTTCACACAGGAGGCTAGGAAGAATATGTCTAGAATACAGGAGATCCCTTATGGCATCTTTCAGTATTACCATACCCTACACCCTGTGTGTTGGGCCATTCTTGCATTGCTATAAAGGAATACTTGAAATCGGGTAATTCATAAAGAAACGAGGTTTAGTTGGCTCACAGTTCTGCAAGCTTTACAGGAAATGTGGCACCAGCATCTGCTCTGCTTCTGCAGAGGCCTCAGGGAACTTTTACTCATTGCAGAAGGCAAAGTGGCAGCAAGCATCTCACATGGCAGAATAGGAGCAAGAGTGAGAATGGAGGTGGAGGTGCCACATACTTTTAAACAACCAGATCTCAAGTGAACCCAGAGCGAGAGTTCACTTATCAACAAGCGGATGGCCCAAGCCATTCATGAGGGATCCACTCCTGTAATCCAAACACCTCCTACCAAGCCCCACCTCCAAGACTGGGGATTACATTTCAACAGAAATTTGGGCAGGGACAAATGTCCAAATTATATTACCCTGTGATTAAGATCAATGGAAAACTACAACAATCCAATTCAAGCAGGACTACTAATGAAGAATGACCCTTCAAGAATAAAGGTTTGAGTCACCCCAACAGATAAAAAACCACAAGCAGGTAAGGTGCTTGCTGAAGGTAAAGGAAATACAGAATGGTTAGGTGAGAATATACGTATAATCCAGTCTATCATTGATGGATATCTGGGTTGGTTCCAAGTCTTTGCTATTGTGAACAGTGCTGCAATAAACATACGTGTGCATTTGTCTTTATAGGAACATGATTTACAATCCTTTAGGTATATACCCAGTAATGGGATGGCTGGGTCAAATGGTATTTCTAGTTCTAGATCCTTGAGGAATTGCTGGGGCCTGTCATGGGGTGGGGACAGAGGAGAGGGATAGCATTAGGAGATATACCTAACGTAAATGACGAATTAATAGGTGCAGCACACCAACATGGCACATGTATACATATGTAACAAACCTGCACATTGTGCACATGTACCCTAGAACTTAAAGTATAATAAAAAAAGAATATACGTATAAATATTAGCTACAACCACATGATCAGTTACAGAAATAAGGACTGTATTTCCTCCTCATTTTGCTAAGAATACATCTGTGTGTGTGTGTGTGTGTGTTAATATCTTTGTTTTCTTTCCTCTCTTATTCCCTCATCATGTAACATAAGATGCTCATATCAGAATTTAAGTACTGTTGATTTTACATCATAGTATTTAAGTTACAGAATATCAAGGAGAGGAGTAAATATCACTCAAGGACTTTACCTCCTTTTCTGGGAAAGAGATTGATGTGTTTTCCAGTTGTACACAGGATACTTGTAACATGTTAGGTAGAATTATGACCTTGTTATTATCTTCATTTGAAAATTAAGTATGGTTTATGTAGATATGTATAGGTGACAAGTTGACAAGGGGTAGACTTGTGATGGTTAATTTTATGTGTCAACTTTTCCAAGACATGGGGTGGCCACATATTAAGCTAAGCATTATTTCTGGATATGCCTGTCGGGGGCGGTTCTGGATGAGACTGATTGGTAAACCAAGTAAAGTAAAATGTTCTCCCTATGGTGGGCATCATCCAATCCATTGAGGACCTGAAAGAACAACAAAGTAGAGGGAGAAAGAATTTCCTCTCTCTGCCTTTTCTTGCTCTTGGACTGAGACTTACACCATCTGCACTCCTGGTTCTCAAGCCTCCATACGTAGAGTAGAATTTACATCATCAGCTTTCCTGGGTCTTCAGTTTGCATATGGCAGATCCTGGGACTTTTCAGCCTTCATAACCACATGAGCCAATTTCTTATAATAAATCTCATTATATATATACATATATTTATATATTATATATAAACAAATATATATTATATTTATATATTTATATATATTTGTTTATATATTAATATGTAATATATAAACAAATATATAGATATATAAACAAATATATAATATATAAACAAATAAATTGTTTATATATTTACATATAATATATAAACAAATATATAATATACAAATATATAAACAAATAAACAAATATATAAACAAATATTTATATATAATATATAAACATATATTATATATTTATATATATAAACTGTGTATGTGTATATATATATATAGACAGATTCTGTTTCTCTGAAGAACTGTAATACAAGTCCCTGATTCCCATGTCTTATTTTATTTAACTCCGACTTCTACTAAAATAACTCCCATTAGATGAATATTAGTGGATATCTTCAAACGTAATTTAAATTTCCAAAGCATAACCATGTTATATTTATGTTAAAACTCAAATAAAATTGAAGTATATCTTGTTATTAAAACAACTTGTATCACTGGAAAGTATATAACAACAGAGTATGTATGAAAACAAAAGGGTTCAATCTAATGAATCAGTAACTGCAAATTTCCCTCAATTTTAAGTTCTGAATATTAGATTAAAATCATAAAACTTACATATTTTGAATTATTAATTAGTGAAGAATTTTTTTAATTATACAATCAAATTTTTTACTTAGTTTCAACTCCCTTTTCTTTGCCTTTTACCTCTGCCTGCTATCTTGAAAAACAAGTAGATACTTTCAGTAATAAAAATTCCAAAAAAGAAAAAATAATACATTATATTGAGTTGGAAATATGTATCCATGCTATTTATTTTTACTCAAGCTATAGGCCCATGAAAGAATCTTTGGGCTGGGTGCAGTGCCTCATGCCTGTAATCCCAGCACTTTGGGAGGCTGAGGTGGGCACATCACTTGAGGCCAGGAGTTCAAGACCAGCCTGGCCAACAGGGTGAAACCCTGTCTCTACTAAAATATAAAAATTAGCCAGGCATGGTGGTGCTTGCCTATAATCCCAGCTACTCAGGAGGCTGGCACAAGAATCACTTGAACCCAGGAGGTGGAGGTTGCAGTGAGCCGAGATCATGCCACTGCATTCCAGCCTGGGTGATAGAGTGAGACTCTGTCTCAAAAACACAAAACAAAACAAAAAAATATTTAATCCTACTAAATACTACTTTTTAAAATTTTTCCCTTCGATTTGTTGATATCTCCTACATAACACAGAATGTTTAGATGCTACCACTTAAAATCTTAATTTTTGCTGCTCTTAATCCATTTTCATCTACCATAAATATTTTATGTTTTTTTATTCTGCAATATATAGAACAGCCCTCCCACAACAAATAAACAAATAAACAAATAATTATAGGGCTTAAAATGTCAATAGTGCTAAAACTCTACTTTAGATGAAAAAGGACTTTAAAAAATTTTATAAAATTGTAGAATGTTTAGCAGCATCCCTTGCTTCTACCTATTAGATGCCAATAGCAGCTCCACATTTGTGACAACCAAAACGTCTCTGTGAAATGTCCCCTGTGAGACAAAATTGCCTCAACTTGAGAACCACTAATGTATAGACAGTTAAAAGAGAAACTACTACTACCAACAGCTCAGGTTAAACTTACACACAAAATGTGAAAACAAAGCACTAGACCACACGACCACTAATGCATGTCTGACAGGAATCCAATGGAAATTATTTCAATACCTACTTATGTAATCTTATTTTCATCAGCACAGAAGACAACATTTATAGTTATAGTCTTTTTTAATATCAGTTTTGAAAAAGTGTTCCCAGTCTCATCCATGAAAAGAAGTAAAGTTGATGGATCCAAAATGGAATCTAGACTGACAAATTTGAACAACAAACCAGTCTAACTTTACAATTTGCCAAGAAGTGAATGATTCCCTATATACTTTCAAAGTGTCTTAATGTGTAAAGTGTTTTTTTCCTACAGTGCTACTAAATGGTAAGCTAATGATCATAAAGCAGCAGTCTGTTATAACTACAGCACCATTTACCCATAAATACTAACCATACTGCAGTTACTATTTGCCGAAATGCATTTCTTGTCATCACACCATTGGCACCCATTTGTATTGGCAGTACAGCTGGCACAATCTGCATATCTGTAACATCTGTCATCAGAAGCAGCTATAATACAAATGGGAGACAACATATCAGCATGGAAAAGAAAATCTTACTCTTGTTAATTTACAATATCTATTTAAGAATCATTAAGAATCACTAAGACATTTTTTAACCAAAGAAATGACCTTCAATTTCAAAGTAAGTTTTCTAAAGATTAAGATAACTTTTGTAGTTCAATTGTGTTTACAGGATTTTCGAGACCTTTTATCCCCATTTTAATTATTCAATATACAAGGATCCTACAGCCATTTTAAATTCATACATTTTGGGCCAGGCGCGGTAGCTCATGCCTGCAATCCCAGAACTTTTAAAAGCCAAGGTAGGTAGATCACTTGAGGTCAGGAGTTCAAGACAAGCCTGGCCAACATCACGAAACCCATCTCTACTAAAAATACAAAAATTAGCCAGGCGTGGTGGCACATGCCTGTAATTCCAGCTACTCGGAAAGCTAAGGCAGCAGAATTGCTTGAACCCAGGAGACAGAGTTTGATCACACCACTGCACTCCAGCCTGGGTGACAGAGTGAGACTCTGTCTCAAAAAATAAACTAAAATAAATAAATTCACATATTTTAGAGAAGGTCAAAGGATTTACATATATTTTACTGAACAAAGTGTATTACTATACATACAAAAGAAAACATCATAACAAATACTGTTTATCATCCTTTCTAAAGATATAAAAGACATCTGAATTAATATAGATTAGTAAAATTTAAAAATACATTTATTAATTGTAACCTCAAAAATGTATAAAAACTCTCACCACTTAAAAAACCAAAGAATAGTTATCCAAATAATTAATTAGCTAACTGACTAATAATTGACTGGTAACTTTTCATAAGTCTTATTTATTTATTCACCATTTTACAAGAAATATAAAACCAGATCATTAGTCATGAAATGCTATAGCATTTTTTTACTTTATGGTGTGGTTTGGCAATAATTCAGGAAGAAAAAAAAAATACCACATGGAAAATAAATTATTTCATTTTATTTCTTTGAATCTAACAGCATTTCTTAGAAATGATGTATTGGAAAGCATTTTAAACTTATATTAGAAAATAATTCATATATATGACCATGTTATATATAAAATATTGATATGTATACTATATATACAGATTTCAAAAATGAAGCTAAAAATAACAATAAAGGTATTAAATTATTAATCACTAGGTTCAAACATTAGAATTCCTAATTATGGTAATACAAATTTTTCATTTCTGTAGCTACTAAAGTAACTCTTATAAGCAGAAGATATTTCTATTTCTGTAGAAGAGAAATTTTGCTGCCAGAAAGACGAAAAGAAAAAGAAATTTACCTGTTTTAGGAGGGCACTTTGCTCTAAGAATATTATTAGTATTCCCAGATTCCCAAGATTCACAGTGATTTTTATTCCAAACACATTTTATCCCGGGACCAGCATTTTTACAAAGTTCTTCATCTCTAAAAGCCTTGCAATTTGGAGGCTTGTATACAAGGATATCATTAAGGAGTACACTAGAAAATCCCCCAAATATATACATGGACCTATTAAAAACAAAACAAGAATCTTAAAGAAACGCTATTAAAAGTCTCTATCTAATGATTTAGTTATAAAAATAAGCATAGATTTAAATACACATTTTATACTATTTTTAAGTACTTGTTAGTACTGTTGTTTAAAATCATATTTCTAGCATATGATATGATATAAAAACACCAGAGGAACTACTATATAATTTCTTGAAGACTTTCCAGAGAAAATAATGAAATATTCTATAAATATTAATATATTAAGAAAACACTAAGTCTTCAAAACATGTTTTATTTTTAATACAAGAAAGGAAAAGAAACAATGATTATATACAACATTCCTTTGTCAGAAAAATAAGTATTGTTTTTAATAATGTAGTAAACAATGTTTTAAAAAAATAGATAATAGCTATACATGGACAAGACACACTTTAGAACTGCTATCTAGAATTATAACTTTTCAATATAGACACAGAATTTTGAAATTAGATACCGAGTTCTTCTTACGGTGTTTCATTCTTTTAAAATAAGAAAACTAAGAGTAAAATAATCAAAAAGATTTTTCAAATTTCAGTCTGGAAAGAGAAGCCTAGACAATACTAAATTAATACTAAGCAGTGCCAAAAAAGGTTGAGATGCCCTTAAAACAGCGTATTTTTCATGTCAAAAATATTATTAACATAATAAATTGAATCAGTCAAAAAAGTCTTCAAGAATGTCTTTTATTATTTAAAAAAGTAAAATAAAAATCAACCAGAGAACCCTAAAGGTTTTATGTTTCACAGCTTTCATTTATTACTGTTTGGACAGCCAATTGACATCAGTTACACAGTTTCATTGTGGTTAAGTCATTTAGTGGCAATAGTGAAGAATTTTTACATATTTAGGATAAGGTGGTAATAAAATGGGCTTATAAAAAGGTCATTCTGATTTACAAATGTTAAGCTACTAAATGAGCTAGCAGATTGTTTACTGTCACTGGATTCCAAATTACCAAATTTTTGCCATAGAAATACAAAAATTATATTAACTTAAATGGGGAAGGCAATGTAATGACCATTGAGTCCAATTTCTCAATGGATATAAGGATTTTAAGGTCCAGAGAAGTTAAGAGACTTGTCAAAAATCACACATTTAGTAAATGACAGAACTAAAATGAGAATCTAATTCTTCTCACTTTCCTTGTTCTCCTTGATAGAAATATGGGGCTAGCCTATCATTTCAGTTCCATCTTTTTAAAAGAAGAGTCATTCCTTATCTGATCTCTGGAAAAAGAAAAGAAGGCAGGATGACATAAAAGGGTATCTGATGTCTTATCTCAGCACCTTTCCTTTACCTACTCCCATGTCCCTTAAATATATTAAACAAGAAAGGAAAAAAAGATACGACTGACAAATCAAAATGTATTCTGTGGTAGAGAAGAGATGCATAAAATCCAATACCATTAAGTACCAATGATAATTTTCAAAAAGAATACCAGAATATGAGGATAGTATGACTGATATAAGTGACCCTCTAAAAATTGGAAATGTGCTTCTTTTACCCATTAATGACTACTGCAGAGTGTCCAAATCTGTTGACATCTCTATGAAGATTTGGTTTTGGTAGTATTTTCCATTCATCACAAGCTAGAAAAAAGAAAACAGAAAAACAAAAAATGAAATAAAAGAATAAACTAAGACAAACAATATAAAAACATCATTGGCCGAATTAAAGATGTACTATGCACAAGCAGGAAGCAAAAAAAAATTCTCATTAATTTTCCATGACCTACAATTTAGTATAATTACTCAACTAACATTATTCATTAAATAAAAATAACTCTTGCCTAGAATTCTCACAAATAATTTTAAGCATATGAGAACAAGAAAATGAAAAGAATGAACTTAGAGGTATTTTATATTGGAAGAAAATTTTGAAGACATATATTTATTAAATATTCCAGGTAAAACTTATGAATGTCAGTATAGGGCACACCTATTTGAAAGTTATATACTAAATCAAATATGACATGTACGTATACAAAAGTCAATGGCATATACAATGTTCACTGAAAGAATACCTAAAAATATAATCATCAGGATAAAACATTTAAATCACTTTAATGATTTGAATTCTCAAAAGAAAAGCTTTTTTATGTAGAAGCGAATTATTTTAACTGCAAAACTTCTAGATAAAAAAATGAAAATCATAAATAATCTATGAACTATATAAAAACTATGGAAAGTGGTTAAGAAAAATGTGTATTATTTCAATATAAACTCAGAACTGACATATATACTAACGTAAATTTGAGATTTAAAATAATTCATCATTCAGTGACTAGGAACATTCTCAATACAGTGTTTTAGATTTCAACTTCTTAGAAATGTCATATTTATAAAGGCATGCCTTGGTATTTCATAAAAGCATATAGATATAACAAGATTTTTTAAAACAAATTAATTTTGTTTAGGTAAAAGCCTTTATGGAACAAGAAAATCATTTTAAGTACAGTTAGTTGTAAAAGTTAAAGTAATGAATTACTTGTTTTCTTATTTAAGTAATTACATCTATAACAATAATAAAATAAATTTGGTTTCAACTCAATATTTTATTAATGAACATCAAAAAATTATAAAAACCAAAACTGTAAGTTTAGAAAATGATGCTGAACACCAACATGGCACATGTATACATATGTAACAAACATGCACGTTGTGCACATGAACCCTAGAACTTAAAGTATAATTAAAAAAAAAAAGGAAGAAAATGATGCTGAAAGACTGAGAACAATAAAATACATGTTGACTTGTACATGCTAAGGTATAATCCAGGAAACACAAATCTCCCCCGAAAAAGTGTATTCATTTAGTTTGTATAATCTGTCTTTTTAGTCCACATGGTATATTTGCCTATTAAATATTCTCAAAGAGAGAGTGTAAAAGTACAGAAATCTAACCTAACTTTATTTAACACAGTGTTTTCCCAATGTTTTGTCCAAAGAAGCACTTTTCACATAATGCCTATTAAGATCCTCATGAGTCAATGCTCTGAAGATCACATTTTAGAAAATATTATCATAGAGGCCTATGATAAAGATTAAGATGGCCAATTTTACATGTTAGAGTTACTTTAATAAATGTACATTATATGTTTGTAGCACTATTAGGTTGGTGCAAAATAAATTATACAAAGTATAAATTGTATACTTTTATAAATTAAGTATACATAAAAGTTCCAAAGTGTTTTCATCGCATATCTTAAAATGGTCTTTATAAGAATCCAGTGAAATTGATTGAGCAGGTATTACCCTATGTTAGAAATGAAGAATCAGACCTATGCAAAGGTGAATAACTTCTTTGAGGTCCATTTGATTAACGGATCATATAGTAATTCTGGGTTCAACTTTTTAAGAAACTGCCATTCTGTTTTCCATAGCAGCTGGACAATTTTACATTTTTACCAGTAATGCAAAAGGGTTCATATGTCTCCACATCCTGGTCAACCCTTGTTATCTTCTGTTTTTTTAATCATAGCCATCCTAATGAGTATGAATTAGTATATCATTGTGGTTTTGACTTGCATTCCCTAATGATTAGTGATGTTGAGCATCTTTTCATGTGCTTATTGGACATTTGTATATCTTTGGAGAAATGTCAATTCAACAGCTCATTTAAATTTATAGATACAAGTGGTACTGTGTGCTCACTGTAACCATGTTAGAGTTTTCCATGTTATGAGTATACAAAATATTTACCCATTAAGTCATTAATAATTAGCCTTTTTTTAGATTTTTTCCTATTGCAAGTCATGTTGGTATATTCACTGTTATATGTATCTTGTGCATATTTTGAATGTTTCTCTAGATTTCCAAGAGGTATAAGAAAAGACATAACTTCGATTTTACTAGATTTTCCCAATTTGCTCCCCATAGTAGTTGTGTTGACTCACATTAGCAGTGTACAACAGTTCCTCTTGTTTTATATTCTCTACAACATGTAGTTCTGTCAGACTTTAAATTTTTACCAATCTGATGAATGGCTTGATTTTACATTTTTCCAGTTACTGGTGAGTCAACTTATTTTCACATATATAGGTTATTTGTTTTAGTCTTCTATGAAATCACTGTTTAAGCCTTGCTCATTTTTCTATTTGCTTTTTGTCTTTTTCTTAATAATTCAAATAATTATTGATTAAATACTCTGGATACTAATCCTTTGCTGGCTATATGTATTACCATATATTCTTCCATGCTACAGCATCTTTTTTTCACTTAGTTTATGAAATCTTGTTTTACAGAAAGTTGGTCTTATCTTTAAGTCACCTTATGATCTGTGCTTGTTTATTCAGTAAACAGATTTTAAAACTAATCTTTAATTTTCTAGTAAAGGTTTTTCAGTTGGCTTTTACTATTTTGGTCTTCAATCTTTTTGGAACTTATTTTTGTATATCTGGTAAGCATCAAACTTAATTTTTCCCATATATCATATTTTCCAGATAGTTCCAAGTATATGTCAATGCACTAATTTTCCCAATTTTTGAACATTTATCCTTGAACCACTAACTTGTCCATCATTTATGTACTGTTATAGTTTGCTTTTATTTTATCATTTTTAAATATATACATGTGTGAAGCTCAAAAGTCCAACATTTCTACAAGGTATATCAAAAAAAAAAAATCCACTGCCCCCTATCTTCCCAAAGCATATTCCAGAATCACGGAGGCAAGCACTTTTAATTCTAAACAGCTATAAAGAGTTTTTGTTTTTGTTTTTTGTATTTTCATCTGTCCTAAACAGCATGCCTAGTTCCCAGTTTCAGATAATATGCCTGACTTCCTTCTTCAGACGGTGAAAATTAAGCTCTTACACAGACTTACACACATATACTTCCTCTCCCTCCATTCTCTATACATTTATATTATAATTTTGTTTAGAGCAATATTCAGTTTCTTATTTGTTTTTTAGAGATGGGGAATTGCTATATTGCCTAGACTGGACTAAATTAATTCCTGGGCTCAAGCAATCCTCCTGCCTCAGCCTCCAGAGTTTCTGGAATTATAGGTGCACACCACCACACTCAGCTAATGTTCAGTTTTTATTATCTGTGATAGTATATATCTGTGATATTATTCACAGATAAGCCAGGTAGCATACTACATTTTTATTCTTAAATAACTTACTTTCTCCACAAATTATATTTTCACTTTTTTGCTTAATTTTCTGTATATCTACCACTATTTCTCCCCCAACCCTTTGCCAGATGTGTACATTTCTTCTCAATATCTTCTAATACATCAAGTTATCTGGCAATTTCATTTATTTTGTAAAGACATCCCTCCTGAAACTCCATCTTTCTTCTCCAATCTGAACTTACTGCTCTCTAGGCCCATTACATCATCATAAGGATTCCCTCCATATTTCTCCTCTGTTATATATTCCATTTCTTAGATTTCATCTGTTTATTTAATCTCACATTTCAATAGGAGATATAATCCTGAAGTTTCTAAATAAAGTGTACATTGGAGGCATATTTTTGAGAATCTGCAATTCTAAAAAATAATTTTATTTCACTCTAACACTTTTAGTATGATTTGATTGGTGTTAGAATTCTAACATGGAAAACATTTTCAGATATTGAAGGTACTAGTCCACTCTCTTGGCTTCTCGTATTGCTTTTGTAAGGCACGATGCTATCGAGTCTCATGATTTATTTGTCCTATTTATTTTCTCTCTATATAAGTTTTTAGGTTCTTTTTGTCTTTTTGTAATGAGCTTTGCTGTGAGTCTTTTGTATTCATTTTTCTGGGGCTCAGTAGGCTCTTTTAGTCTTAAAATTTGTGTACTTCAATCCCAAACATATTTTTTGAATTACTCACTTGATAATTTCCTTCCTGTCTAAAATGTTATGTTCTTTGCTTTTTGAATTCTATTACTGAGACACAAAGTTTTCTGGAATAGTCATCTTAAATTTCTCATTTTTTACCCTATTTTCCACTTGTCCATTATTCATAATACTTTATGGAGATTCTTCACTTTATCATCAGATCATTGATTTGTTTTCCTAATTTTAATTTCCAAGAGCCCATTTTTTTCTTTTCTGAATTAACTATTTTTATTAAAATCTCACATTTTGCTTCACAAATGTAACATCTTCTATCCATAAAGATTTAACTTATAATCTCCTCTGTGGATTATCTCTATTTCCTCTAATTTCTTATTTTTTCCTACTCGTTTGACATTTTGGTCAAATTTAGTAACTTTTTGTAATTGTCAAAATAATAACTGGCTGAAAATTTAAGAGTGAGGCACCACAAGAGTCGTTAGGAATTTAGTGCTTAAGAAGGACATGTTGACCTCTGGGATTCTGATCAGGTAGAACCATTTCAGTTACAGACCTCCAAATGTCAGTATTTCTATATGCTTTCTCTTAGGCTGGTCAGATTCCTTCAGATAATTTTCCAGTCTCCTTCCTGGAAACCATAAATCGGAATAACAGCATTTTAGGAAGACCCTAAGTGGATGAAAGTAGCTAGAGGGTTTCACTCTTAAGTATGTATACTTTCATTTAATCCCACTGTTTACAAAATATTCCTTATGCTCTCAGTCATGTTCTGGTTTTCTTTTGTTTTGTTTTTAAAGTACACAAGTCCTACAGAAGAGAAACATTACAGCACAGTAATAGTAATGTAATTATACATGAAGGCAATTAATTTAGACAAATAATAATAAAACATAATTCTACTTCTAGAAGTTATTTGCCTTTCAATACATGTAGTGGTAAGAAGTGACAGCTTTATTACTATCTCCAAGACATCATCTTCAATTATACTAAAAGTTTAAAAAAGAATTACATACAATATTTTTGATAGACATTTGTGCTGTTCAACAAAATATTTCAGTTCCTTTCCTTCTGGCACAAAATTATACTCTTACAATCCCTAGAAGTTGAATGTATCAATTTAATGCAAGCTACTGGAATACCTGTGGTTCTGGTTGGAGGCATTTGATTAGCAATGAAAGCCTATGTCTTCTGTCAGCCTGGGTCCCTAAATAATGACCAAAAAAAAATCGGAGGGGTGTTCCAAGATGGCCGAATAGGAACAGCTCCAGTCTGCAGCTCCCAGTGTGATCGATGCAGAAGATGGGTGATTTCTGCATTTCCAGCTGAGGTACCTGGTTCATCTCACTGGGACTAGTTGGACATTGGGTGCAGCCCACAGTGGGTGAGCCGAAGCAGGGCGGGGCATCACCTCACCCGGGAAGCACAAGGGGTTGGGGGATTTCCCTTTCCTAGCCAAGGGAAGCTGTGACAGACCACCTGTAAAAACGGGACGCTCCTGCCCAAATACTGCGCTTTTCCCAAGGTTTTAGCAATCGGCAGACAAGGAGATTCTCTCCAGTGCCTGGCTCGGCAGGCACCACACCCATAGAGCCTTGCTCACTGCTAGCATGGCAGTCTGAGATCGAACTGCGAGGCGGCAGCCTGGCTGGGGGAGGGGCATCCGCCATTGCTGAGGCTTGACTAGGTAAACAAAGTGGCCAGGAAGCTTGAAGTGGACGGAGCCCATCACAGCTCACCAAGGCCTACTGTCTCTAGACTCCACCTCTGTGGCAAGGGCATAGCTGAACAAAAGGCAGCAGACAACTTCTGCAGACTAAAAGTCCCTGTCTGACAGCTCTGAAGAGGGCAGTGGCTCTCCCAGCATGGCGTTTGAGCTCTGGGAACAAACAGACTGCCTCCTCAAGTGGGTCCCTGACCCCCGTGTAGCCTAACTGGGAGACACCTCCCAGTAGGGGCCGACTGACACCTCATATAGGTGGCTGCCCCTCTGGGATGAAGCTTCCAGAGGGAGGATCAGGCAGTAATATTTGCTGTTCTGCAGCCTCCGCTGGTGATACCCAGGCAAACAGGGTCTGGAGTGAACCTCCAGCAAACTCCAACAGACTTGCAGCTGAGGGACCTGACTATTAGAAGGAAAACTAACAAACAGAAAGGAATAGCAGCAACATCAACAAAAGGTCATCTAGACCAAAACCCCATCTGTAGGTCACCAAAATCAAAGACCAAAGGTAGATAAAACCACAAAGATGGGGAGAAACCAGAGCAGAAAAGGTGAAAATTCTAGAAATCAGAGTGCCTCTTCTCCTCCAAAGGATCGCAGCTACTTGCCAGCAATGGAACAAAGCTGGATGGAGAATGACTTTGACAAGTTAACAGAAGTAGGCTTCAGAAGGTAGGTAATAACAAACTTCTCCGAGCTAAAGGACGATGTTCGAACCCATCACAAGGAAGCTAAAAACCTTGAAAAAAGATTAGATGAATGGCTAACTAGGATAAACAGTGTAGAGAAGACCTTAAATGACCTGATGGAGCTGAAAACCGTGACAGGAGAACTTCATGATGCATGCACAAGCTTCAACAGCTGATTCAATCAAGTAGAAGAAAGGGTATCAGTGATTGAAGATCAAATTAATGAAATAAAGTGAGAAGACAAAGTCAGAGAAAAAACAGACTAAAAAGAAACAAACAAAGCCTCCAAGAAATATGGGGACTATGTGAAAAGACCAAATCTACATTTGATTGATTGGTGTACCTGAAAGTGATAGGGAGAATGGAACCAAGTTGGAAAACACTCTTCAGGATATTATCCAGCAGAACTTCCCCAACCTAGCAAGGCAGGCCAACATTCAGATTCAGGAAATACAGAGAACACCACAAAGATACTCCCCAAGAAGAGCAACCCCAAGACACATAACTGTCGGATTCATCAAGGTTGAAATGACAGAAAAAGTGTTAAGGGCAGCCAGAGAGAAAGGTCGGGTTACCCACAAAGGGAAGCACATCAGACTAACAGCAGATCTCTTGGCAGAAACCCAACAAGCCAGAAGAGAGTAGGGGCCAAAATTCAACATTCTTAAAGAAAAAAATTTTCAACCCAGAATTTCATATCCAGCCAAACTAACCTTCATAAGTCAAGGAGAAATAAAATCCTTTACAGACAACCAAATGCTGAGAGATTTGTCACCATCAGGCCTGCCTTACAAGAGCTCCTGAAGGAAGCAATAAACATGGAAAGAAATAACCAGTACTAGCCACTGCAAAAACATGCCAAATTATGAAGACCATAGATGCTACAAAGAAACTGCATCAATTAACAGGCAAAATAACCAGCGAACATCATAATGACAGGATCAAATTCACACATAACAATATTAACCTTAAATGGAAACGGGCTAAATTCCCCAATTAAAAGACAAAGTCAAGACCCATCAGTGTGCTGTATTCAGGAGACCCATCTCACATGCAAAGACGCACATAGGCTCAAAATAAAGGGATGGAGGAAGATCTACCAAGCAAATGGAAAGCAAAAAAAAGCAGGGGTTGCAATCCTAGTCTCTGATAAAACAGACTTTAAACCAACAAAGATCAAAAGAGACAAAGAAGGCCAATACATAATGGTAAAGGGATCAATTCAACAAGAAGAGCTAACTATGATAAATATATAGGCACCCAATACAGGAGCACCCAGATTGATAAAGCAAGCCCTTAGAGACCTACAAAGAGACTTAGACTCCCACACAATAATCATGGGAGACTTTAACACCCCACTGTCAATATTAGAGAGATCATTGAGACAGGTTAACAAGGATATCCAGGACTTGAACTCAGCTCTGCAACAAGCAAACCTAAAAGACATCCACAGAACTCTCCACCCCAAATTAACAGAATATACTCTTCTCAGCACCACATCGCACTTATTCTAAAGTTGACCACATAATTAGAAATAAAGCACTACTCAGCAAATGTAAAAGAACAGAAATCACAAAAAACTGTCTCTCAGAACACAATGCAATCAAATTAGAACTCAGGATTAAGAAACTCACTCAAAACCGCTCAACTACATGGAAACTGAACTTGCTCCTGAATGACTACTGGGTAAATAACTAAATGAAGGCAGAAAGATGTTCTTTGAAACCAATGAGAACAAAGACACAATATACCAGAATCTCTGGGACACATTTAAAGCAGTGTGTAGATGAAATTTATAGCACTAAATGCCCACAAGAGAAGGCAGGAAAGATCTAAAATCGACACCCAACATCACAAATAAGAGAACTAGAGAAGCAAGAGCAAACACATTCAAAACCTAGCAGAAGGCAAGAAATAACTAAGATCAGAGCAGAAGTGAAAGAGATAGAGACAAAAAAAACCCTTCAAAAACTCAATGAATCCCAGAGCTGGTTTTTTGAAAAGATTAACAAAATTGATAGACCGCTAGCAAGACTAATAAAGAAGAAAAGAGAGAAGAATCATATGGATGCAATAAAAATGATAAAGGTGATATCACCACCGATCTCAAAGAAATACAAACTACCATCAGAGAATACTACAAACACCTCTACGCAAATAAACTAGAAAATCTAAAAGAAATGGATAAATTCCTGGACACATACACTCTCCCAAGACTAAACCAGGAAGAAGTTGAATCTCTGAATAGACCAATAACAGGCTCTGAAATTGAGGCAATAATTAATAGCCTACCAACCAAAAAAAGTCCAGGACCAGATGGATTCACAGCTGAATTCTACCAGAGGTACAAAGAGGAGCTGGTACCCTTCCTTCTGAAACTATTCCAATCAATAGAAAAAGAGGGAATCCTCCCTAACTCCTTTTATGAGGCCAGCATCATCCTGATACCAAAGCCTGGTAGAGACACAACAAAAAAAGAGCATTTTAGACCAATATCCCTGATGAACATGGATGTGAAAATCCTCAATAAAATACTGGCAAACCAAACCCATCAGCACATCAAAAAGCTTATCCACCACGATCAAGTCAGCTTTATCCCTGGGATGCAAGGCTGGTTCAACATGTGCAAATCAATAAATGTAATCCATCATATAAACAGAACCAATGACAAAAACCACATGATTATCTCAATAGATGCAGAAAAGGCCTTCGACAAAATTCAACAGCCCTTCAGGCTAAAAACTCTCAATAAATTAGGTATTGATGGAAGGTATCTCAAAATAATAAGAGCTATTTATGAAAAACCCACAGCCAGTATCGTATTGAATGGGCAAAGCCTGGAAGCATTCCCTTCGAAAACTGGCACAAGACAGGGATGCCCTCTCTCACCACTCCTCTTCAACATTGTGCTGGAAGTTCTGGCCAGGGCAATCAAGCAAGAGAAGAAAGAAATGGTATTCAATTAGGAAAAGAGGAAGTCAAATTGTCCCTGTTTGCAGATGACATGATTGTATATTTAGAAATCCCCATCATCTCAGCCCAAAATCTCCTTAAGCTGATAAGCAACTTTAGCAAAGTCTCAGGATACAAAATCAATGTGCAAAAATCACAAACATTCCTATACACCATTAACAGACAAACAGAGAGTCAAATTATGAGTGAACTCCCATTCACAATTGCCACAAAGAGAATAAAATACCTAGGAAGCCAACTTACAAGGGATGTGAAGGGCCTCTTCAAGGAGAACTACAAACCACTGCTCAACGAAATAAAAGAGGACACAAACAAATGGAAGAATATTCCACGTTCATGGATAGGAATAATCAATATCATGAAAATGGCCATATTGCCCAAGGTAATTTATAGATTCAATGCCATCCCCATCAAGCTACCAATGACTGTCTTCACAGAATTGGAAAAAACTACTTTAAAGTTCATATGGAACCAAAAAAGAGTCCGCATTGCCAAGACAATCCTAAGCCAAAAGAACAAAGCTGGAGGATCATGCCATCTGACTTCAAACTATACTACAAGGCTACAGTAACCAAAACAGCATGGTACTGGTACCAAAACAGAGATATAGACCAAGGAACAGAACAGAGCCCTCAGAAATAATACCACACATCTACAAACATCTGATCTTTGACAAACCTGACAAAAACAAGAAATGGGGAAAGGATTCCCTATTTAATAAATGGTGCTGGGAAAACTGGCTAGCCACATGTAGAAAACTGAAACTGGATCCCTTCCTTACAGCTATACAAAAATTAATTCAAGATGGATTAAAGATTTAAATGTTAGACCTAAAACCATAAAAACACTAGAAGAAAACCTAGGCAATACCATTCAGGACATAGACATGGGCAAGGACTTCATGACTACAACACCAAAGCAATGGCAACAAAAGCCAAAATAGACAAACAGAATCTAATTAAACTAAAGAGCTTCTGCACAGCAAAAGAAACTACCATCAGAGTGAACAGGCAATCTACAGAATGGGAGAAAATTTTTGCAATCTACCCATCTGACAAAGGGCTAATATCCAGAACCTAAAAAGAACTCAAACAAATTTACAAGAAAAAAAACAAACAACCCCATCAAAAAGTGGGCAAAGGATATGAACAGACACTTATCAAAAGAAGACATTTATGCAGCCAACAGACACATGAAAAATGCTCATCATCACTGGTCATCAGAGAAATGCAAATCAAAACCACAATGAGATACCATCTCACACCAGTTAGAATGGCGATCATTAAAAAGTCAGGAAACAACAGATGTTGGAGAGGATGCGGAGAAATAGGAACGCTTTTACACTGTTGGTGGGAGCGTAAATTAGTTCAACCATTGTGGAAGACAGTGTGGCGATTCCTCAAGGATTTAGAACTAGAATTACCATTTGACCCATCAATCCCATTACTGGGTATATACCCAAAGGATTATAAATCATGCTACTATAAAGGCACATGCACACGTATGTTTACTGCAGCACTATTCACAATAGCAAAGACTTGGAACCAACCCATATGTCCATCAATGATAGACTGGATTAAGAAAATGTGGCACATATGCACCATGGAATACTATGCAGCCATAAAAAAGGATGAGTTCATGTCCTTTGCAGGGACATGGATGAAGCTGGAAACCATCATTCTCAGCAAACTATCACAATGACAGAAAACCAAACACCACATGTTCTCACTCATAGGTGGGAATTGAACAATGAGATCACTTGGACACGGTGGGGGAATATCACACAAAGGGGCCCGTTGTGGGGTTGGGGGCCTGGGGAGGGATAGCATTAGGAGAAATACCTAATGTAAATGATGAGTTGATGGGTGCAGCAAACCGACATGGCACATGTATACCTATGTATCAAACCTGCACATTATGCACATGTACCCTAGAACTTAAAGCATAATAATAATAAAAAAAATCTGCCCTGCCAACCAATGATGAACATGTATAAAGGGTGAAAAATAAATTTTTATTTGGTGTTAATCATGTGAAGTTTGGATATTTCTGGTAGACATGGATATATGCTGCCCAGATCATCATTCAAAAAAAAACTTGTTGTCTGGGTTGCTAGCAGCGCTGTCAGTGAAGAGTCAGTTGCAAGCTACCTCACAAACTGCCTGAGGAACACAGGCCCACTTCACTCAAGGGCACACCCTTCCTAGAATGACCCATATTGAATGACTAATCAATGTAGTGGTATAAAGGCCCGGCCATTCCAGCCCAACATGGGAGAAGTATGACCAATTATTTTGCCTTCAGTCAATCCTTACAGGGTTGACTAAGGTTATCCATCGAGCATCACAACTCAGCTTCTCCCTGTGTCTAATTCTGCTTCATCCCCCTACCTCTTGCAAAGGCATTGATTGTAAGGGTACTCCCAATTAACATCATGAATACTAAACTCTACCTCAGAGTCTGCTTTCCAGAGGACTCAAACTCTGACTTGTTTCAGGAATGGTATAACAAAGTAAGAAATAAGTTGGAGTTGAGAGCTGGCTCATACATTGTCAGGCTAGCAATGAAAAACTCATCCTTGGTGGTAGGTGGAGCACAGATAGCTCTTGGCACAAAGTGGCCATCAAGCAACTGCAGAAACTTAAACTAGTGATAAATTAGGAAGGCATGCCAATAGAAGGGAATAGTATAGCAAGAGTGAAGTACTAGATGCTTGAAAAACATGAGGAAGGACAACTATTAAGATACTAGAATTGCATGTCTACTGCTTAGCCCCAGTGAGCTCTAGAAAAAGATAATGAAAGGCTGATAAAGCCAGAGGGTCTCCTCAGTACCATATAAAGAGACTGCCAATTACAGAAGATCTGCCAATTAAAGAAGGTCAAGCCCCAGAAGAAAAAGGACTCTGACACACAAAATGGGAATATCAGAAGTTGATGCTCCTTAAAATCTTCCCAAATTTTGAATTCCCAAATTTTCCTGAATCATCTGACACTGCAGAATGATCCACCCTACCCTCCTAAAAGACAGATAGCACTCTGCCTTTGCTTAAACACAATATAGAGGCTACTCTCCAGCAAGACCTGTGGCCCAGGTCAGAATCTGCTCACATCTTCAGTACTGGCTAGAGGGCCTATAACTTGGGTTGGGTATCAACATAACTCATCTAGGTACATGCTGGGACTGCTAAGGAAAGAAAGAGAGTATGCCACCAAAGAATCTATAAGAACTTCGCTGGTGGCAGTGGCTCACGCCTGTAATCCCAGCACTTTGGGAGGCTGAGGCAGGCGGATCACAAGGTCAAGAGTTCGAGACCAGCCTGGCCAACATAGTGAAATCCCCGTCTCTACTAAAAGTACAAAAAAATTAGCTGGGTGTGGTGGTGGGCACCTGTAGTCCCAGCTACTCAGGAGGCTGAGGCAGGAGAATTGTTTGAACCCGGGAGACGGAGGTTGCAGTGAGCCAAGATCGCACCACTGCAGTCCAGCCTGGATGTCAGAGCAAGGCTCTGTCTCAAAACAACAACAACAACAACAACAAAAACAAAAACAAACCTAGACAGCTAGACAGCACATGTTGGCAGGAGGTGGGAGAGTATAAGTGGTACAAGGTTCAGAGGGGAGCTTGATCAAGGGGGCCAGAACCTTATGACTGGATTAAGGAGAGTTTACTGATTTGAAAGCCTTCTCCCAAGATGCAGGATTTCCCTTTCTGACAAGGATGCCACAAGAGGTGATGTTAACTTGCTATCTGGATGACTCCTAGAAACATGTAAAACATGAAAAATATACCCCATGCTAAGTAAGGTCAAAATGCCGGAACTGCCATAGCCAACAGTAAAGGCAGTGATTAAAAGTCTAAAAATGTGCACATGCTGAAGTCGATATACTATGTGATGCCAGAAAACCCACCAGGCCATTTTATCTATGGAAAGGGCCAGAGGATATGCCAATTACCAAAGCCATGAAGAATATGATGGTGGGAGAGAAACTAGCATCACTAAGAATTTCGTGGCTTTCCTCCATAGACCAAAGCTGATGGTAGGAGAAACTGTAATAGAACTGAGCCCAATGATGGGAGACAATAGGAAAACAGCTGGACAAGGTCCAGCTCAAAATGGGTCCACTGGGTCACAGACTCACCCAGTGATCATGTCTTCAGTTGCTGGATATAGAATTGGAAAAAACAGACTTAGCAAATGGCACAACACCTACCACATTTGGTCTTTGCTTCTCACAGTGGAAGCCTCTGGGAGCTTTTATCCCCTGGATAATACCATAAATTTTAAAATACTATTACATTCCAGAGAGAGTGGGTAGAAGCAATTAGTATCACCCTAAAGAATCTAAATAATGCCAGGATAATGGACCCCATCAAATCTCCATTTAAATCATCAGTTTGGCCCCTGCAAACTAAACAAAGCTTAAAGGATAGCAGTCACCTACTACCAAGTAGAACTAAAATTGCAGGTGTCGTGCAAGATGTATATCTTTATTAGAGCAGATTAACATGGCCATGGAGTTGGCAAATGTGTTCTTTGCTAACTATCAAAAAGGAGGATCAAAAATAGTTTGCATTCACATGGAGGGGAAACTAGTATACTTTCACACTTTTGCCTTAGGATGATATTAATTCCGCCCTCTTTTGTCATACATAGTCAGAATACATTTGATCCTGTTGGATATCTTGCAGAACATTACGTTGTTCTACTACATTAACAACATTAGGCTAATTGGGCCAGATGGGCAAGAATAATGCAACAGAGACCTTCTTAAGACATATGCTTCAAAGGGTGGAAAATAAAACCTACAAGGATTCAGAGACTTTGATATTGGTAAAATATTTAGGGGTCCAGTGGAAAAGAACATTCTCAGACAGCTCATCTGAATTAAAAGACCAATTATGCATCTCGCAACTCCCACTATAAAGAAGAAAGCAAACCATCTGGTAGGCCTCTTTGTGTTCTAAAGGCAGCATATTCCACTCCTAGGAACGCTGCTTCAGCCCATATACTGGAAGACATTAAAGGCTGCCAGCTCTTTCCAGCCAGGGTAGGAAATAGCTCTGCTGTCAGTGAAGTCTACCCTGCATGCAACTCTGCAGCTAGAGACATATGACCCAGTACATACTATAGTTATTGGTAGTGTCACGGTTGGAAAAAGTAGTATGTGGAATTTATGGCAAGCCCCAGTGAAAGAATCACAATGCAGTCTTCACACACATGTCAAAGGCCATACCATTTGTGGTGGAAAGTTATATACCTCTATTACTGCCATGCCATTGGGTCCAGATAAAAATAGAATGCTTGACCATGGGTAATCAAGTGACTATGTGTTGAGAGTTTGCAATCATGAGCTAGTTCTGTTACCAATAACCCTAAGAATATAAAATGGAAGTGGTACCCATGATCAAGTATGAGCAGAAACACAGGGCGCAAGCAATCTTTATAAGTACGTAGCTTAAATCCCTATGTCATCCAGCACTGTTACATCAACACCCCTCCCTATGGCCATATGGGGAATTCTCTGCTGTCCAGATAACAAGAGGAAGAAAACACAAATATGCCAGCTTGATATGTGGGCATAAATCAAATGCCTTAAAGCTCAATACTAAATAAATATAATGTGTTTACAAGTAGTCTAAACCAATTCTTACACTAAAATTCTTACAAGTAGTCTAAACCGATTCTTACATTTTTAATCTGTCTGACTATAATTTATATTTCTTGCCAAGAAGAAAATATATTTCTGGAGCACTTAGGTTATTATCACTTCATAAACAGTTCAAGGCCAAACAAATTAATGCAAATTCCATAGTTACTGACATCATGAAAATTACAGAAATAATGTTCTATACCAACAAAACAGCCACGATGAAAAGAATGAAAACCAAGATAATATACACTCTCTGGAATACAGTCTTAAAAAAATAAAAAATAAAATAACATACCTGTTAATGTACTCATTATTTAGGGTACTAAATATTAATTATGAACCATATACTCAATACACATAAGATCAAAAAATTAGAGTTACTGTTCTCTCAAACCCAAATTTGAGCAAACGGTACTATACTATCAAAACTATTTACACATGAGGGATAGATAATTACATTAAAACTCAAGCTGAAGGGAGACTGATTTATTTTAACAATTATACATTAAAAAATGCAAGTGGAAAATGTAAATTCACTGGCTAATTTTTCCATAAATGCTCATGTTTTTTTCATAATATACATATACATATATATAAACATATGTGTGTGTGTGTGTGTATATATATATCTGTATTACTGTAAAGACACTTTAAAAAATCTTTTGGCCAGGCACGGTGGCTCACGCATGTAATCCCAGCACTTTGGGAGGCCAAGGCAGGCAGATCACCTGAGGTCAGGAGTTCAAGACCAGCCTGGCCAACATGATGAAATCCTGTCTCTACTGAAAAATACAAAAAAAAAAAAATACAAAAATTAGCCGGAGATGGTGACAGGCGCCTGTAATCTCAGCTACTTGGGAGGCTGAGGCAGGAGAGTCACTTGAACCTGGGAGGCAGAGGTTGCAGTGAGCTGAGGTCATACCATTGCACTCCATCTCAAAAAAAAAAAAATCTTTTACTGTTTCACTTAAAATGCCAATTCATAAGTTAGTCTTAACTGCAAATTTGAAATAAGACAGAAAGTACACATAGGTTGTATGTACAAGGCTCATAACAAGATGAATATAAAGAAAAACCTATATTAGCCATTTCAAAACTTCTGTAATAGATTACATTTCTGGATGTTGCCAAATATCTTTTCCCACCTGCCCCTGAAATGATGGTACTTTACTGGGATTTTGTTTTTTGGCTCCCTACTTCAAAACTTCTTTTAATATTCTAAAATAAGCACAATGTACTCTAGGTTATCTCATTCTCAGTTAAAAAAAAAAAACTCATTCATACCCATATCTTCTCTTAGGATTTGTCCCCTGGCATTCATTAAATATTTATTTAGTTTTTTACTGTCTGCCAGGCAAAGTAGGCGAAATCATTTTATAGTGTCTTAACACACAATGATATGTCCTGTTGCTTTAGTAGTTTTGAACTAATAAATTATATTTATAGATTCCCAGATAATGAATCACAGTTGAATTCCTAGAATGAATCCTACTTGAACATAGTTTATTAAGTTTTTGAAATATGGTTGGATCCTATGTGTTAATATTTTATTTTAAAATTTTTATTCTACATTCATGACTTCTTTGTCCTGCCTTCTTCTCCCAAGAGTTAAGACTTTTTAAAACTTTTTTCCTTTTTTACAGTTTTTGCTGAGAAATAATTGTACATATTACAATTGTACATATTAATGGAGTATGTAGTGATGCTTCAATACATATAATGTATAGTGATCAGATCAGGGTAATTGGCATATCAATCATCTCGAACACTTATCATATCCTAGAATTAGGATATTTATTCAATATCCTAATTCTAGATATTTGAAACTATACATAATAGTTAACTATAGTCATCTTACACTGGTATAGAACACTACAATGTATTCCTCCTATCTAGCTGTAATTTTGCATTCTTTAACAAATCTCTCTGTGTAACCTACCACTTCCCCCTACCCTCCTCTAGTATCTTCTGTTCTACTTTTGTCTTCTATGAGATGAACTTTTTTTAGCTTCCACATATGAGTGAAAACATACAGTGTTTAACTTTCTGTTCCTGGCTTATTTCGCTTAACATAATGTCTTCCAGTTCCATCCATGTTGCCACAAATGATAGGACTTCATTCTTTTTATGGCTGAATAGTATTTCAGCATGTATATATCAGGGTAATTGGCATATCAATCATCTCGAACACTTATCATATCCTAGAATTAGGATATTTATTCAATATCCTAATTCTAGATATTTGAAACTATACATAATAGTTAACTATAGTCATCTTACACTGGTATAGAACACTACAATGTATTCCTCCTATCTAGCTGTAATTTTGCATTCTTTAACAAATCTCTCTGTGTAACCTACCACTTCCCCCTACCCTCCTCTAGTATCTTCTGTTCTACTTTTGTCTTCTATGAGATGAACTTTTTTTAGCTTCCACATATGAGTGAAAACATACAGTGTTTAACTTTCTGTTCCTGGCTTATTTCGCTTAACATAATGTCTTCCAGTTCCATCCATGTTGCCACAAATGATAGGACTTCATTCTTTTTATGGCTGAATAGTATTTCAGCATGTATATATACCACATTTTTCAAATTCATTAATCTCTTGTTGGAAACCTAGGTGTTTCCATATCTTGGATGTTGTGAATAGTACTGCAATAAACCTGGAGGTGCAGGTGTCTCTTTAATATACTGATTTTCTTTCCTTTGGATAAATGTCCAGTGGTGGTATTGCTAGATCATATAATAGTTCTATTTGTAGTTTTTGAAGAACCTCCATACTGTTCTCCATAGTGGCTGTACTAGCTTACATTTCCATCAAAAACATTTCCCCATTGTTCTGCATCCTCACCAGCATTTGTTATTTTTTTGTCTTTTTGATAATAGATATCCTAAATGGCGTGAGATGATACTTCATTGTGTTTTGATTTGTATTTCCCTGATGAATACTGATGTTGAGCATGTTATCATATATTATTGGTTATTTGTATGTCTTCTTTTGAGAAATATCTGTTGAGATCATTTGCCTATTTTTGTTAAATATTTGCAAAATGGATTGTTTGTTGAGGTTTTT
This sequence comes from Pongo pygmaeus, assembly GCF_028885625.2. NCBI lineage: Eukaryota > Metazoa > Chordata > Mammalia > Primates > Hominidae > Pongo > Pongo pygmaeus. Next base: position 120,637,274 of record NC_072381.2, on the reverse strand, counting down.
TTATCATTGAGTTTTTTTAGTTCCTTGTATATTCTGGATGTTAATCCCCTATCAGATGAATAGTTTGCAAATATTTTCTCCCCTTCTGGAGATTGTCTTTTCATTCTGTTGATTGTCCTTTTCTTTGCAAAAGCTTTTTATTTTTATATGATCCCATTTGTTTACTTTTGCTTTTGTTGCCTGTGCTGTTGCGGCCTTTTTCAGAAAATCTTCTCCAGACCCATGTCTTGAAGGATTACTCCTGTCTTCTGTTGTTTTATTGTTTTGATCCATTTTTAGTTTAGAGTGGAGGGTCTAGTTTCATACTGCTGCAAATGAATGTCAACTTTTCCCAGCACTATTTATTAAAGAGGATGCTTTTTCAGAGCATTTTTTTCATTAATCTTTATTCAGTAATTTTTGTATTCAATACAGTCTCTCAAAATGGATACAGACTTGTTAAGAATGAGAGAGATTCATTATCCATTATCCTTTTCTTTCTCCTAGATTTTCTATCTTGAGGTCACTATTTTCCAATCAACTTATTCGGGACGGGGACAGGTAGAGTGAAATTCAAATACATCTCAGAAATATGATTAAATCTATTGATAAAAACTATTTTTGAATGTCTTATTACACTAACAAGTTCTTTCCAACTGAAATTCCAATTTTTTCCTGTTAAACCAGGAAAAATAAATATCACAGCGTATAGTGTTAGTATCAAAAGGACTCTGAATGTAGACTTAACTTTAAATTCTGAATACAACATCTTATAGCCTGTGTGAGTTTGGGTTTAACCATAGTAAATCACAGTGTCTTCTTCTATAAATTAAATATAGTAATGTACACTACACAGATGTAACAATAATTACATTATAAATCATGTGTGACATGCCAAGCACTATTGAAAACATTAGATAAATGTTAGTTCATCCTTTCCTCAAAATAAAAGGTTATTTTTTCTTTTACTTAGTGGCTTCTTATTAAAAAAGATTAAACTACTATTTCTTGTATATAATCCCAAAAAAATGAAAGAGAACACCTTGAGCAAAGGATACAATGAAGCTTAAAACAGTCAACAGTTGGCTAAATTCATTGAAAGAAATGTGTGATGATTCTAAGGATTTTCCTGATCTACAAAGGAATTGTTTCTTTCAGATGGCCAGGTAAGTGGTACCACTTTCATCAAGAAAGAGCCCTAAGAATTTAACGAAGTGCATAGAGAAATACTGATAAACAGAGAGAGGAACTAATACAATAACCTCCAGAAAATAAAAATAATTATAAACATGAAAAGCAAGCAGATTGGAATTTTCATAATTTTGCGTGAGTATTCCAAAAAATTAAATAATTAGATGTCTTAATTTGAATATGATTTTGCTATGAAATTATATGCCTTACCAAACTATATCTATTATATATGTATACATATATATCACTCCAAAGGGTTGGACAAAATCAGGTATCCTAGGCTTCATTAATTAGTTAAGTGATTTTTTTTTTTTTTGAGATGGAGTGTCGGTCTTGTTGCGCAGGCTGGAGTGCAATGGCGTGATCTCGGCTCACTGCAATCTCCTGCTCCAGGGTACAAGCGATTCTCCTGCCTCAGCCTCCTGAGTAGCTGGGATTACAGGCATGCACCACCACACCCAGCTAATTTTTGTATTTTTAGTAGAGATGGGGTTTCTCCATGTTGGTCAGGCTGGTCTCAAACTCCCAACCTCAGGTGATCAGCCTGCCTCTGCGTCCCAAAGTGGTGGGATGACAGGAGTCAGTCACCACGCCTGGCCAGTTAAGTGATCTTTTGAGAGTACACAGAACTGCAATTTCACTGTATTATAAAATGGTTAAGAATATACATTATTATATACTACCAATTAAAATATTACTTTCTCAAATATAAAATTTCTTTTTAGTTTTTACTGATTTAGTTTTTAAATAATCACCTACAAAGAAATTAATGTCATAAGTAAACCACTATGTTCAGGGAATTTATTTTGAAAACTCAATTATTCTTTAAATCTCATTTGAAATTTCAGCTGTTCTACTTTCTGCAAGATATAGTTCTTATACAAATCCTATTCCCTACGCATTCTTAAATAATTTAACTCAGGAAATGACATTTTCATGTTTCTATTATCCTCTATTATCTTTTTGATTCAGAAAAAATATGGTCAATAAGTTGTTTTGCATCTTGTTTCAGAATTCTGTGTGAATTCTAAATAGAAGGTTATCTTTACCAGAAAGTTCTTGTTAACCTTGAAGAAGGTGTCATGGTGGCTTTCTGAAAGTAATAATAACAGCACTAACAATAACAAAAAAAATTAATAGTTTTTGGATTCTAAAATCTGACCTCAAACTAGATTTACAAACTAGAACATTAAGAAACTTGTCATGTCATATGTTACAGTCAAATTAAGAAATGTGTCATGCTATGTGTTATACTCAACCTATCTTATTCACCACCCTAGCTGTATTATCAGCGGCACTTTAGTCACTTTTAAAAAACATAGATGTCCAGTATCCAATCTCAAAGAATCTGATTACATAAGTTAGTTTTTTTTTCCAACCAACCTCCAAAGAGGATGCCAAGTTATGGGCATGTTTGAAAATCACCAGCATATGCCTTCTACATCCATCATGCAATAATAGAATGGGAACTGTGAAGGCAAGGTTATATACCCAAAGATTAGCGATATTGACTGTATAAAATTTACTGTGAGAGTAATGTTGAAATAATACATTTTGCAACAATAAAAAATTAGAAATGGTACAAATATTCCTATCTGTTTAAATATCATATGACACAAAACAATCAGCTAAACTTTTAAGTGCCTTCCATAAATGCACCAAAAAAGTCCTGGTGTACCACAGTGAAAAGAAAAACTACCAACATGACATTTTTTCTGTTTCCTAATTGGTTTATTATATAATGCTTATATCTATTTCCACAAAAACATACTCCATGAGGAAAACAATTATTTTGAAAGACATTTGTTGAAGTATAAAGAATAATATGAAAAATACCTTTTACCAGGAAAATAGTCCAACATTTCATACTCCAAACCCAAGAGGAAAAAACAGATTATTTTAGAGAACCTTTTTGAGAACTACCTACAAATAATCAAATGAGATAAAGCCAAACAGTTTTAACCTATGTTGAATTGTGGAACTGTCTTTATGTTTTTGTTGTCAGTGTTAGCACAAGGGGAAAAAAAAAACCTTTGTTAAAATGTAAAACTGTTTAAAATATGCTATTCCTTCCTCCAGTCTGAACAACTTGCTTGAAAAAATGGAACTCATATTTTCTTCTACATTTCCACAGCATTAAGAAACAAGCATTACTAAGAATAAGGTAATTTGTTGCCATAATTAAGAACATACACTGGGCCCAACTAATCAGCATGATGTAGTCAAATAGAAAAACTACCACAAGTTTTAGGAGTTAGAAAAGTTAGATCTACCACCTACTACCTGCATGGCTTTGGCAAGTTCCTGTTACTCTCACCTGTTTAATCTTCTGAAAATTAGGATAATAGTACCATGCTACAAGGTAGGTTAAAGATTTTGTATATAAATTACTTAACATAGTACCTAGCACATAGAAGGAAATTAAATAAATAATAGTAATTAGAATCATCATAATCTGACATCTTTCTATTTCTGAAACAAAATTCTCCAAATTTTTTCACCTAAGTTTTTTGACACATAAAACTTGATACGTCATAATCTTCAACAATATGAAAAAATAAAAATACATTCCCATTTTGTCAGCCAGAAAATAGCTCAACCTTAAATTCTTCATTGAAGTATAGACATTGTGTGGAAGCTCCTTGAAGAACCTTTTGCAAAAGTTCAAAATTCCACTTCATGGATTTTTAACAATGACAACAACAATCTATACTTTTTGGGGGATTTTTTTTCCCCAGAAGAAAAACAAACAAACAAAACTTTCATCAACTTCCAGAAAAATAAGCCCAGTGTCTTATCACCATAGCCAAAACAATAATATATTGACAGGCCCAATCTAGCAATGAGATAAAGTCACTGCCAGCCTAGATTCAATACTTCATTCAACCCATTTTACTAATTTCAAACAATGATTCATGAGCCTCCTAAAATCTGAGACAATCCCATGTTCATCAGAAGTTACCACTTCAAATTATTATTTCAAAAAGAAAAAGATTAAATTACTAGTATCGAATGATTAATCACAGAATGACATTCATTACTTAGATTTAAAAACCATGCTTAACTTTACTACTAGGAATTTCCTTTGAAACAACTGTAATAGTAAAAAGATTAAAGTGCTTATTAATAGTGATAGTTTTCTTTACATGATTCTACTTGAAATAATTTACCAAAGCAGATTATGTGCCTTTATGAGGTTTAAGAGAAAAAATATACTTCTTACATCTATTAAATGTGTTCTTTTATTTTTACTTATAAAAATGTTTCCTAATTGCTTCAAATTGGTATAATACTTTATTTATACCCTCAATAAAAGGTGCTCTTAAGTACTGATAAGTATATTGTAAATATCGGCTAGGTTTTATATATAATACGATACATAGAAAAACAATATTTTCACTACAAGGGTCTACTGGATACCTAAATTTAGTATTTCAATAAATACATTCACTTAAATATTCAGAAATTGACAGGACTATATTGCATAACTAAAATTAGGTGAATTGTATAAATGCACACTGTTTTTAGTTCTTTGGGAAAACGTGCTTATATAGTTGTTTCCCAGATACATCTGGGTTTCCATTTCGTCTCAAAATCTTATTTCTTTAGCTCTACTATCTCTATTCCTTTCTCTAGTTCTATCAGATTCCTATACTTAGTAAGTATATCCGAAATGTTTAATATATTTTTGCTTATCCCTTAAAATCTAAAATGTTTACATTCCTACTATGTATAAAAATTTACATAATTCAACAGTATTCCATATCTACCCATTATCAAAATTAATATGTAGCAAACACAATAAACTGATATAGTGTTCACAAAGGGAAACAACATAAAAAGTCTTCAAAAAGGACACCCAAATCCAGCTTTTTGTATTCCCCTGTATCTACCACTACTTCTGCTCAGTACTTCTGTTCTCCTGCCTCTATTACTATAATACTACTATGCTGAAATTAGAAAGAATTCCATTCATACTCTATCACTTATCTCTAAAATGACATATACACATGCTATCAATTAATGTATTTGAGAATATCTATATGGAAAATTTCTGGTATTTCCTACTTTGTACAATCCTAACAGATACATACCTATGTCATATGCCAGGAAATCGGCAGAAAAACATTTTGCACCGTTACTCAAGGAAGTGTCATTATGGGTATTTCCTCCAAAAATAAGCATAGCTCCATTGATAAGAACAGCTGAATGAAGGTATCTGGCAAACCCACTTTCTTTCAAAATAGTCCTACAGAATAAAATTTAAAAATGTATTACAAAGGATAAAATGACCTCCCTGATTTTATATATGTTATATAAAGGGTCTACTTTGCATACAGAGTTTTCCCTGGAATTGTGGGGGAAAAAAACATATTTTTTAACAATTTATAAATGACCTCTAAACTTCAATATTTCAAAAAAAAATATTTTGAGGCTCATAGCATCTTAAAATGCTTTGAGGAGACACAATATCAAAAAGAATTTTTAATACTCATAATAATTTATATTATAAATTATTTTTTCATTTACAAAGATAGGAAACAAGCCATCTTAAAACTAGAGGCCCAAAACATAATTTTAAAATACCAAATAAGTAAAAAGTTAAATATAGTAAATTTAGTCTAAACTGTATTTGGTTAAAACTTTATAACTCATATGGACTCCATAATAAACTTTTAAGTTTTTATTTAAGTATAACATGCATAAAACTGAACATATCAGAAGCCTAAAACTCAATGATTTTTCACAACATGAACACAACTAAGTAATCAGCACTCACATATAAAACTATAAGAATATTACCACTGTTCTAACAGCATAAATTCATTTGCTGTTTTTGTACCTTACCTAAGTGGAGTCTATAGATTGCACTCATTGATGAATAGGTACATTTGCTCAAGATATATATATATTTGAGATATATATTTTTTGTGTAATCAAAAATTACAATTACAATGCATCTTGTGAAACATTACAATTAATATAAATGTTCTTTTAATTAAAGTATAATTCTGAGAGAAAGTATTATAAATATATGCTCACAATTATAACTGATCTGAATGAATGGATATGTAGTAAAGGTGCATGACAATATAAATAAATACTAAATAACTACTCTAAAGCCCTGATACAAACAATTAGAAGTTAGAATTATTATATACATAAACATAGCTAATACATAAAGTATAGTTAGTATAGTATATTTAGCAGCTCCAAAACCATGGATTATAATATCAATTAATTTCTAAAGAATATGAAGCTCAGCCGGGCAAGGTGTTGTCTCACGCCTGTAACCCCAGCACTTTGAGAGGCCAAGGCGGGTGGATCACGAGATCAGGAGATCAAGACCATCCTGGGTTGATCCAGGGCGAAACCCTGTCTCTACCAAAAATACAAAAAATTACCCGGGCATGGTGGCACGTGCCTGTAGTCCCTGCTACTCGGGAGGCTGAGGCAGGAGAATTGCTTGAACCCGGGAGGCAGAGGTTGCAGTGAGCCAAGATCGCACCACTGCACTCCAGCCTGGGCAACAGGCTGAGTTTTTTTTTGAGACTCTGTCTCAAACCAAAAAAGGAAAAAAAGTATGAAGCTCACTTACAGAATGGTAACATGAGGAGTTCTACAAACACTCCCACTAGGAAAAGAACTATAATTGGTAAAAATTATAAAAAGCAATCATTAACCTCAGAAAATTTTACTAAGAGCAACACCAAATAAAGAAACATTTACTCAAAAAGAACAGCAATAGTCTATGGTAATAGATACATTACTTACCCCAACCCCCTCACGCCTGCCTCACACACACACAACCAATTCAGCATGATAGAAATTCTACTGCAGGCAAGTAAAGCCAAGAACATAAGGCTCCTTCATCCCTCAACTCCCACTCTAGGCCAGCGATATCTCACTAGGAGTGGCAGGATACCAGCACTTCCCATTCCCTCCAGCTCTGGGTTACAGAAGCTCTATTCTGGGAAAGATCATGAGAGGTCTGGGTGCTCTTCCTATGCCCAGTTGCCACTCATAGGGTGGTAGCTATACACTAATTCCAGCAGGCTAACAACATTGGACCCAATAGTCTTCATCCCACCTCACTCGTAAGGCAGAGTGTTGCATGCCGAAAGAGCCAAGTTGAGAAGACTCCAGAGACTACTATCGCCATCTAGTGCTCTGTACATAAAGTAGTGGTGTCACTCTAAGAGGAACAGGCCACTAAGCCCCTCCACCTACAACTCCAAAGCAGTAGCACAGAAGTTTTTCCCCAGGAGGAGAGGGAGGCTAAGAAAAAATACAGCCCCGGCCGGGCGTGGTGCTCACGCCTGTAATCCCAGCACTTTGGGAGGCGGAGGTGGGCGAATCACGAGGTCATGAGTTCTAGACTAGGCTGGCCAACATGGTGAAACCCCATCTCTACTAAAAATACAAAAATTTAGCTGGGTGTGGTAGCATGCACCTGTAGTCCCAGCTACTCAGGAGGCTAAGGCAGGAGAATCGCTTGAACCCGGGAGGCAGAGGTTCCAGCGAGCTGAGATCACACCACTGCACTCTAGCCCAGGTGACAGAGTGAGACTCCATCACAAAAAATAAAATAAAATAAAATAAAATAAAATAAATAAAATAATCTCTGGTCTCTAATTTTTCTTCACAAAACAAACAAGAAAATACTATAATCTAGTGGACAGTAAATTAATAATATGGATGAAGGAACAAAATATTCTCTAGTAGAACAATATTTAAGCTAAGATAATTTAAATATAATGAGGAAGAAGGTGGAACTTATTCCAAGTATGCTAGGCTGGTTCAACATTCAAAGTCAATTGACTCAATCCATCATGTCGATAAGCTAACAAAGAAAATCATATGATCATATCAATAGATGGAGAAAAAGCACTGACAAAATCCAACATTCAGTCATGATAAAAACTCAGCAAACTAGGAATAGAGGGAAAATACCTCAGCTTGATAAACATCTATAAAAACATCATATTTAATGGTGAGAAACAATGTTTTCCTTCCAAGAAAAGGAATAAGGCAAGGATGTTTCATCTCACCATTTCTATTCAACATTTTAGTGGAAGTCCTTGCTACTGCAATAAGACAAGAGAATGAAATAAAAGATATACAGATTGGGAAGGAAGAAATAAAATGGTCTTTTTTCACAAATGATATGACTGTCTACAAAGTAAATCCCAAAGAATCAACAACAACAACAACAAAAACCGTCTAGAACTAATAAGCTAGTATAGCAAGGTTGCAGGACACAAGGGTAATATACAATTGATTTTTTATATACCAGCAGTGAATAAGAACAAAAACACAATACCATTTACATTAGAACCAAAAGAAAAGAAATACTTAGGTAGAAACCTAACAAAATATGTACAAGACTGGTATGAGGAAAACTACAAACAATAAAATAAACCAAAAATCTAAATAAATAAAGAGATAGTACATGAACACACATAGGAAAACTAATACTGGCAATATGCCAGCTCTTCCCAGCTTGATATACAGATTCAGTGTAATACAAATCAAAATTCCAGCAAGATTTTTAGTAATAAATTTACCAAATTTTTATCAAACTGATTCTAAAATTTATATGTAAAGGCAAAAGACCTAAAATAGCCAGCACAATATTGAAGAAGAAGAACAGTCAAAGACTGACACCACCTGGCTTTGGGAATTACTATAAAGCTACAGTAATCAAGTCAGTCCCTGGGACTGGCAAAAGAATAGACAAATAAATCAAGGAAACAGAATAGAGAGGTCAGAAATAGACACATACAAATATGGTCAACTGATCTTTGACAAAATAGAAAAAACAATTCAACAATGAAAGGACTGTCTATTGGACAAATATTGCTGGAACAACAGGGCATCACAGTAGTAATAATAGAAATAATCATCTAGATACAGACCTTACATCTTTTACAAAAATTAACTCAGAATAGATCACACACCTAAATGTAAAATGCAAAATTATTTAATATAAAACTCCTAGGAGATAACATATGAGAAAATCTAGGTAACCTTGGGTTTGGTGATGACATTTTAGATACAGCAACAAAAGCATAAATGATGAAAGAAAAAAGTCATAATTTGGATTCTATCAAAATTAAAAACCTCTCCTCAGTGAAAGACATTGTTATGAGAATGAAACAACAAGCCACAGTCTGGGAGAACATATTTGTAACACATAGCTAATAAAGGACTGGTATCCAAAATACACAAGGATCCCTTAAAACTCAACAAAAAAACAAGCTCATTTTAAAAAAGGCAAAAGATCTGAACAGACACCTTTCCAAAGAAGACATATAGATGTCAAGTAAGCATGTTAAAAGATATCCCACATTACATGTCACAGGGAAATGCAGATTAAAATAACAATGAGATACCACTACACACATATTAGAATAGCTAAAATCTAAAATGCTGACAAAAGATGGCAAGGATCTAGAGCAACAGGAACTCTCATTCATCGCTGCTGGGAATGAAAAATGATACAGCCAGCCACTTTGGCAGTTTCTCACAAAACTAAACATAACTTTACGATACCATCCAGGAATTGCACTCCATGGTGTTTACCTGAATGAGTTGAAAATATGTCCACACAAAAATCTGCACACAGATGTTTATAGCAGCTTTATTCATAATTGTCAAAATTTGGAGGCAACCAAGATGTTCTTCAATAGGTAAGAGGATAAACAAAAGATGGTTTCCATACAATTGAACATAATTCAGCAATAAAAGACATGGGCTATTATGTCATGAAGAGACATAAAGGAACTTTAAATGCTTATTGCTAAGTGAAAGAAGCCAAAATTAAAAGGCTACATACTACATGATTCCAGCTTTATGACATTCTAGAAAAGGCAAAAGTATGGAGACAGTAAAAATATCAGTGGTTGCCAAGAGTTTGGAGGGAGGAAGAGATAAGCAAGAGGATCACAGGTTATTTTTAGGAAAATTAAAATATTCTGTATGAAATGATCATGGTAGATACATGTCACTATACATTTGTGAAAGTCCATAGAATATACAGCACAAAAGTGAACCCTAATATAAACTACGGACTTTAGTTAATGAGTAATTTATCAACATTGACTCATTGATTGTAATGAATGTACCATATTCATGTAAGACACATAATAGAAGACGTGGGGATAGGGGAGATGGGGAGATAACAGAGTATTTGGAAACATTCTGTACTTTCTGCTCATTTATCCATAAAACTAAAACTGCTCTAAAACATAAAGTTTATTGCTAAAAAAAAAGCAAAACAAACAAAAAAGGTAGGGATTAAAATTACATCTGATTTACCAGATATGGTATATTAAATGGAAAAAGTAAATCTTGTTCCTCATACTTCACATACAAAAATATTTTGTAATGTATGAAGCATAAAATGGAAACCAAGTTTCTCACTGGCAGAAGAGATTTACAAATGTGAAAGAAGGGAAGGCAAAAATGATCCCTGTAATGCTGTATGGCATCATTATGCAATTTAGACAGACAGCATTTAAGCACAGATAGATATGTAGAGCTACAGATATATGCCCAGATTTATAAATGGATATGGGGGGGGGGGTGTGTGTGTGTGTGTATTTTCTGGCTATATCTGCTGAAAGGGTCTGGGGAAAAATTACACCAAAACAGCAATAAGCATGCCTAGTTCTCTAATCTTAGTTTTTAAAGAACAGTCTCCACTAAAAGTAACCTAGGTTCCTTGGGGGAAATGACTTATTCGAGCACTAGGACAGGGAGAGTACAAGATGTGAATCAAATTTTTGTGCAGAAAGTAAAGGAGTGCACAAAGAATGATGGGGACATATCTAAAGAATACAGACACCTGATTGAAAGGAGCTCACTGGGCAAATCTGGGACAATATAAGCACCAGAATAAAGAATAGCAATTGATTACAAAACATTAAATAAAATAAAAATACATGAATTCATACTGATATAAATGAATATATAGGCTGGGGAGACTAAGAAGGAATAATGAAATATAACCACTTAGTAACCATCATAGTAGTAACTCTTTCTAGTGAGAATCATCAATGGGTATTAAAACTGTTATGTAAAGGTTTAATAAGAAATAAAATATTTACATAATCTGAAAGTATCTCCCAATAAGGCACTTAGTAATTTAAAAAGGAAAAATAGTATCTTTACCATTTAGAAAACTAAAATACACCACTTTTACCAAGATATAAAAGTTAACCTTTCCAGAAATGTTCACAGCAGCTTCATTCTTAAAAGTCGAAAGTGAAAACAACCCAAACATCTATTGACAAATAGATTTTTAAAATGTGGTATATTGAGATAATGGAATATTATTCAGTCATAACAAAAACAATGAAGCACTGATACATGGTATAATATGGATGAACTCTGGAAAAAAAATTACAATAACTGAAAGAAGCCACACACAAGAGGCCATGTTTGTACAATTCCACATATACAAAATATCCAGATTAGACAAATCCATAGAGAAAGAGAAATTAAATTAGTGGTTGCCAGAAGATGGAGATAGGGAGAATAGACACGTATGGGGTTTCTTTTGGGGCTGATGGAAATATTCTGGAACTAGTGGTAATAGTTGCACAATATTATGAATATACTGAAAACCACTAAATTGTACTGTTTTAAATGATCAAAATTAAGAAGTTTATGTTATGACTTTTATCTCAATAAAAAACGTTTTTTCACGAAAATTTAACTTCACCAGCCATGAGAGAAGAATATGACATTTTGGTATTCCAAACAAAAATACAAAATGTGAATCTAATCATGTAGAAACATCAGATAAACCCAAACCAGGCACATACTTCAAATGAGAAGATGACGACTATTCCAAATTAAAGGAGACTAAAAAGACATGATAACTAAATGTCTGCATGCTCCTGGATATAATCCTGGATCAAGAAAAGATACCCAAACTCGGTAAGGAAAAAAGTATCAAAATCTGAGAAGGAGAGTATAAAAAGGGAAAACCACAGGCCAATCACATATGTGAACATTCATGAAAACTTATTAAGAAATCAAATCCGGCTCATACCAGTAAACCCAGCACTTTGGGAGGCCAAGGCGGGCGGATGGCTTGACCTCAGGAGTTCGAGACCAGCCAGGGCAACATGGCAAAACCCAGTCCCTAATAAATACAAAAATTAGTCGGCCCTGCTGGCACCCATCTGGGGTCCCAGTGACTCGAGAGTCTAAAGTGAGAGGATCGCTTGAACCTGGGAAGTGGAGGTTGCAGTGAGCCGAGATCGTACCACTGCTCTCAAGCATGGGCAACAGAGTGAGACCATGTCTCAAAAAAAAAAGAAAAAGAAAAAAATCGAATCCAGCAATTTTAATAAGTTATAATTTGTAAAAAATATTGGTACAATTGAAAAAATTAAATAAGTGTTGGATTATAAAATTCTATCCATGTTATTTTCTAAATTTGATCCTTATGTAAGAGAGTATCTTTGTTTTTTAGTAAATACATTTTAAAATATTTATGCTTAAGAGGGCATCATGTAAGCAACTCCGTTCAAAAACAATACATAGATATAGAGAGAGATATAAATAAATGCAGTATTAAAAATAATTAAAAGGGAACACAACTACAGATATTGCAGATATTAAAAGATCCTGAGAGAATATATGAACATCTTTATAACAATTTAACTGAAGATATTAGTTTCATGGATAAATTCCTTTAAATATATCTTACCAAAACAGACTCAACAACAAATAGAACATCTGAATGTTCTTACAACTATTATATTGAATTCAGTAGTTAAAACTCTACACCCTGAAGAAAACGTCAGACCTAGTTGGCCCAAAGTTTATTATTTTAAAATAGGAAAAATAATTCCAATAATATATACATATATACGTGTTATAAATGTTCCAGAGTATTAAAAAGAATACTCCCCAACTCATTTTAAAAGCCCGAAGTAACACAACCAAAGAGCTGACATGAATATCTCGAAAAAAACATGTGCAAATCTCACATATTAACATCAATGTAAAAATCCTTATAAAAATACTAGCAAACTAAAAAAAACACATAATACATTATGACTAAGTTTGATTTAACCCAAGTTGAGTTAATAATAAATTAAAATAATATTCCACATTAAATTATTTAGTAGAAAAATCAAGTAAGTCATTCCTAAAACAGCCTTTGGCAAAACCAAGCATCCATTCATAATATAAACCCTTATCAAACCAGGAAAAAACAGACCTTTCTTTATAATGATATCTAAAAAACCCACAGTGAACATCATTCTTAGTGAAGAAACACTGAAAGCATTTTTTAAAAGCTCAGTAATAAAATAGATGCCTGTTATCACACTTCTATTCAACAATGAGCTGAAGGTTATAGCAGAAATTATAAGACAAGAAAAATATAAAGCTGTAAGACCCAGAAAGGAAGAAACAAAACTGTCATTATTTGTATATAATCTGATCAACTATTATTAAAAAAAAACACTAAAAAAGTCTACACATAAATTACAAAAATACAGCAAACTGTTAGACAATAAGAGTAATATAAAAATCAATTGCCTTTCAGTCTATCAAATCATAAACAGAAAAAGAAATTAAAAGATAATGTACTGGTTGAATGAATACTGTCCTCCCAAAATTGTTCACCTGGAACCTTGGAGTATGACCTTAGTTTGAAAATAGGGTCTTTGCAGATAGTTAAGTTAAAATGAGATCACATAGATCTAATACTAAACGAGTATGGGTCCTAAATCCAGTGACTAGTGTCCTTATAAGAAGGCCACGTTCAGACACATACAAACACACAAGGAGAAGTCCTTACGAAGTCCAAGACTTAGACTGGAGTAACGCAGCTACAACCAAAGTATGCCCAGGAATGCCTGGAGCTGCCAAATGCTGGAAAAGGCTAGAAGGATTCTTCCCTGGAGCCTTTCAAGAGGGAATGGCCCTGCTGACACCTGGATTTCAGACTTTCAGCCACCTGAACTGTGAGAAGCTAAATTTCTGTTGTTTTAAGCCTCCAAGTCTATGATAGTTTATTATAGTAGCCATAGGAAATGAATACAGATTTCACTTAGAAAAGCATATAAAACATCAATCACCTGGAAGTAATTCTAACCAAAAAAACTGTTAGTATTGCGGACCACTAATGGAAAGGATTTTTCAATAAATAGTTCTGGGAGCACTGGTTGTGCACACACACATACGCACACATACACACAAAAAAAAGTCCTTATCCAGTTGGGTTAAAGACTAAATGTGTGGAAGGCAATATTGAAAACACTAAGGTAAGTAAGTATTATTTAAGCAAGACACAAAGCAAAATCCATAAAATATTGACAACTTCTGCTATATTAAAATTAATAAGTTTTGTTTATCAAATATCACACAAAGAGTAAAAAGATGATCCACAATCTGAGAGATAAAATGTTGGCAAAATATAAAACTAACAAAAAATTATTATCAAAAAAGTGTACACAAACAACTACATATGACAATATGGGTGAAAATTTCAGAGTAGCTGTTTGGCCAATAAATATGAAAAGATGTTATACCTCATTAGCAATTAAGGAAACACAAATTAAACCAAAATAGGACACGATTTTATACTCACCATATTGGCAAAAAATATTCAAAAATGAAAAAACATCAAATCTTAATGAGATTGTTGAGAAGAAATGGGAACTGTCATTTACCACTGGTAGAAGTGCAAATTAGTAAGATGAGGCTGGAGTATAGTTGGGTAAAATAGAGCATGACCAAGCATTTATACTATTAAGTAAATAGCTTAGACAAACTTGTCGTGAAACAATAGAAGACTAAATAAGAACATTTTTGCTACAATTGCTCATAATAGCAAAAACTAAGGACAATTCCAGTATGCATCCACAGTAGGGCAGAAAACATAAAAAGGCTCTGTGTTTGCACATTAAGGGTCTCTCACGTGGGAAAATTCTGCCAAGGATCCTACTACACTTCCCTAACTCATTCACTCTCCCTCCCTCCTAAATGATTTCATACTTCTCTTTTCAAACCTCAATCTTCCACTATCCCTCACTCTCACCCTCAAGTGATGACTCTACTTCCTACTTCACTGAGAAAATAAAAAGAAACAAAATTTTCAAGAGTTCTCTCCACCTCTACTTATTTACCTGTATTTGTATTCAAATAACCTGACTTCATATCTGTTCCTATGAATAAAGTGCCCATGCTCTTCCTAGGTAAGGTTTACCATTCTTTGTTCACTAGATCCCATTGCTACTTGTTTTCTTAAGTACGTCCCTCTAGCACATTATTCCCTTTATTTTTGGCATCATTTCTTACATCTTCTTGATCTTTCCTGTCAACCTACAAACATAATTATTTCTCCAAACTTAAAATATATATATATCTTGTCCCACATCCCTTACCACTTGTTACCCTGTTTCTTTCCTTTCCTTATAACTCCTCAAAAAAGTTGTTAGTACTTTTCTTTAATTCCTCTTCTCTCATCTTTATTTGACACATGCCAATCAAGACTTCACCACCCACTGAAACTTCTCTTGTCAAGTTCAGCAAAAAGCACTGGTTTGCCAGATTCCATGACCATTACTCAATCCTCATATTAGTTTACCAATCAGCAGCTTCTGACAAATTCTCTTTCCTTTGAAATATGCTCTTGGCTTCTAGAATACCATATTCTCCTAGTTTTCCTCCTAACTCATTAACCGCTCATTCTCAGTCTCCTTTTCTGGTTGTTTCTCCTCATCTCTTTGACCAGAAAATTAGAGTGTCCACGTCCTGAAATTCCTACATCCAGCCACCTATTTAACATATCCACAAGCTGTATAGTATGTATCTCAAATTAAACGTGTCTAAAACCAAGTTTCCATTCTTCCTAACACCAAACCTACTTCTCCCACAAAATTCATCATCCCAACTAATGCCAACTCCATGCTTTCAGGTCTTCAAGCCAAATGCCTGCTTCATCTTTCACTGTTCTCTCTCTCTCTCTCTCTCTCATCCACTCTATATCCAGTCCCCTAGTTTTTTCAATTCCTGTTGGTTCTACCTTGAAAATATATTCAGAATCCAACCAATTCTCACTACCTTCACATTGGCCTCTATGGTTCCAGATACCATCATCTCCCTCTTAGATCATTAAAATAGCCTCCTAAATGGTCTTCCTGCTTCTGCTCTTGCATCGTAATTACAACACTGCTCCTGTAAAAATCTAAGTCAGAGCATGTCACATATGTCAGATATGTCACATATCTGTTCAAAACCCTCAAAGTCTACCCATACCAAAGTAAAAGCTCTATAATGTTTTTTAAGGCCCTACATGATTGGGTTTCCAATTATTTCTCTAAGGGAAGATAATTTCCATCTTACTCCAAGACACTCGACTACACTAGCCCCTTTGCTGTTCCAAATGACAAGGATGTTCCCATCTCAAGGCTTTTGCACTAGCTGGACCTCCTCCTAGAACATCTGTCCCCCAGATATTTGCATGGCTCACTCCTTAATCGCCTTTAGGTTTTATTAAGATGTCTTATGAGGTCTTCTCTGGCCACTCTTTTTAAATGCAACAATCTGAAACTCTCTATCTTCCTTCCCTGCTTTCTTTTCTCTTCATAGCACTTATTATATTTAAAATATATTTTACTTATTTCCATATTTATTGTCTGCCTCTCTCCATTAAAATATATCTCCAGAGCATAAAGCTGACTTTTTAAAGATCTCTGAAGAAAGCATACAATGATAAACAATTTATGCAAAATTTTAAAACGGAAAAACTAAATGAAAGGTTTGCTGGTAAATACATATATGGAGGGTAAAAATGTGCAATGAAAAGCAAGGAAATAACACAATATTAAGAATAATGGAGGGGGATAATATAAGGGGTACAATCATAAAGGGACACATGGGGGCTTCTAGGGTATCGTAATGTCCTCTTTCTTAGCACAGGTAGGCAGGGAATTCATTTTACTATGGTTTTGAAACTATATATACATACTATCATACAGTCTTTTGTCCATATGTAATATTTCCCAATTTATAAAAGAGAACTAGTAAAAAGCAAGTATTACAAATTTTTTAATCACTGTGAAAAGCAAAGCTACAGATAAGTACTTATTTAAATTATCAATATGGGATTTTAACCAGACATTCCAAAATTCCAAATCTCTTATCACGATGTTTTTAAAGATAATAGTCTTTTTGCCTATATAAACATTTTATTTTCATTTTAATAAATCTCTGATATCTTCGCAACTATGTTTGTGTGCTTGTGTGTGTATATATTTCTATTATTTCCCTCATAAATATATAAAATTAAATTTTAAATTCTCAATCTCCCTTACTGAGAACTACTTAGGATTATTCCCAAAACAGGGCTTGATAAAGAGCCAACAAAATTTTCACTGAAAAGATTTCAGACACTCAGTAAGCAGAGACAGAAAAATGCTGATGTTCATCAGTATTTACTGAAATGGGTTTTAAATAATAACATAATTTATAAAATTAACCTCTATCGCTTTCCAAAACCTCTGACAGGAAATTTTTTAGAGAAATCACAAAAAAAACAATAATTTAATAACATAGTTTTTAATACTTTAATGTAAAAACAACTTCCATTATATCAAATTGAAGCTAGATTAAATCATTTCATGTAACCAGGTGTGGCCTCACTATGAAAATATTTTTTAAGTATATGTGATTAGAAAGACATTTTAAAAGTACAGAATTAACTTGTACCACAGAAGCATTACCATTAGATTCACTACCTATCTTTTTAATGTCTGTAGAAACATAATTGAAGTTGGGCAAGCATGGTGGCTCATGCCTGTAATCTCAGCACTATGGGAGGTCGAGGTGGGTGGATCACTTGAGGCCAGGAGTTCGAGACCAGCCTGGCCAACATGGTGAAACCCCGTCTATACTAAAAATACAAAAACATAGCCTGGTGTGGTGTCAGGTGCCTGTAATCCCAGCTACTCAGGAGGCCAAGGCAAGAGAATCACTTGAACCTGGGAGGCAGAGGTTGCAGTGAGCCGAGATTGTGCCGCTGCACTCTAGCCTGGGAAACAAGAGCAAAACTTCATCTCAAAAAAAAAAAAAAAAAAAAAAAAAAGAAATATAATTGAAGTCTTTTTCCCTCACTGGAAAAAAATTTAAAAAAAAAAAAAAAAACAAGTTGATAATTACAGCTGAAAGTTATAAATGGTAAAGTTTAATATATTCCTTATGTGTTAAAACTTACTGTGCTTTTTACAGGCTAAAGGAATACAACAATTGAGGAAAAGACCTAAACAATAGGCCAAGAAAATCTGAGGTCTCCACTATCAGAGAAAAGTCTTCACATAGAAAAATAATGAAGACATAAGCTCCTATTATAAGTTGTACAAACATATGCAAAGAAAGTTATGAGATGCCTCATTTAACAAGGCTATAAAATCAAGATCACAATGACCCCAATATTCAAAATCATTACACCAAAGTTAAAGTCCCTGAGCAAAGATAATATTAATCAGCAAAACATACCAAAAACATAAAAGGAATCATTTTTGAGCAACAGGAACTCCTATAAGTTCAAGATGTTTATTCTCTCTTACTTATTAAATGTAACGAAACCAGATGCAACTACTCCTGAAGGAGTGGGATAGCAGAAATGACTGAACTTTTATGTCTCCATCCTTTTCTAACACTGATAATAAAAATGTATTTTGCTAACTTTACATAAAAAATTGACCCTCTTTTGGTATGTCAAATTATCATAATCTTTTAGCATATAAGAAGTCAAATCGAACTCAGATTTCTATTTTTTTTAATAAATTTTTATGAAGTATAATATATATGCCAAAAGTATAAAAATCTTAAGTGTATAGTTCAATGAATTATCACAAAGTGAACACACAACCACTCCAGAAGCTTTGCTGCTACTCACTCAAATCACTCACAGGCAATCCCTATCATAACTTCTAAGCCCATAATTCTGTTTTTCCTGGTGCTGAACTTTATATCAATAGAAGAATATACTATGTTTTCTTTTATGTCTGGTTTATTTTATTTTCTGTTCCTGCATTAATTTCGCTTAGGATTATGGCCTCCAACTGCATCCATGTTGCTGCAAAAGACAAGATTTCACTCTTCTTTATGACTGCATAATATTCCATGGTATCTATGTACCACATTTTCTTAATCTATTCTACCATTGATGGGCACCTGGATTGATTCCATGTCTTTGCTACTGTGAATAGCACAGCAATGAACAAACAAGTGCATATGTCTCTTTGGTAGAATGATTTATTTTCCTTTGGGCATATACCCAGCAATGGGATTGCTGGGTCAAATGGTAGCTCAGTTTTAAGTTCTTTAAGAAATCTCCAAACTATTTTCCACAGTGGCTGAAATAATTTACATTCATTCCCATCAACAGCGTCTAAGCATTCCCTTTTCTCTGCAGTCTCATAAGAATCTGCTGTGTTGTTGTTGTTGTTGTTGTTGTTTTTACTTTTTAAAAATAGCCATTCTGATTGGTGTGATATCTCATTTGCATTTCTCTAGTGATTAGTGATGCTGACCATTTTTGCATGTTTGTTGGGCACTTGTATGTCTTCTT